>NC_043705.1:97123293-97173686 GCF_006229205.1 Suricata suricatta | reverse complement strand
CCCCTGAAGACTATATAAAGAACAGTTCTTTGAATAAACGCTCTCTTTCGCCAGATCGGAGAACCGTGAGTTCTGTCTTTGCTCTCTGCGTCTCCCTCTCCTGCCCCCTTTTTCTCTCCCTCCCTCAGGAGAAGGACCCGCGACGATTCTCCGCCCGGCCGGTCGGGGCTGACGAAACAGGTACCTGATCGCCAGGGACAAGCGGCTGGGCCAGCGGGTTACGACAATTGGCGCCTCAACGCGGGGCTCAGTAAAGTAACGCGACCCTGAGGTCGGGTTATGACATGGGTACGTTTTTATATGGCAGAGTATGTGTTGTTATTTTATTATCATTCTGTTTTTAAAGATTTGTTTGTTTTTGAGAGAGAGAAAGACAGTGTGAGCAGGGAGGGACAGAGAGAGAGGGATACACAGAATCTGAAGCAGGTTCCAGGCTCTGAGCTGTCAACACAGAACCCTACATGGGGCTCAAGCTCACAGACTCTGAGATCATGACCTGAGTTGAAGTCAATCACTTAACCAATTGAGCCACCCAGATGCCTCAAGCTATTATCATTAGTGTTGCCAACACACATATGGAAGCCTGACTACTGTCCATGGCTTTGTTTAGAGTTGTACCTCTCTTACACAGAAGGGACTGTGGCCATCAGTTCAACTCTCAAACACATTCATCCACAAGAAGAGGAAAAACAAATCGTTATTTATGGATCATTGTAATAGTAACCTTATAGAATTCAGTTGTGAAGAGAAACACACATTTATCTCATCTAACTTCCTCATTTGACAAATTAGAAAAATGAGATAGAATCTTATTCAAACTATTAAGTTATAGAAAGTAGGAAAGCAGGAAAAATATTCCAATGTCACTGTTTATGTAAACTTTGAGAATGTTAGTGTCAGCCAAATCTAATGATGTTTTTTTCTAGAGTTTGGATAGATCCACTGAGAGTGTTTCAATAACATGAAAAGTAGATGACCAATTTCTCACATATTAAGAGTTATCATACCTCATAGGATTGATGTTAGAATTTTAAAATGCAATTTTTATGTTGTGCTTAACACAGTGCCTAGAACTTAGGAAATATTCTGTTGCTGCTCCCAATATTTTCAATACTCATAACTACCATTACTAGCTCTAACATTATTAGGCATAGTTTGTTTTAAATTACATTGGTATAATATTATTAAATAAACTACAGGCCTTATTAAAATTTCATCAATTTGTTCAATAATGTACTTTTCCAGAACTGTTTTGGCCTGGAGTTGACAGAGTTTCTTCTCAGAGCCAGAACTCATAACTCTAACCCAATGCAAAGAATAGGACACGAGGAGAGGACATGAATATTTTGTGAGAACAAAGAACCTCTGCTTATCATTTTCTTTAGACATTCAAGGGACCAAATAAAATCCACCTCTTCAAAGACTCCAGGGACACATTTAGCCAGCCAGAGGACTCTGATTCTGAGCAACCTGTGCAAAGTGGGTGTTGCTACACATGGGGAGTCACTTATTTTTGTTCTCGCTGTCTATTGAGTCTCAACAGAGACTGTGACTATTTGAAAAGGCTGATGGTCAAAGTCCATTTATATCATTTCCTTCATCAGTTCTCTAGCTCCCTATGAGGCACAAGTCTGTGCTCCCACACCTCCTAAAAATACTCACGGAGTTACCTACTTGTCTATATAAAAAATTCGTAGATGAACATTTCCCTGAAATGATCTCGTTACAATGACTTTGAGTGAGATGCTTGACTACTCTTAGGCTCATTCTCCTCTTCTGCAAATAGAGATAATAATGCCTTATAGGGTTGATGTCAGGTTTATATGAAATAATGTATATATAGCCAATAGGATGCTTGAACCATAATACACATTTAAGAAATAAGAAGTTCTAATACTATTACTGTGGCAGTTTTCAGGCAGCACCAATTAAGCAGATTATTCAGTAATGTCCTTCTCTGACCTTTAATCTTTTCAAGCTTAGTGAACTAAAAGATTGTTTATATATCATTATTAATAGAATATTAACATTGCATTTTAAAGTGTTTTGTAAACTCCCCCCAAATTAACCGGAAGAATGTAATCTTTTCCTCTGGGAAAAGATAATTCAAAGAGAAAATTAAAAAGTTCAGGATTCAATTCCTGGTGGTTATTCCATTTTAATACTACTTTCCATTGGCTTCTCCCTCCACTCCCTTCCTTCCCCACCCCACCCAACAAATAAATTGAGTTTGTTTCTATAATATGACTTCTCACACTATCTACAAAGAACTAGAAAACTGTTATATTTTTAATATGGGCTATTTGCTCCCCAGAAATTGAGCTAAAAGAAGGTGAGAATCTTACCAGAGTTGCCAACAGAGAAATGTTTGGTGATAAATCATCAATCTGAGCATGTACACTGGACATACAAGATATCTGAAACTGTCAAATTGAATGTGAGTATGATTAGAATAAAGTTGCTTTATGGCAGGGCCTTGCTTAAATAAAGGTGACAAGTTCTGACAGAATTTCTGCCTGGTGTAGATGAATGACTGAGTAAGCATCACTGAGATGGTTTCTGATGCAGTCTTTTTGTCAAGAAAACGTTAAAAAGTCAAAGTTTTGCTTCTCTATACTGTTTGAAGACAATACTTTGGAAATGAAAAGTGTTATACTTTTCCAGAAGCCACACTTTTTGCAAACTCCAATGGTGTGGTCCATCTCTCATCTTCTTTCATTTCCGGCTGGGCCTGGTCTTTGATCAGCTCTAGGTAAAATGACACTGTGTTTTTCACAACTATAAGGGAAAACTAGGATCAAAGGACAACTATACTCTGGTCTCCAGGGTCTAGTCATTCTCTCTCTCAATCTTTTTCCCAAGGCAGCAGTTTGCCTTCCCAGGACAGTCATGTACCTTTTTAGAGAAGAGGCAACTCTCCTGCCATTGTAGTGGCTTTTGATCCCAAATCTACTGAGAAACCATATAACTTGAATAAGCCTTGTGCTTTCTCTTTGAATCATTGTACTCCATATAAAATAATACTCTCAACGATTATTAGACATTGTAATTACTAACATGCTACATTTTAGGCACTATCATAGACATGGAAAATATTTAAGATGCACTCTCTGCCCCTAATGGTTTCACAGTCCATCTATTTACTGAACAATTGGAGATTTTAAGTCAAAATTTAAAACATAAAGCACTTTGTCCATGCAAGGATTCACCAGTATGTTTTATCTACATATGTGTGTACATGTACATAACACAGACAAACACACTAAGAATGAGAAGACACAGACTGGATAGAAATCACTTTATAACTATTATCATTTTTGGTATGATTTATATATGATATCTGATTTGTAATTATTGTGTTTTTCAGGAGAAATATGCATTGATTTTGTAACAAAATAGGCAAATAAACATTATTTCATCTGTATTCAGGGAAAAAAGTCATTCTTATAAAGATACGGTTTTGAAATTTATCATGTGATGCTCGTATTCTCTAGTTAATAAAAATATGACCTCTCTCCTCTCTTGAAGACTATTTTCCTGTAATGCAAGGGTACAGGAAATGGGGAAGAGAGGTGATAGAGATTTTATTTCAAAATAGTTTTGGAATTTTTAGGAATACAGTAAGCAGTTAAGGGCAAATCAGACCTGATGGCTGATGCTGAATGAATCAAAGAAGATCTCTCATTCAGTTTGATCCTTCATGTCTATAAGCATGCCCACCACATAATAGATGCTCAGAAAAATTATTGCTACAGCAACTTAACTATCAACTCCCAGATCCAAGTTTTGGCTTTCACACACAAGTCAGCAGAATATTTTTCTGAAGTCTTAGTTATAAAGAAAATAGGAAGATAAGTCACAGACTCGGAGAAAATATTTGCAAAAAGCAAATCTTCTAAAAGGACTATATCCAAAATATACAATGAATCCTTAAAATTCAGTAATAAGCTGTAAACAACCCAATTTAAAAGAAAAAATTGGCCAAAAACCTTAACAGATACCTCACCGAAGATTTACAGATGGCAAATAAGCATATAAAAAATGCTTCACATCATATGCCATCAGGGAAATACAAATTAAAACAACATGAGACACTACTACATGACTATTAAAATGGCCAAAATCCAGAACACCAACACCACCAAATGCTGGAGCAACAGGAACTTTCAGTCATCATTGATGGGAATGAAAAACAGTCATAGTTACTCTGGGAGACAGTGTGGCAGTTTCTTACAAAACTAAACATACTTGGAGTGCTCAGTTGCTTAAGTGTCTGACTCATGATTTTGGCTCAGGTCATGATCTGTCAGTTCGTGAGATCAAGTCACTCATCGGGCTCTGCACTGACAGAGGGTGTTGATTATGTGGGCGGTTTTGCATGCATAAAGGCAATGGGTATAGGGGATATTTTTCTACCTTCCTCTCAGTTGTGTTGTGAACCTGCACAGACATTCTGGGAAAGACAAAAGACAGGGATCTGCTTGGGTCTCTCTCTCTCTCTCTCTCTCTCTCTCTCTCTCTCTCTATATATATATATATATATATATATTATATAGATAGATATGTGTGTGTGTGTGTATATATATGTGTGTGTGTGTATGTGTATATATATGTATGTATATATATGTGTGTGTATGTATGTGTGTGTGTGTGTGTTTTATATATATATATATATAAAAAAAACCTAAACATAGTCTTATCATACAGTTTAGTGATCATGCTTTTTGGTATTTGCCCAAAAGAGATGAAAACTTAAGTCCATACAAAACTTTATTATGGATATTTACAGAAACTTTATCTATAATTGTCCAAACTTGGAAGTAACCAAGATGTTCTTCATTATGTGAATGGATAAACTGTAATATGTTCAGACAACGGAATATTATTCAGTGCTAAAAAAATGAGCTATCAAGTAAAAAAAAAAAAAAAAAGACTTAGATGCATATTATCAAGCAAAGAAGCCAATCTGAAAAGGCTACATACTAAATGACTCCAATTATATGACATTCTGGGAAAGACAAAAGTATGGAGACGATAAAAAGATGAGTGGTTACAAGAGGTGAGAGGGAAGGGAAGGAGGGTAGGAGGAATGAACAGATCATTGAGGGCTTTTCGGACAGTGAAACTATGTGGTACAATACTATACTGACAGATACATGTCGTAATATATTTGTAAAATTCATAGAACTTACAACAGTGAACTTACAACAATGAACTCTACTGTAAACTATGGACTCTGTGCAATTATGCCATGTCAGTGTAGGTTCATCAATTTTAATAAATGCAAAACTCTGGTAGAGCGTGTTAACGTGGGTGCTTATACATGCATGAAGGCAGAGGGCATACAGAAGATGTCTGTACCTTCCTCTTGGTTGTGTTGTGAACCTAAAACTGATCTTAATAAAATCCTAAAAACATCTCCATTAATTAAGAGCTAGCTTTGAAGATTGATATCTTTTAAGAGAAACACTTTATAGAAAAAGCCCTTAAATTGGATAAGAACAAGTGTCCTCCTCTCTTTATGAGATATGTCTCTAGTCATCTGGGGATCAACTGACAGCAAAAGACTTGATGTTAAGCAATTATTTAGTTGTGACAGATAAATTACATTAGCTATTTGTTGCTGTGTAACAAATTTCCCCAAATCTTAGTAGCTCAAAACAACAACTTTTAAAATCTCACAGCTCACAGGTTTTTGGCAGGCCTCAGTTCCTCATTGGCTGTTTGCCGGAGGCTTCAGTTCCTTGCCCAGTGGGCTTTTCATCAGGACTGCTCACAACATGACAGCTTGCATCCCCCAGAGAAAGTAACCCAGGAGAGAAGTCCCGTTTCTTTTATGGCTTATATCAGAATCATACTCCAATAATTATATTTTATTCTATTTGTTAGAAGCAAAATACTAATTTGAGACCAATTCAAGCGAGACATATGAAACAATTAACTGACATATTTTTAAATCCATCGCAGATGGACGTCATTCTGGGGGGAGGAGTCAGAGACATGAGTTTGGCTCTGGCAGTAACTAACTTACCTGTCCCCTTGCCAGGACTAGGATAAGTTATATGCTGACTCAATTAATATTGCTGAAATAGGTATCCCAATACCCAATAGCTAAGTATGACTTCTGTGAAGGGCCTGGTAAATACTGACATTGATTTAAGAGTCCAGAGAGACCAGTTTTCATTTTCTTGGATGGCTTTGCTAATACTCATGCAATCCAAAAATATGATGAGATTATTTTTCAGTCCTTTGTTTGTTCACCCTTGCCTTTCCCAACTGGTGTTTTTGAATGTCCCAGAGGGAACTGGTGTGCTCAGGAAGAAAAGGAAACCAGAGATATCACCTTAGCTCCTGGTTTCACAGCCAGAAGGAAAACTAGATTTATTAAATAAGATAAGAATGCCTTTTTAAAATTGATTTTCTCTCTCAATATTTGAAAACATTCACAGTAAAAAAATATTATTTTAAGGAGATCTTACAAAAATTGCATTTGAATTTATCAAGAAAATATTATGCTTCCTGGGAACTAAAAATGTCTAGCTAAGAATCATACTATTAGTTCCTATTTTATGACTGTATAGCACGTCACAGTTTATAGAAAACTTTGCATATACGATTTTATTTAAGCTTCATGAAAAACCTGTGAGAGAGGTAAAATAGGTATTAATCATTCCATTATACATATATATTATTTATCTTATATAATACATATTATATATAGTCAATAATATAATACATATTATATATTTTAATATTATGTTAAGATTTAATTTTTATGTTTTGTTTATGTTTATGTTAAAATAACATTTTAATTTTATGTTAACATTTAATATTATGTTAAAATATATAATATATGTTATCTACTATATATAATGTATACTAATATAATGTATATTAATCCCTTTTTCATATCCTTTTACATATCCATTTATATAATGAAAGACGGGCCAACCAACCACACCAAAACCAGGTTTTTGAGGCTACACAGCTGACTCTCAAAGTTAATACAAAGCTTCTACCTCTTTGAAATAAGAGGGGAAACTACAAAGAACTTATAGGCTTATGAATCATGGTGCTATGGAAAATTTTTATCTTTAAAATGAGCATTTCTTCCTGAAATTTCTCCTCTATTTGCTGAGAAACTAGTCCTTCATGACTATAGTCAAAGCATTGCAAAATAAAAAGAAGGTACTTACAAATACCTTGTCCAAATCAGTTTATGTATTTATCCAAGTGATTCTTAAACTTGCAAAAGTATCAGAATTACATGAAGGGTTCCTTGAAACTGTATGTGGTGGACAGCTACCCCGAAATGGGTTGTCTGATCAGTAGCTATTGGGTGGAGCCTGGTTCCCAGTTTATGCTGATGTTTCTGGTCTAGAGGATTTTACATTGAGAACCTCTAGTGTGTTCTATTAATTTCTCCTTTCCTTAAGTTCTTTCCAAGACTTGGTCTCTGATACCACCTTGCCAACAAATTTCCATTCATTGCTCTCTGGTAGCTTTAGCACTGGTCCTACTTTGGGTGACCTTTTATTTTATCATCTAAACTGGATACTTTGAGAATGAAAGGGACACTAGGAATAAATACACTGTGATTACCTGTGTAAATAGGAACATATATCCACACCCAACATCATTGCTTTGACTCCATTCTCTCCACATTTACATGTACTTATATGTAAAATATAAATATATAATTATTTATTTGTAAAATTTAAACATGCTCCTTTTTCTAGGAAAGTTATGAAATCCCTCTAGGCCCTAATTACTTCATCTGTAAAGTTGGGATAATAACACCAACCTCTTGGTGTACTGTGAAAACTTAAGAAAATGCACACTGGATGTTAAGCCCAGTTCCCTTGTGCATTACAGTGGATTCCCTAAGGAATATCTTCAAGATGAGAGAATGGATTTATTCCCTTAGCTGCTGTCTGTCCTTCCAGACCTTAGGAGGTTGCTTCAGTTGAAGCAGACTGCTCACTCAAGGTCATATCTCCCCTAGAGCAGTCTGCATCACGATGGATCAACATGGGCTACACAGGCCTAATCCCTTTACCAACTTAGGGGCAACTCCAAAAGGCCATCCCAGCCCTAGAAGGGCCTTCTAGGTTGGCTGAGTCCTATACGCTGAAACTGCTTCATATCTCAACTTTTTCCTCTACACGAAACTTTCTTTCTCCCTTCCACATATACTGATCCCAAGTGATGTTTGGCATGCTCACTCCATTTCAGAGTTACTTTCTAGAACGCAAACTGGGGCATATGTAACAAGCATGCACTGCGTATGAGTTATTATTATTACCAGCAGTAGTAGTACAACAACCACAACAACTACTTTCTCTTATTAATTGTCCATGCTGGGGACTCCCTTAGGTATTGTTAGATATTCTACTACCATTTGATCTGTGACAACTACTGAAATTACTATTCTAAATTCTGTAACTAAAAAGCTGTTATTCATAGAGTTTATATACTAACCTTATACTTTATACATAGTGATAAATGCTTTATATCAAAGTATAATTAAAGCATGCCCTCACAAGGAACATAATGGCAACCACAGGACTGATATAGTGGTAAACAACAGTGCAGTTCTTTAACCTGTATTTAATTAATACTCACTGTAACTCCTAGAGGTATTGATAATGTTTCTTTAGGTAACTCTTCCTCCACTAGCACCTTGATCAATGTCATAATTGTCTCCCATTCATGTCCCTCTTGTATCCTATGCTGTTTCACACAAACTACATGACTGGACAGGGGAAGACTTATGGGTTCCCAGTTATATAATCTTTCATTATCTCTGCTCTCACTATGTTATTTCCCTGTCCAGAATACTTCTTACAATCAAGAGCAGACTATATACATCCTTAACATGTCTAAATGCCACAATATATTCAGCATTATCAGTTAGATTGTGTACTGTCACAAAAGGACCCACCTACAAATCTTATCAGCTTACTTTCTAGTCAAAGTTTTTTTCAAATTAAGTAATTTTTTTTTTTTATCAAACCCATAGATGCTTCCCAACACCATAGGACTAAAAAGTTTTGACAACCTTAGTTACTGTAAAATCCCTAACACATCTTATTCAGTGAATAAGGCCATTAGTCCTCTTTTGTTAACTTTAGTCTCTGTCCTAGTCCTGTTTTGTCTTGAAGAGAGTAAAACATAGTTAGAGAGGTGGTGTGAAAAGTATCAGGTGGACACTGGTCCAAATATCACATACCTCAGCCACAGGGGCTTGAGATCCTTTTGGCTTGCCTCCCGTTTGCCCACAGGAGATTGCAAAGCTAACTAGGGATTTTCCTTTGCTGTTTCAGATCTTCAAATTGTGTGTCCTTCTCATGGCTTAAAAGTGAGGGATAATAACACCTATAGGTGACTATTTCATTATCTGGATGTTCATGATCTCTATTATTAGTCGAGGCTGACTTGCAGTGATTCTAAGGAAAACTATAGCTTCTCCTACAGGCTTTCTTTCATGAATGCTTATCACAAAATGAAAACTCATCCTGGGCAGACCACTGTTTCATATGTATGTGAAAACTCATTCTAATAAGTCTTGATTTATCTTTACATGTTCTTCCTCTGTGTCCATGTCATTGAACAAGGTGGTTGCGGCTAGGGTGACTTGGGGCACAGAGCTGATCGTTAAACAACTAAGAGAATTCCATTCCTTCTTATCCAGCAAACTTAGGGTAGTTCACTCATCTGCCAACCAGATGAGTCACATTTTTATAGTCTCACTAGACTTTTGCCAAGATTGATTTCTAATTTCTCTCTTTTTGTGTTTGTAAGAGCAGAGAATAATTTTCTGAATAACTAATTGCTCTGAAATACTCCAGGAAGTATTTCATCTTTTGACAACTGCTAGTTGGAGCAAAGTGCCATTGATTTGGTACTGGTGCAGAAGAATGAACAATATCCACCACACACTCTCATTAGCTTCACAGTCTTCTCCCTACTTTATCCCTAATTCTAACCACCAAAGTAACTCATCAGTCAGCTCAGGGTGATTATTCAGAAGTAGTTATTACCAATGTTACTAAATGGTTTGAACCAAATCCATCCCTACCCACCACAGTACCACACCTGCCCATGAACACAGGGACGCCAGTTGCCATTCTTCCAAAAGAGCATTATAACTTTACCAGCCCAAGGATGAGGACAAATTTTTCGAGACAGATGACAAATTCACCTAGTAAAGAAAATATAAGCCTAGATAGATTCACAACTTATTACTTATATAGATTGCAATAATAAGATCAGCAATGATGTCAGATCCCATGTCACAGGGTGACACTGAAGCAAAAGGGACTAGATGATATGCAAATGAGTTATGGGACACCTTGTTTCTGAGGACCCAAACACACACTGCAGTTAAGCAATTTTTTAGTTTGCAGTTATTAACTAAAATGAGACAAAGCAGAAAGCTTCCTACCCTATCGGAATTACAGAGACAGATGAGAAACGCACCATGAAACCCTCTCTCAAGGAAGTGACAAACTGCCGTGCAGCCACTCCTCACAAAACTGTTTATCTTTACCTGGTCCTGGAAGCTCACAGGGCATTCTAAGATTTATGACAGTTGTGGTTGAGCCTTGCCTATGTGGCTTATCTTGTACAGGGTCATCAGAGAAACAGCATAAAACAGTTCTTCTGTACCCACCACTAACACAGTTGGTCCAGGTTTTAGGAAACCAATGTTCAAACCACACTTGACCCAGTTTACCTTTGTAGGACTCATAGTTGCATGCCTAGCATGTGCCTAGTGGGATGAAGGGCTAAGAATGATCTGCTTATAGAATGTTTCAGTCTCAAGTTTCTAATCAGAACAGTATATTCCATAGGTTATTTCTAAGTATGCTAATCCTGTAGCATGTTAGATATTAAATGTATACTACTTAAATATAGAAAGGCAGAAGAGTAATATATTGAAAAGGATTGTCTTGTGCTTTCATTATTATTAAAAAGTAAATATTTTCAGCTGTTTTAATTACGATGTGTTCTAAGAAGGTAAAAAGGTATCTACTCCAACCATTTTGCCATCTGGAATAAGTTCTCTGTCCTACTGTCATTGAAGGAGATAAATTATGAACCAAAGTATCATCATGTTCTTCATTTTGTCTGTATTTTCACAAAGAAACTTGGCTGATAGGCATATTTTTCCCTCTAGAAATGTAATTAGTTTGAAGAGAAGACCTGGTGTCCTCATAGAAATCAACAATGAACTGATGACAATCTAGCATCTGAGACAGCTCATGTTTAAGATAGTATCATGATTGTATTAACTTTTTCTTCTTCAAGATTTTCTAAGCTATATCCCAGGATGATGCTGAATTGTGGTCAAGAATTAGTTATGACTAATCCAGCAAACAGGAGATTTATATTGGTATTTTCCATCCTATGATTTTCTAATAGATGAAGAGTTTCTCAAGTAGCATGCCACAACTGCTATACGGAATGAAGGTAGGTTTTATATGGAATTATATGCTAAATACTGATATATGTTTATTTTGTGGTCTCTTTTGATGTTGAAATTATTTTCAAACTAGGATAACATACTAAGTATAAAGTAGTATATCAACCTAGGCAAATAAAAAAATCCATAAGTGTGTTAAGATATCACTAGAGTTTGAAGACACTAAGAAAGGAAAACCAACCTGCTATAATAGATTGCACATTTGGCTCCCATTTTTCACCTCTCCCTGTACTCACACTTACATGATTTTGCAATTCTTTCCACCAAAGGCATGATACATATGTGTCTAACTCTTGACACCTTTTTTATTATGGGATTTCTCTGACCAACATAAAAAGACAGATGAGCAGGGTATATATGCTGAGCCCAGGGCTCAAGAGACCCTACCTGTTTTCATTCACTCTGCATGCTTGCTCTCAGCATCAGAAGAACATACATCAATCAGCTAGCTTGATGGTCTAAGAGAATGAGAGTCACAAAGAAGAAAGCCAGCTCAGCCGAACCAGTCTGGATCTCCCTAACCCCAGACATGATGCGAATGCAAGAGAAATAATAAATGTATTTTAAGCCACTGAGTTTGGAGATGGTTTGGAATGCAGCAGGAGCATAACTAATCACTTGATAAGGAGTAAAAAAGAAATGTGTATTTCTACTACCTATTTTGGGATAATCTCTAATAACTTCCCAGTTTCATATCTACTGTTCCAATGCTCCTTCACAATAATGCCATGAAGGCAGCAGATCCAATAGAATAGCCATTCTACAGATGAAGAATTTGAGGTTCTGCAAAATTCATTATATTTCATTTGGCCACTCTGATGACTACATGAGAGAAGAAAAAAAAAGGCTTAAACCTAAATTAGAATCTTGAAATAATTCATTTTCATTGGGAATATATAACTGGGAAGCAAATCATTAAGTTTGATATTTCTTCTTGACAACTGATTTTTTTCCCCCAGAAATATCATTTAGAGAGAGAAGTCCATCTTGGTCTGAAAAGTAATAGGAAACACTTATTCATTCTCCTAGTTATAAGCATTTAAATTCTTCCCATTAAAAAATTCATGTAGAAATATACAACAGCTAAAAAAGAATCTGTATGAATATGTAGTAGTTTCCAGTATACTATGTTAAATTAAAATAAAATCAAGGAAACTATATAAATTGGCAACATATATATGAAAAATACTATATATTTCATGGATTTACTTGTTTACATAAATGAATATACTGCATAAGTATAAATGTAAATAAAAGTGTCCAGAAGTTTTTCACAAACTGAGTGACAACTATTTACCTCAAGGTGAAAAGAGATGCCTAATATTATAGGTAATGGGGGAAGTAAACTATAGCCTTAGAAGGAAATTAAATTTTAAAAAATTTTAATGTTTACTTTTGAGAGACAGAGAGAGAGAGAGACAGAGAGAGAGAGAGACAGAGCAGGAGCAGTGGAAGGATAGAGAGAGAGGGAGACACAGAGCCCTATCCAGGGCTCAAACTCATGAACTGTGAGATCATGACCTGTGAGATCATGACCTGAAGCCAAAGTCAGACTAAGCCACCCAGGTGCCCCACAAATTAAAATGTTATAAGGAGAATCCATTTACCTATTACCTGTGCAACAAAATATTAACATCAAATGGAAAATTATTTGGATGAGTATTGAATTACTGAAGTCAAAGGAATGTTTCTACATTTGGATCTAAACTGGGTTATATAACACTGCAAATTCACTGTGTTAACACAAATTGAAAATCATGCACCAAAAGGGGGGAACAAAAAATTTGAAAAATTTCCCTTATTAATGATCATTAAGAGATAAGAAGTCTACATTATTTAGACACACTCTTCTTCTTCAGAGAGATAAAAATTTATTTTTCTGATTGAATTCTCACAATGACTTAATGCTAAATATAATAGGCAAAATTAATATTAAATTTTAAAATATACCCTAGTGATATTTTGTATATGGGGTAGTTGTGCAACACATAGCCTATGATAGGCATAGACAGCCTATATTAATATCTCACTTTTAATTCACAAAATATGAGCTTACATAAGCAGATCGATTTGACTGCATCATTCACTTCTCCTTGCCATGCACATTCCATTAATGATTCATGAATGAGGGCAGCAAAGGGAGAAGTACAGTGATCTAATAAAATTGCTAGATGAATATCTCAAGCAGTTTTTAAAAGGCAACTACAATCATATTTTTCTGTTGTTTTGAGCCTTGCTTTTTGTCTACAACTCACCATTCCACTACATCTATCTCCCAACATATTTAATTGATATGCTTTTTAAAAAAAATTTTATTTATTGATTTTGAGAGAGAGAGAGAAAAAAAGAGTATAAACAGGAGAGGGACAGAGGGAAAGGAAGAGAGAATCCTAAGCAGGTTTTGCACTTTTAGCACAGATCCTGATGTGGAGCTGGAACTCATGCACCTTGAGATCATGGCCTGAGGCGAAACCAAGAGTCAGATGCTTAACCCACTGAGCCACCCAGGCACCCCTTTAATAAACAATTTAGTAAAGAAGGTGATAGTGACAGTAGGAAATAGCCAAAACTAACTCTTGAAGTTAGAGAATGAAAAAAACAAGGACAAGGGAAACCAGTGAGTTAGGTAAGTGGGTCAATGGAAAATATCATTCTCCCCTATTCCTCTGTTATTCTGAATAACTTATTCCTATTATTCTTCACTTGTTTGATTCTTTGAATAGACTATGTTCCTTTTAATACCTTAGGTTGTTTTTCCCCATAAATCCCAAGATTTTTTCTAATATGTCTATTTGTTCATCACACTTGCCTAAACTTTCCTCATATAAAAGACCCTATTTATTCCTTATTCAGTGAAGCTGTTACCTCCATTTGACAGCTGAAGATGCCAATAAGGACTTGTCCATGTTCACAGAGCAGGTTCACACTAACACCTTTTGGCACATTCTCCCTTCAGTCACCAAAATGACTTTTTAAAATATATGTCTGGTAATATAGGATTTTTAGTATAAATCTTCCAATAGCTTTCAGTGCTCATAACACAAAATCTAAACACCATGCATTTAAAGTCCTATTGGGGTCTCACCCTGAAAACTTCTTCAAACTCATCTTCCACTAGTCTTCCACCATTCATTACATACTTTGTCTACTATGTCTTTCAGCTGCTCAAAACGACAAATCCCATTCCTGCCTCAAAGCCTTTGCCCCTGCCTTTTTCTCTACATGGAATGTATTCCTTAAATTTACATAGAACTATCTGTTCTTATTGTTCAGGTCTCAGACCAAATATCACTTCTTCCAGGGTTTCTTTCTAGATCATCACATTAAATGTTCCTAGATTCACTAGAAATACATAAATTGAGAATAGGAAAGAGTTCAACACTGGCAATCAGAAGATGGATTTTCTAAGAAAGAGAATTCTAAGCTATGGAAACGCCAAAAGTCTGCTACTAAATGATTCAAGAAATTCATCTAAAATTGGGCAAGTTTTTAGCCAGGGGTCAAAATAAGTAGTGAGTATGTGATGGGGTTGAAGAACAAGAAAATAAACACAAAGTGTGAAGTTAGGTGTTTATAAGCTTTGTGGGAATAAAGGATGTTGTAAGAAGTGAAAATACGTTGAGAAATAGAGGGTAACTGAAGAAGGACTCTTGAATACTGGGCAAAAGACATGAGATGATTTGATTTGTTAAGCAACCAGGTTCTTGAAAACAGTATGCCACTGAATGCTTCTGAGAAGAGTGAAGATTTAGTGAGAAGCATTTTGAAGAACATTTGCCTTCTCTTTGTTAAATATGGCAATTATACTAATTACAGAAAACATATAACAGAAATAGTAAATATATACTTATCAAAGCAATGAATCTGCAGTTCAGTATTGTTTAATTTGTCTATTCAAAAATGCCACATGCAGTGCTTGAGACCTCTGGTGATCATACTTAATAAGATAGTTTTCAAATCAATTTCTATTCGTGTTTTTCCTGTCTGTCTGTCTGTCTGTCTGTCTTTCTTTCTCTTTTTAGATTTGGTATATCCTTGGGATATTGTGGGAAGATAGTTAACATTTGAAGGAAGAATTGCCTTTTGAGAAAAATATGAACAAATTGTAATTATTTTTGTGTTTTTTATGTATGATTTTGCAAAGAAAATTCTGTATGTAATCAGAAGATCTAGGGCACTTGTGAGGCTCAGTTGGTTAAGCCTCTGACTCTTGATTTCAGCTCAGGTCATGATCTCAAATTTCATGTAATCAACACCTATGTTGGGCTCTGCACTGACAGTGTGGAGCCTGCTTGGGATTCTCTTTCTTTCCTCTCTCTCTACCCCCACCGCTGCTCATGTGCACACACTCTCTCCCTCTCTCTCAAAATAAATCATTTTTTAAATCCAAAGATCTATTTTATTTATTTTTATTATTTTATTTCTTTGAAGTGGGGGGAAGGGAGCAGGGGGGGTAGAGAATCTTAAGCACCCTCCATGCCCACCATGGAGCCATATTTAGGGCTCTATCTCACAACCTTCAGATCATGACCTGAGCCTAAATGAAGTCAGCCACTCAAATGACTGAGCCATCCAGGTGCCCCAGAAGATGTATTTTTAAATCTCAGTTTTCCCGTTTACTAATCTATCACATTGATTAAAATGTATTAAATATATTTTTTACCCACAACCAAATGCGGCAAATATGAGATAACTCATGTTTCCCCAAATCATATTTTCCATATTATGAGATGCCCTTCAAATGTCCAGTACATAGAACAGGTGAAGCACACCAAAGGGAATTACACTGCCTGAAGTTTATATAACAACAAATAGTTACTGAGTGCCTACACCATACCAACACTTTACTAAATGTTGAGATAAAGGTAGGATTAAGAATATGTCTAGCCCTCAAAAAATTATAGTCTCTAGCCACAATATTTTCTATAGTCCAGCTATACAGCATCTTCATTATAGGTATTTATATACTATTTATTTTTTGTCTGTTTAGAGCTATTTTATAAGTCATGGAATGAGTTTCATATAAATCAAACTGATGATGTTATTGAAGTATTTAAACAAGGAGGCTCTTAGACTGGGGTGGCTCTAATGCCTTAGTAAGTAATCTATGTAAACAAAGCAAAACCTAAGCTAGAGTCAACACACTTAAATCTGAGAAAATAAGACTTAAGCACAACCAACCACAAACAGCACCTAGGCTTTCTGAAGTCAGGCAACTGTTTAAGCTTAACTAATCAACTCATTTGTTTGCTTTGCTTCTGTTCTTCTCTATAAAAACCTTGCCCCTAGCTCCTGTCCTGTGACCACTGCTAACCACTTTTGCTTTTGGTGGTGCTCAGATGAAATCAGTATATGTTGAAATAAGGTCATGAAAAACTTAATGTGCTTCGGTTGATCTTCTAACAGTGGTAACACAGACCAGAATTGTACTTCTCGAAAGTCAGATGCTTTCTTTTCATTTGAGATTAATCGTTCTATTATAAACACCACAGTTGACAAGACCAAGACATTTCAACCCTTTGCTTCCTGGGTTTTGAGCTTGTTTATTTTTCTTGACCTATGCAAATTACATTTTCAGAAATCATCAGATTCTCCTTTTCTCTGTAATATATTTTCTGGGGACTCAAGTGGCACAGAGTTTTCCCAATGTCATGGTGATAAATGATAAATTACAGAACTAGATTCACCGAATTCTGAAAGCGATTTCACAGTCCATAGGAGAGTGATAAATGAAACTTTCTAAAAGCTTAGTCAATACCTCAACTCAGCTGTAGATAGCTCATTATGGATACTTGCCAGATATAATCATGCTCATGACTCTGTTTTGTTTAAGCTTCCCAGAAGGGGAAAAAGTCATGGGTTGTGACTGACACGTGTCTACAGATACCAGCTAGTTTTCTCTTTACAGGGACAGGTTGGTCAGCTTTAAAACCCAGAGAATTTCTGTAATATTTAAGTATGTGAGACTGGGAGATAATAATTTCTCTCTTCATCCTCCAAGACATATACCAGTAGTTATTTTGCAAATGTCATTGCTTTCTTAGAAATATTTTAAATAGATCACAGTCCAGGGTTCTTACTGGAATGCTGCGGAAGGAAGCACCAGCAACTGGAAAGAACCCAAGTGGGGTTGTAAAATCCAAGGGGACTTAATATGCCATAAAACCTGTCAGTTCATGTATCATTACAGGGAGTGTGGGGGAGGAAAATAGTCTGAATCGGTGGTGGGAATGTGAGATAAAGCAGCATTAGAATCAGCTAGTAACTTCTTAGAAATGCAAATTATCAAGCTCCACTGCAGATTTAATGAGTCAGAAACTAGGGGTGGGACAATCTGGGTTTCAGCAAGGACCAATGTTCAGTCTAGCTCTGTGATACTCAAGTGTTGCCTGAAAACCAGCAACATCAGAATCCCATGGTAACTTGTTAGAGCATCAGAATTTGGGTTCCATCCCAGTCCTACTGATTCAGAATCTATATTTTAATAGGATTTTCAAGTTATCTGCCTGTACATATGTGTTGGAAAAGCAGTGCTTTACAAGTTTGACAAATGTATGGGGTGAAAATGTCACTATTTCTGCCTGTAAAACATGGTAAGGCCACTCTTTTACATGACACTAGAGGAGGGACTAAAATAAATAAATAAATAAAACTCTTTCTCAAGACAATTTTCTGTTAAACACTATCCATCCATCCATCCAGCAAACATTTGTTGAGAACCTCCTACATATTGGGTACATTAATTACCTCTGATTTCAGGAGTAGTGCACTAGAAAAAATGAGTTTACAATCACAAAGTAATCAGAACTGAGTTAGGGGTTGAAGCTGATTTTCTATCCTTGCAGTAAATAAGACTAAGAAAGAAATCCTGATGAATAAATTGTTATCTAGATAGTCATTATTTTATTCATGTTCACCAATGTATATCTGTACTTTCCCATCTATGGCACAAAATATTCTACAAGATCAATCTTGCATGCTATGAATCAAAATTATAGTTCTAGCATCTAATTTGCGTCTAATGGGTAAAATGTGAGGTAGAGAGAAAACAGAAGCTAATATTGCATGTGTGTTGAGAGGCTCCAGGAGAAGCACCAATAATTGTTGACTAACACCTTACTGAGGGGTGAGGGAATGAATTTACATTTCCATGGCTATTTAACAAATATCTACTTGTGAAAGTTTAACCTAAAACTAATATAAATTAAATATTTGGGATTATATATGTGCTATAGCAAGAGTCTCTGTGATAAAAATTATTCACAGAAAAATTCTGTAAATTTTGGGTTCACTTTATATATATATTTATATTTATATTTATATTTATTTATTTATTTAAATTTTAATTATATTTATTTACCTTGTAGTGAGGGAGAAAGCACTATGAAGGAATGGTGAGACATTTTAGTAAAAGGATTTGAATGAAACTTCTTATAGGATTTGAGATTGTGCTGGTTGATTCTATGGCAAATTTAAGGGACCCAGGACCAATTCTGGTTTGCACGTTGTCAAAAACCAAGGAGAGGGGCGCCTGGGTGGCTCAGTGGGTTAAGCGTCCACTTCAGGTAATTCATGATCTCGTGGTCGGTGAGTTCCAGCCTGGCATTGGGCTCTGTGCTGACAGCTCAGAGCTTAGAGCTTGCTTCGGATTCTGTGTCTCTCTCTCTCTCTGCCCCTTCCCTGCTTATGCTCTGTCTCTCAAAAATAAATAAACATTTTAAAAAATTTAAAAAACAAGCAAACAATCAAACAGACTGAAGGACCATTTGGTGTTTGCTTACTGTGAGTACATTCACACTGCTGTGCAACCATCACTCTAGAGCATTTTTATCTTCCACAACTCAAACCCTATACCCATTAAATAGTAACTCCCGATTCACCCCTTCACTTTAGTCTCTGGCAACCACTATTCTGCCTCTGTTTCTATGAGTTTGACTACCCTAGGTATTTCTTATAAATTGAATCATATAGTATTTTACTTTTTGTGACATCCTTCGTTTGTCTTCAAGGTTCCTCATGTTGTAACATGTGTCAGACTTTCCTTTTAAAGACTGAATAATGTTTCATTATACATATGTTTCACATCTCATTTATCCTTTCATTGATTGATAAGCATGTGGTTGTTTCTGACTTTGGCTATTGTCAATGTGGTGCTATATACATGGATGCACAAATATATGTTCAAGTCTTTACTTTTACTTCTTTCGAGTCTATACTCAGAAGTGGAATTGCTGGATCATAGGACAATCCTACTTTTAATTTTTGAGGAAATGCCACACTACCTTCCAAGTAGCTGCACCATTTTATAACCTCAACAGCAGTAACTAATAATTCTAATTTCTCCACATGCTAACAACTGTTATTTTTCATTTGTGTTTGTTGTTTTTATAATAGCCTACATCCTAATGGATGTAAAAATGGTATCCTTCTGTAGTTTTGATTTGCACTTCCCTAATGATTGATATTAAACATCTTTTCATGTGCCTATTGGTCATATGTGTATTGTCTTTGCAAAAATGTCTATTCAAGTTATTTGCCCATTGTTAATTGGATTATTTGCTGTAGAATTGTATAGTTCTTTATATACCATGGATATTAGCCCTTTACCAGATACAAAATTTGGAAATAATTTATCCAGTTCCCTACATTGACTCTCACTCTGTTGATTGTCTTTTAATAGGAAAAAGTTTCCAATTTTGATAAAAGTCCAATTTATCTCTTTTCCTTTTGTTGCCTATATTTGGGTGTCATATCCATGAAATCATTGTCAAAAGCAATATGAAGCTTTTCTCATATGTTTTCTCCTAAAACTTTTATGGTTTTAGCTCTTGTGCTTCTCTATTCAATCCATTTTGAGTTATTTTTATATACAGTGTATAGTAAAGGGCCCATCTTCATTTTTTCCAGTTTTCCCAGCATCATTTGTTGAAAAGATTGTCCTTCCCTCATTGAATGGTATTAGCACCATTGTTTAAAATCACTTGACTGGGGTGCGTGGGTGGCTCAGTCGGTTAAGCATCCGACTTCAGCTCAGGTCATGAATTTGCAGTTTGCAAGTTTGAGCCCCGGGTCAGGCTCTGGGCTGACAGCTCAGAGCCAGGAGCCTGTTTCAGACTCTGTGTCTCCTTCTCTCTCTGCCCCTCCCCTGCTTATGCTCTGTCTCTGTCTCTCTCTCTGTCTCTCTGTCTCTCTCTCTCTCTCTCTCTCTCTGTCTCACAAAAATAAACAAAATGTTAAAAATTGTTTAATCACTTGACTGTATACATAAGTATTTCTGAGTTCTTCATTACCTTGGTCTACACATTTATCTTTATGACAGTGTCAAACTACTTTGCTTACTGTAGCTTTATAATAAGTATTGAAATGAGCAGGTGTGAAATCTTCAACTGGTTATTCTTTCTCCAGATTGTTTTGGCTGTTTGGGGTCCTTTGAGATTGTATATGAATTTAGGATGGATTTTCTATTACTGCAAAAATCACTGTTGGGATTCTAACAGGGATTATATGAATATGTATATCACTTTAGTCAGTACTGACATTTTAAGAATATGAAGTCTTCCAGTCCATGAATATGGAATGTCTTTCCATTTATTCGTGACTCTGATTTTATTCCAAAAGCTTTTGTGCTTTTTGGTATATAAGTCTTTCATATCTTGGTTAAGTTTACTCTTATGTATTATTTCTGATGCTATTATAACTAGAATTGTTTTTAACTGCCTTTCAGATTTTTGTTGTTACTTCGTACAAACAACTTGTTTTGTATTCTGAATTTGTATCCTGTAGCTCTGATGAATTCATTATCAGTTCTAAGAGGGTTTTTTGGAGGGGGTTAGGGGCATTAGGTTTGGGTAGTGGGATTTTTAGGGTTTTCTTCATAAAATATGCAGTCATCTGCAAACAGATATTTGTTTCATCCTTTCCAATTTGAATGGTTTTTATTTCTTTTTCTTGCCTAATTTCTCCAGGTAGGACTTCCAGTGTTGGGTTGAATATAAGTGGTCAAAGTGGACACCCTATTTTTTATATTCTTTCACCACTGAGTATGGTACTATGATATTCATGATGTAGAGATCATTGTCTTCAATTTCTAGTTTTTTGAGTGTTTTTATTATGAAAGGCTATTGAATTATGTCACATATTTTTCTGCACTGAGATGATTATTTTTTTCCTTTTTCTTTTCAATCTGTTATGTATTATCTTGATTGATTTTCAGATGTTGAAATACCTCTTCATTTCAGGAATAACTTCCACTTTGTCAAGGTGTATAATCCTTTTAGTATACTGTTGAGTTAGGTTTGCTAGTATCTTATTGAGGATTTTTGCATCTATGTTCAGAAGGGATATTGATCAGTTGTTTTCTTTCCTAGTAGTGTCTTTGTGTGGTTTTGGTATTGGAGTAATGCTGGCCTTGTAAAAAGTTTGGAAGTATTCTCTCCCCTTTAGTTTTTGGAAAGAGTTTGGGGAGTGCCCTACACAAGTGATCAGATGCACGAGTATGATAAAGTTGGCCCCTGCTAAAATTTCTTTCTGATCTTCCATAAACATGACCTAGTGACATTCAAACACACCAGTGAAATCATCTCAGGCCTTTCCTTGTGTATTACACTCTGATCCTTAGTAAAGGCCCTTGCTCACAGATCATTATTCTCTATTTTCTGTCTAAATTGGTTGAGCTGGCTTCTTGTCACTTCTCCTGTGTGACCTCCCTCTTGGCATCCAGTGACTTTAGGACCTGTGAGTAAAATATACTTTACTTTTATAAACCCCTCTTTTGTTCTCTCTTGTGGTCATATATGACTGACCATCACCTAAAACAATACAGAACAACTTTATAGAACCCAAATTGATAATAAACTTAATCAAATACATCACTGTAGGGCAGGAGAAACTGACACATTTAAGAATAAAAAATCTAAAGTAACACAGTAATTTATAGCAGAGTTGGATATAAACTGTTGATACTTTTCTATTTCATCTTTCACATCAATTTTGTTATACGTATATTAAATTCCCAGAGTTATACATTAAGAAAAATTCAGCTGTCTTACCCAGGATCAGTGGGAAAGAGATTTCTAAAGGATTAGTTGGTGTGGGCCAAAGGTATTTTAAGGGGCCAAAGGTGCTTGTGGAGCACCTGAGTGGCTCAGTTGGTGAAGCATCTGATTCTCGATTCCAGCCCAGGCCATTATCTCATGGTTTATGAGATGGAGTCCTGGACTCTGCAGGGCCTTCTTGGGATTCTCTCTCTCCCTCTCTCCGTGCCCTTTCCCAGTTGTGCTCTCTTTCAAAATAAATAAATAAACATTTTTAAAGAAGTCGTCTGATTTAGAAGCCAGTTTTTCTACTAAGCAAATAACTTCAAAATATAGGATGTGTTCCATTAGTTTTATATGAGCTGATTTTTCTTTTAATTTTTTATTGAGGTATTATTGATGTGCAGTACATTAGTTTCAGGTATACATCATAGTGATTTGATATTTTTATACATTATGAAGTGATTCCCACAATAAGTATAGTTACTAACTGTCACCATACAAGGTTATTACAGTATTTGATCAACTTCCCCATGCTGTTTATTATATCCCCATGACAAAATTTTACAATTTAGAGTTTGTACCTCTTAATCCTTTTCTCCTATTTTAGCTCTCTGGAGTCTTTTGTGGTTGCACACAAATTTTGTGATTAGTTGTTCTATTTCTGTGAAAAATGCCATTGGAATTTTTATAGAGATTACATTGAAGCTGGAGATTGCTTGGTAATATATAAACTTTGACAATATTATTTCTTTAAATCCATGAGCATGAAATACCTGTCCATTTATTTGTATCTTCTTAAATTTTCTTCATCAATGTCTGACAGTTTTCTTTGTATAGATTTTTCATATCCTTGGTTAAATTTCTTTTTAGATGTTTTATTCTTTTTGATGTAACTGTAAATTGGATTTTTAATTTTTTTCTTTCTTATAGTTAGTTGCCATTATATAGAAACAAAACAGATTTTTGTATGTTGATATTGTACGTTGAAACTTCAGTGAATTCATTTATTAGTTTAACAGTGTTTTTGGTAGCATCTTTAGGATTTTCTATATATAAAATCATGTCATCCACAATGCTGATTTTAAATAGCATATTTTACTTTAACATATTTTACTTTAAGAAGTATTAGGAAAATATACAACTAGTATTTATAAGGAATAGCAAATAAGGTTTCTTTTCAGAAATAAATATGTGCATAATGAATCTTTAAGAAAAGTATTTGGTACTTTGATAATACTGAATAATAATATTGTATAATATGTAAGAACTTGAACTCTGGGTCGGATTCTAGTATAAATTCTGACCCTGCCACTTAATTTCTTTGGGCCTTAGTTGGTGAAAAAAAAAATAGGGATACTAATATTTACCTATAAGATTACTGGAGGATTAAAATTACTAATACAAATAAATGCTCAGAACAGTAATGGAAATAGTGTAGCCACTGTATGTTAGTGTTAACTGGTTGCAGTATTGATAAAACACACAAAAATTATGAAGGTTGTGCACAAACAAATGAAGACTGAGAGAAACTGAAGCCATGTCTATCATTGTGTTGTAGGAAAGAGTTGCCCCAAGAAACCTAGAGAGTAGGCATTAACGCACAATAAATGATGAAGGACTTTGATGATCCTGGTTTTTAGTCTAATCTGCCATTTATAAATGCTTTACCATGGACTGTTACTTAATTTTCCAAATCATGGATGGTCTTAACACTTGTTTAGATACAATAGAACTTTCCTCATATAGTTGTTTGAAAATTAAAGGAAGCACTGCAAATAAAGAGATTAATATACAACATGGCTAACAGTAAGGGTTCAATAAATGTTAATAAAATATCAACAACAAATGTACATCAAAAAATGTACGTTATCAATATTTATTGCATGCTGAACACTGTGTCAGGCTTTGAGGGGAGAATAATGAGAAATGATTCTTTACCTTGTAAAGCTCACGGGTGGTGATTTCAAACAAATTTACTAAATTAATTCTGAAAAAAATAATTTAAAAAAACTCTGCAAGTCAGGCAATCTTATATATTCAGGAAGATGGAGGGCATCTTCCAACCCAATAATTACTGACCTTAACACATTTTTAAAAAATGGATTATTGGCAACAGAACTTACTTAAATTGTAACTAACATATATTTGGCACTTAAAAAGGTAATTTCTAGTAAAATAAAATCAGCAGTTATATTCACTATCATTACTGTGAAGTTATATGAACCATATTGTAACCCAATTTTCCTGTCCACAGTTTCTTTGCCATTATCTCCCACTGCATCATCTTACATCCCATGTGTACTGTGAGAGTAAGTCCTAGCCAGTAGGCATGACTCCAAATGCATTTATCTTCTATTGCTTGTTCTTATTAGTGCTAATTTTTTCAGAAGGTACTAAAATGCTGTTCCAGCTCAGCAGTGATTTAGAATTCCTTAACTCATGCTGGGCAACAGACCAAAACTCCTAAGTTACTCCTTCGCCAGCTATACCCACAACTGTCTCAGATGTTATGGATATTTAGGCAGTTTGGGCTCATTTTCTTCAAAGGTGATTGTAATAATATTTTAACCTATTCAACTGCTTCTAGCAGCAAGTTTAACCCAGCCTCTTCTGCAGATTTCCCAGCTAAGTAGTATCATCTTGGAGCCTTAGAGAGACTCCTGCTGATTATCATTTATCTCCCAATCTATTGTCACTCTAATTTCACTGAGCATCACCCAACTTGAGGCTTCTTGCACATTATACAATGGAAGAAAGAGATGTTTCTGCTAAAATGGATGAAGAAGATGAGTAAAGACACGTTAAAATTAATGTCATATTTCTTCCTTTTAACCACAATCTCCTTTGCTATACTCCACTGAAAGGGTAACACTGATTGTTGTAATAAGTTCTTTTTTTATACCTGTGATCAAGTTGGATTCTTAGCAGAGAAAGTAATATCCTGGAGATAGGAAGGTAGTGAGAAGCAAATAACTATTTTCATCATTATTCTTGTTTTTTAACCTCTAAAACCCGACCTCTTATTCCACCAAACTACTAAGTAGCAGTAAATCTCTCTTTTAGACAACAATTACTTTTACTTCATATGTGGATAGTTATTAGGATTCTCCATTTGTATGTGGGCCATTTCTAGCACTCTAGGGGTGATTTAGATTATGGAATAAGACACCAGCTTTGAGTTCAGATGGACAGGAGTTCAAACCATGGTAGAATGGCTCCCAAACTTTATTCCTTGAATAGAATTAGCAGGTTCCTTAATTCTAGTTTTCTAATTGGTGAAATTGAATAATACCTACTGTATAAAGTTCTAAGAATAAAAATGAAGGAAATATATTCATAATGGTAGGCCCATAGGTGTAATTAATATATTTTAGTTATTAATTATATATTTATTTTATTTTTATTTATTCAAAAAGTAATTATTAAAACACTATTGTTTGTCAGATATGATTATTCCACTTTAAGGGTAGGACTATGCATTCTTGTATCTGTACCACATGTGATTTATTAAAATATTTTTTATTTACTAAATGTTTCTAAAGGTGATTCTATTATTATTATAGTATCTACTGTCTTAGAGAACACTATAAAAATTGTAAGCTTTTTCTAGTGGGTTTTTTTCAGCTGACAACATTTCGAGGGTATAGGATTATCATAATTGATATTGTAGCAGACTCAAGAGGTGTCTAAACATTCATCCAACACTATATCAGTGTCTCACTATGTTCTTATATGATCTGGTAAATTACATAATGCCATCTTGCTAGGATTCACTGTTTCTAATTTTCATCTATAAACTTCATTCATTCAACCTTTAATTCGTTCATTCTACTTATGTCTTCATTCCTTTTACTCAAATATTCATGAGGGTTTAAAACATTCTTTAGGTACATAAGGACTTATGTCATGTGATAATTACAAGGTCCAAAGTAT
The DNA here is from genome assembly GCF_006229205.1 of Suricata suricatta. Classification (NCBI taxonomy): domain Eukaryota; kingdom Metazoa; phylum Chordata; class Mammalia; order Carnivora; family Herpestidae; genus Suricata; species Suricata suricatta. The sequence continues at coordinate 97,147,229 of NC_043705.1, read as the reverse complement.
TATAAGCTATTTCTTAAAATAAATCATCTAAATGCAAAATGTTATTATTCTAAAACACATGCTCTTTTGTTCTCCCTAAAGTGAATTAAATAATAGAAAGCGATTTTACAAGTGCATGCCAGAATGAACTGTTTAGCTATGAAAAGAAGAAATTCCATTAAGGATTAAACAAATTTTAATATATTGTGTGGAGATTTGAAAATAAAATATATCCCCAGTGAAATAATATTGTAGAAAGACCTACCAGTCCTGATATACTTTTTAAAACAGTAACAATAAAATTAGAACCTTAATATAAAATTATTTAAACTTTATACTTTACATGTTTCTTTAACAGTTCAATGAATTATATTTGTATATTAGCATTGACCCTCAACACATAGGCATCACACTAGTATTTGATTATTCTACAAGTCATGAGGAGTCTCAGAGATTACTTCTTAGAGGCTGGGGTGTTCTATAATCCCCATTGTATCCATTCAAATCTAGGCAATTGTAGTTATAATGTTAGGTGAATCCAATTCAACCTTATTGTAGCCATGGTGCATCCCACAATATTGATATACCTGCTATGTGCCAGACACTGGGGTAGATATCGTGGATGAACAAACAAGATAACATTTTTAACTTCAATGATATCATATTAAATAGGTATATGTAGATATCAATTAAATAGGCAATTTCAACATTTTATAGTACACTTTGTATTGGAATAAATATAAGGTTTTAAAGGAACAGAAAAGTGGCATAGATCCAAATAGTGTGCCATCTGGAATGGTTTTTCAACGGTGGAAAAATTGAAACTGACCCCAAAAAAGGAAGAGAGAAAAGAGTTAAATTGTGAAGGATGGTATTCAGGGCCTGTGTATAGTACAAGAAGACATGAAGTAGGCTATTCAATTCTTTTTTATTTCAGAAGGAACCACTTTTAGAAAACACTCTAAAAACCAAAATCAGAACACGATGAAATTATCTAACTGGAAGAAAAATCCAAGAAGGCTAGCAGATCTTGCTATACTGATTATGACATGAAATAGAAGAGACCTTTTGCAACTAGTTTCTGAATTATTCTAACAAAGCTATTCAATCATCAAAAGCTACTCAGTGTTACTGATTTTTGAGATGTGGTCATGTAAATATTACTCTGGTGCCAGAAGGAAAACAGATGGCATATTCAAATTAGGATAACTCAAGGGACTTTAATAAAGGAACTATTTACAATGGTGTGGCCAGGCCAAAATCAGGACTGTTTGCACCCCTGAAGGTGTGAGTGGCCTGAGCAATTACAGAAATTCTTAAAGAGAATCATGTGGAGATGGCCACCTGAAGTGGAGATGTGACCCTTAGTAAAAGGATGTAACCAAGTCAAGGAGAAACCACAGAGTTGAGAGAACAAACACCCTAATACCATCTCTCTCACTTTCCAGTTGTCAACTCAATGGAAGAGAGCACAGGGTCCAAAACCATCAGCCTTGGGGAAGCAGAGAGCAGACTGATAAGGAAAGATGATCTAGAGGGCACGAGAAAGCTATCCAGGGCAGCATATCTCATCAGCCAAAGAGAGGACCAATTCACATGCACCTACTTAGTTATTTTTCAACTTTTCAAATAGCAAGACCTATGAAAATCTTTCTAAAAAGCGTTTATGAAGGAATTGCAGTGAAAGAATTCTCCTTCCTGTCTTCCATGTGTGTGCGTGTGTGCAGTATGAAATGTTCTATTAGGTTTTTCTAATTCTCCTGAGACTATATTGTTGACATTTAAGCTGACCTACTCCTCAACATCAGGGGTAGCATTGGATGAGCAGAGTCAGTTTTAATCTTTTCTGTAGAATTATCATGTCAGTGCAAAAATACCATAGACCTTACCAAACAATAAAATAACCATCAGGAAATGTTTTATAGCCCTATAAAACTGATCTAGCAAAGCTAGTATTATTGCTAGATATTACATGTTTGAGGACTAAAGCCAGGTAGTTTTAAATGGAGACATTCAATGGTTGAAGAATAATAGATGCCAAGAAAAATACTAGGACTAGAGTCAGGAACAATTTTCTATTGGATAACTCTTGAGATCCTAAAATTTGATCTTTATCCACTGGTTCCTAGTTCAATTTCAAGGTACATAATTCCAGTCTCACTTTCAATCACCAGTGATAGATTTCAACAAACAAGTCAGACACTCTCCCATTGGTTCTAGAAAATACTAACATTATGTACTGACTTAAAAAAAATTTTTTTATTGTTTATTTATTTTTGAGAGGGAGAGAACATGAATGGGGGTTGGGGGGTGGGCAGAGAAAGAGGGAGACACAGAATCTGAAGCAGACTCCAGACTGAACTTTAGCACAGAGCCTGGCTTGGGACTTGAAGTCACAAGATATGAAGTCAGACACTTAACTGACGGAGCCACCCTGCTTAGGTACTGACTTTAAAAGGCTATTGTGGCTATTGTATGAGAAGGTGAACAACATTTCCCATTCCCACACTAAAGATTTAGTTCCTGTTTAGACCATAAGCTGATATCAATGTATTGTTCCTGGCATGTAATAAATGCAAAATAAATGCTATTGTTATTACATAGCAAGTTTTTACTTTGGCTCTATTTTATTTATTGATTTACTTATTTATTTATTGAGGGAATGCAAGCAAGGTGGGGATGGGCAGAGGGAGAGAGAAAAAAAAGGGAGGGAGGGAAGTGAAGAGAGAAAGAGAGAGAGAGAGAGAGACAGAGAGAGAGAGAGAGAGAGAGAGAATCTTAAGTAGGCTCCAAGCCCAGTATGGAGTCCAAAGCAGGGCTTTATCTCCCAACCCTGTAATCATGACCTGAGCCAAAATCAAGAGTCTAACACTTAACCAACTGAGCCATCCAGACACCCCTAATTTGTCTCTATTTAACAGATATCCAAAAAAACCCACATATTCTTTTTGTTTTCTATTTTTCGTCCCTACAATGTCTTATATCTATCATAATAAAGTAACTAAAGCTCATCCTTTGACGTAAAGCAGAGATTTTCTTTGTTGTTGTTGTTGAGGAGCCACTTATGTCCCTTGGGAGTTTCACATAAGGTCAGGCTCTATGTCCCACAAAAACTCTTCCTTGGTTTTATTTGAGTTTATTGAAAAGCTTGATAAAATACTCAATAAATGAGTAATTGAAAGCACTAAGGAGAGAAAACTTAGGACAAAACTTTGAAACAGGGAGATGTTTGCTGTCATGTGTTTTTTATAACTTTTTTAGTTCTTTGTAGGAATATTGTAGCTGTGAAACATAAAACAAAGATTTGGTTGTAGAATTTATTTCTGGTCTAAGATTTTCATTGAAATAATTAGTGTTCGGGTTATGAATTTCCTCAGTAATATTAATGCCTGCCTCAACAGCTGGTTTGTCTGCAGGATCTGAGGGGCCAAAGCTTACTAAGATGATTATGTGAACCACTCTGTAATATTATTCTGGAGGAAATGACTCTGCCTTTGGAAATGTACTTCTGGGTGGTAGTGGTGGTTGCTGGTGTGTGTGTGTATATGTATTTCATAGATTTCCTGGTGAGACAGGAGAGGGTGGGAAATAGGTTTTAGTGTAAGATGGATGGATAGTGTAAGTGGATAGGTGGATGCTCGGAGTGATGTAAAGAATGGTAAGGATTAATTATTTGAAGACACTGAAAATACTTAGAAAAGTACCTAGCACATAGTAAGTAACACTATTATAGTAATAATCATAATAATGATCAAGAGCATCTCCAATTGTAGTATAATAATATAAAAAAGAATATGCCTCCCACAATGGAAAAGAAGGCAAAAAGGTAGGTAAGAATATTGGGGGAGGTACTCATGGGAAGATATCCGATAAAAATTTTTTATCTCTACTGTGTTTTTTCCCATGGACCTTAGCAAACTATTGTTAGCACTGGGCGTCCACCCACTGTCAGCTTCTGCTTTTGACTGCACTGACCTTGAAGTAGTAGCATTTTGTCACATCTCTAAAAAACAGAGACATAAAGGAGACTGCAATGGTCATGATTTTTCTGTATCAGAGACATCTTTCTTTGGATGTCAGCTTCAAATCCCCCCACGACTGAGTGCCTGCAGAGTTGAAATAAGGTTTGTTAAGGAGGTTACCTAAAAGACTCATGTTACATTTTTGACCACTTACTAAAAATACAGATTAGATATGTTTGTTCACTTTGTCATTTTTTCTTTTGCCCTCTGCCACAATGGTCTCCTTGCCAGCTCTTTTCTCTTACAACCAATAAACCTCCTCCTCCAGCATGTCTTCTCTGGCCCCTGGTGATTTATTCTGCTTGGTCAACTTAAATCTCTGTAGTTAACTATTCACCCTCTTAAAAGGGCAGGTCAGTGACCACCATCATTACTTGAGCAAACCCCTTCAGGGGCTTTCCTCTCATACAAGAAGCTTAACAGATTATTTGTCCTCCCCCAAATTATTTGTTCTAGGGGGAGAGAAGAGAAAGGAGTTCCATTACTAAGAAGAGTCTCAATTTCAGATTCCATATAAACATGAAAATTTATTAAAAGGAAAAACAATACTAAAAACTCTAGACATTTTAATTCCTTAAAATTCCAAAGTGTATCTTGGCTGTATTGATTTCCCTTAACCATATATTTGTATTAGGCTGCAGTACTGCATTTAGTTCAGGGGTAACTTGACATAATGACAAAGAAAGCCTAGCCTTCTAGAGTATACCTTCTTGACACAACTCTTATAATACTAATTCAGGCTGACCATTTGCTTTTCCATCTGTTTTTCTTTTTAAATAGCCTATCACTAAAACAGAACAGTTACTTTTTCCTGCTTCTTTTTTTCAAGACTCACTGTTCTAGAGAAAATATCATTACTCTTTTTCATTAAGCTTTTAATCTGCAAATACATTTTAACTGTCAAGAACTCAATTTGCCCAGCACTAAAATATATGATTTAGTTTCTTTGTTCACAGAGGGCAAAAAGAAATTGAAAAGGAGAATGGAAAAAGGAGATGAGAATCAGAAATTTTTGTGCAAGTACTGGACTAAATGCAATAAACATAAATATAATGCAATCTCAAAGAACACTAATGTAAGAAAGAATAAAAAATAAATAAAAGATCACTTAGATTAAGTAGCTTGCTGAAGATCACAAACTCGTAAGTAGTAGATATTAAGTTCAAATTCAGGGTACAAAGATGGTTCTCTTGAATTAATGAGAGGTCAGTTAATTGTTAAGTTCTATCAGTCTAATGACACCTCCAACTAAGAGATAAGAAAATATAAAAGTCTGTGTGGGATGAAGAAGGAAACAGCTTCACTGAGGAAGAGGTACTTGAGATAAACCTTAAAAGACAGCTACAGCTTGGTCGTATGGAGGGAAGAATAGGGTCACCCAGAGGGTATCAAGATGACAAGGTGCTGGGTGAACAGTGAAGACAGCCATCTGATTAAAGTAGATGTGCAATTCTGCCAGTGATCTCAGGTTGAAGAGTATCTACATCCTTCGCCATTGGGCTCAGCATTGCTCAACCATAATTAAATCTAGTAGATGCCAAGAAACATTACTAGAAAAAGGTAGCCTTCCAGTTTACTGGAAGACTTAGGAAGAGGATACTTAGAATTCGCTTTAAAACTAAAAATATGAATGTTTGTTTTAAATGAGTTGCATTACATGAGACAAAGTGTAATTGTTCTCCATTCACATTTTGTTTAGCATATTCTGTTCAGTAAATTTTGGTTATCATAGAATTAAATGAAACCCAGCTTTAAATTACTTATTTTGGCTTTTGGTCAAGCACAGTTTGTTCATAAACTAAAAGTATATATACCTTTAGTGACAGGCTTTGTCATTATTTTCCCATCACCCTCTCCTCTTGCTGCCTCTCCTTCATTCCCTTCCTAAAAAGCAATTCTCTTAAAACCCAGAAGCCTTGGAGTAATTGCTTTCTCAAGAGTCTGAAATTAGTATACTTCTCCCTATTTAGTTAGCTCTTCAGAAATAACCAGAAATTTTTTTACATGACCAAGAAAGACTGAAACCTTACACTCTATAGCCTGGTATGGTACTGCCATGAAAGTAAAATCTTTGGAAAAGTTGCTGGGCTGTTTTGTAACCTCTTACAAATGTCCCAATTAAGGAGTACATAGTGAGAAAGCTCTTTATCATTCATCTTTTGCTTTAAATAAATGCTTAAAACCCTTTTCTATACAATATTCTTGTCACTAATAATGATCTTTTCCTAGAGCATGGTCAAAGTAGCATTTTCAATGTCTCCTACCCTTCAAAAGAGCCCGTCTTATGGTAAGACCCCTAGAGTTTCAGGGAGGCTGAAGAGACTGTATTTTGAAATGTATAGCTTGAACATCTATTTTACCAACTTGTCAGTGATTTATTTTTAACATTGGAAGTGAAATGAAGAGCTGTTTCACTCAGTCATGACACTGTACTGAGGATTCCAAAAGAACAGTCCCAGATCAATTGCATGTCAGCAGTTAAGGGGGGTACAGCTCCATACTTTTGCTCTGTAGGACTATAAGATTAGGGAAGTATAGCACCAAGAATGAATACCAAGATGGGAAATAGAATTTTATGTTATTAGTCTAGAGCACCCCTCTCTAACTCAATAAACAAAGGGCTTCTCAATGTTAGAGAACGTGGCACAAACCCAAAGTTGAAATAACCTTTCCTCCTTCATTCTCCTGAATTTAAGACAGTTGTATTCAAAGATTCAGTTTTGCAACATTGCACTTTGGATAATTGATTTCACTGAGCATTATTGTTTTGTACCGCCACTTACCTAATCTTGAATTTTAAATTTATTTTTTGGACAACTGTGTATGTGTGTATTTCCATCATAAATGATTTGTAACAGATACAGATTTATTTTAAGTTTTGTTTATTCCTAAGATTTGTGCAAATAAACACACAGATTTATGCAAGTAAATACATGTGTTATACACATGTATATATTTTTTAATATAAATGAAAACTTAAATCATTACAGATGTCCTGAGTTATAATTCTTTTTCCAGAAACTGCCAGCTTGGTTATATTCTTTCTTCTGTTTTGTAGCCTAGCAGCAAAGCTTAAGAGAGTGATTTTTTCCTATATCTCTCTATCTATATATACATATATAGATATACATATATAACTTTTTACATATATAACTTTCATATTATTTTCATACATATATATAACTTTAATATTTTCCATGACATCCAAAGATTATATTTTCTTCATGTTTGAATTATATATCTAAGTCTGAATTGTTTTAATTTTGTGAATGTTTTTGATCTGCAATAGTCAAACCTTCCCTTCAGGAAGATATTTGAACATGCTCTATTATTTCACTGGATATTTCTCCTCTGGACATTCTTGTCAACACTGCATTTCTTCTTCCCAAATCAACTAATCCTCATACACAGAAACTGAAACTCCTGAACTTATTCATGCCTTTCAACTATCCTATCACTTGATTCCTATCTTGCATGACCTCAGTAAATATCTAAATTTTGCCCCCCCAAAATTTTTTGTCTTCTATATTTGCTTGACTTTTTAAAATTTAGTAATTATGCTTCTCATTAAATATATTTTTTAATTTTAGATTTCCCTGATTTCACATCTGCTTGCTTTGGTTTCATAGATTGGACATATTTTACAATCCCCGCTTGTGTTTATACAAAATCTTTTTCAGTTTTTCTCTGATTCTTCAGTATGGAAGGATTTATCTTATTTTATTTTATTAATTTTATTTTTTTGTTTAAAATTTTTTAATGTTTCATTTATTTTTGAGAGAGAGAGAAAAAGTGAGGCATGAGTTGGGTAGGGGCAGAGAAAGAGAGAGGGAGACACAGAATTGGAAGCAGGCTCCAGGCTCTGAGCTGTCAGCAGAGAGCTAGACACAGGACTTGAACTCATGAATCTCAAGATCATGACCTGAGCCAAAGTTGGATACTTAACCCAATGAGCCACCCAGGTGCCCCTATCTTATTTTACTTTATTTATTGTTTGTTTAGTGCACTATAATAGATAATTTGCATAGGTCCCCTGCTTTTCTTCTATAGTAGAATCTAACAGAAAGTTCTATTCAGTAACATTGATTTTACTGTGGGCAGTGACTATTGGAGTCTATCTGGAACAGGTTTTCTGCTTTTTGCAGCATCTGTTTTTAGTCAAAGCACTGCTATTTTACTCATTCATTTATTCAATAAATACTGCATTCTTACTAGGAGTCAGACATAAGCAATGGAAATCTTACCAATTGGGCTGCTTTGTTTCATTACCTGTCCCATAAAAGAAAGAGAAAAAAATCCAAAGGACCAAAACATCTCAAGGGAATAATAATGCCATTGTTATTAATACTGAGAGTTTTCTCCCCGCCAGGGTGTGATATTCTTTAAAAAGGCCAAGCAGAGGGAACAAGAGGGGCCTCCCTCTTTACCCTGAGAAGGGGAGATAGTTTTACTTCTTGCCATTTTTTCCTTGCTATCATTCCCTTTTATCATTCCTTTCTACAGCCTGGTGTTTGCCAGGATCTTCCTTCACATGGATTTATATTAAGGAACAGAAGTGGGGAGTAGACAGAAGAGACTTATCTACACTACAAATGATGGCACTGTGTCTTCAAGGGTCCAGGAAAAAGAGACAGCCTCCTTGTCTTCTGGAGACTACTAGTGCAACAAGCCACCGTGTGAGCTAACTGTGCTTCTAGGAAATCATCTTATCATTTATTGACTAAACAAAACAAAACAAAAGAAAAACAGTAGCAGAACACTGAGGATCTCCGTGATCTCTGTGAAGAACAGTTAAGGTAATATTGCTTTATCTTGCTTCTAATGAAAAAAAAAAAAAAAAACACCCTGCAGTTTTAAAGGGCTTAAGCTAACTACTGCTACAAATGATATGTACTGCTGTTAAAACTCTAGATTCAAGTCTAATTATTACTTTCTGTATGCTTATTATATGCCTGGCCCTGTGATAAATGCTTTCCTCATTACAGACTTTCTTAAGTGTTATCAAAATTCTATCAGGAGCACCTAATATCTACTTATTACAGGTAAGAAAACTAAGGCTCAGAAAAGTTTGGGAATTTGCCCAACATCACAGAACAGCAGGCCTAGAATTAGGGTCTCCTGATGCAAACCCTAAATAGCCCAACTCAAAAGAAGCAACAAGAGGTATCATACACATATAACTTTGAGGTATGTTGTATGCATACCGTAGAGAATGCATTCATAAACTGATTTGGTATTCTAAACAATCATCATCTTCTGCATCTTTCATGTTTTCTCATAATTTGTTTTTTGTAGGAAGTTTTCCCAAATATACTGGCTTGTTTAAGCATCAAAACTACTCATTTAAAAACCCAGGGCAGAAAACAATCACACAGCACCAAGAAAGAAGCTGAAGTTTAAAAGATTGAAGTGTCTGACACTAAATTTACTCATATAGCTAGGGTCAGGGCTCTCTCTTGCATCTATCACTTTTTATTTTGTCAACTGTCCCAAACTTGTCTCCTATTACCAGTTAATGTCTGGTAAGATCCCATTTTACCAGAGCTCAGAAACTCTAGGAGGTAGCCTGGCATGTGTCTAAAAATTGAGTAATATCATCCATGGGGAAAGAAAATACATGGGAATGTACTGAGTGAATCTCTCTGGGAGAACCAGTAACAGTTATAAGAACAAAATTATTGTGGTCTCGGTGAATGAGAGGGGAAAAGTCAGGCTGTCATTCTAAAGTCAGATTTTTCCACATTCAAAAAGATCCCAGTGGGATGAAAATTTCTCACTGAGGATTAGACAGTGTAATAGACAAATGTTTTACTCCAATTTGATTTTAGTCATGATAAATGAAGTGAGAGGGATATAAGTTGGGAATCACATATTCTATTGTCTTATAGAATAGGTAGAATAAATTCTGGACTCTAAATTTGTCTCAAACTTTTATGATGCATGGAAAACCAGCCTGCAGTCTGTAAACTTGACAACACTGGCTGGAATTAAACAATAATAAAACACAGAATCTTGGGGTTGGTAGGGCTTTCAAATTTATCTATTCCAACCTTGTAATATCCCTAAGATATGATGGTCCAGCTTCCACGTGAAATCTCTGATGAGTAGGTTTATTACAGTGCTGGATACTGTGTATATTTTACAAGTTCATTTATTCTTCAATTGCATTCATGGCTTTAGGTACCTCTCAGAAGTGTCACTGAATAAGTATAATCATGTTTAATTCATTAAGAAACTAAAGTATTTCAAAATAGTTATATTATCCTGGGTATTTTTTTCTTTAAGCTAAATATCTGTTATTCTATCAACTTTGTTTCATGGTACAAGCTTTTGATTTCTCTACTTCTAAGTGTTTTTTTTTTTTTTGGTTTGCTTATTAATTGTTAACACTCTAAAGTTCTACCCATGTGCTACAACATGAGACCATCGCTAAACAAATTCAGTAAGCAGCAGCAGAATTTCCAGATGAGATAAGAAGCTGAAGGCACTCCGTTTCCAAAAGGCTCTGTCTCTACTGCTTTTCTGCTGGGTCTCATTTACTCATGTTCTACATTTTGCCTCTGATCAAGCCAAAGAAGTCATGTTCCCACTTCAAGGGGGAAGCAAGAAATTTCATCATTTTCTGAACTTTGTCTTTGGACCCAAACATTTGATAACACCAGATCCCAAACATGTTCCAAGACATTAGCTAAACAAATCTTGGGCTGATATTGGCATTAGTACCCCTTACCCTTGATGATTTCCACAAACAAATGAACAAACAAACAAAAACAAAACACCATTGTTTCCTGACACTTAGCATTGACTGGATCCTACCATGGATTCCTGAAGGAACACTTACCCTAGATCCCTTTCCAATATAAACCTCTAACCCCAAGCAACAACAAGCCTCATTCTCCTCTCCTTTCTGAGTCTCCCAGACACTCCTGTCCTCAAAGCAGCCTGTCTGCTTCAAAGGTAGTTGTTGATCCAGTCAGTTCTAATGGATATGACTCATTTACCCAATAAACTTATGTATAATCATAAAGTTACTCTAAGTGCAGTCCATAAAAATTTATTTAGTCATTTTCTGTTTCAGTATTTCACTGAGCAACAGAAATACTTTGCATATCCTTCTTTCCCCTCTTTTTCACCCACATCTTGCTTACATTTTTATCTTGTCTCTAAAAGGATTCCTTCTGACTCATGCAATTATCCTGAGATAATAATTGGCGAAATCAGCCCCCAGCCCCCCCCAAACCCTCTAAATTTGCTTTTAACACTTGTACTTTGTTTCATTTTCTCTCTCTTTTTAAAGTTTATTTATTTTTGAGAGAGAGAGAGCATGAAGGAGCATACACACACAAGTGGGGGTGGGTCCGAGAAAGAGAGAGACCTAGAATCTGAAGCATGCTCCAGTCTCCGAGCTGTCAGTACAGAAACCTATGTGGGGCTCAAACACAAACTGTGAGATCATGACCTGAGCTGAAATCAGACACTTAACTGACTAAGCCATCCACACATCCATGTCTCATTTTCTCTTAACTTCTTTTATGTTACCATCATCATTGCTTAAACCTCTTTTATTCAGGAATGGAATTCATCCTTATGTTCAGGAATGGAATAAATCATTCATTCAGCCAAGAAATACCTCTGACCACTCTACTATGTACAAGGCATTATACTTCGCATTAGAAATCAATAGATATACCTAATCAGACACTTCAATTCAAGCTCTGACTTTTTAAATAATATGTCAGATTAAAATAGCTGGTGTTTATCAGGTATATATAGTGTATGTCAAGACTATGGTAAGCATTTTCATGCTTTATGTAAATATCCTCATAAAACTTCATGAATATTATCTTAATTTTACATATGAACAATTTCATACTTGAAGGAGTGAGAAACTTATCTGTATCTCACAGCTAATAAACAGTTTATAAATGAAATCTAAGATTAACCAATGTCAAAGTTCATTATCTACCAACCAGAGTATAGTAAATACATTGTACTATTTGGGACATAATTTCCGTAGTCACGTTTATATCTCCTTAGCTTGTTCAGTTTTAAATTTTCTTCAAGTATTTTAGTTCACTTAAGGCAAAAGTAAATTTTAGTTATGAGAAATGTAGCTTATTCTGCCCAGCAGCTGCTGTCTAGTTGGTTGCTCATTTAACTATCCAAAGACAAAGGTATTTGCAAGGTTCCAGGCAGTCCATCACCTCTGATTTGAAATTGTTTAGAACAGATTTTGAATTTCATTGAACAAATAATGCATCACTTCATAAAGCATTAATGATCGTCATAAGCACTCACAAGCACAACTGAGTGGAATACAAGAGCAGTTTAAAAGACTCCATAAAAACAGAAACAAAAGCCAGGAGTTCCATCTTTAAAGCAAACATGCTGGAGAAATTGATTTGGTAATTGTTGTCTTACCTGCTGAAGTATAAGGGTGTTGAGCACAAAACAATGCAACACATTGTATACTTTGTTTAGATTGGAAACTCTAAATGCAACACAATTGCAGAAATTGTTCAAATAGTTGGAAGGAAGTTATTCAAGAGACATCAAAGAAATCACTGCAGTCTGGGAAGGAAGTTTTAGGGGCTTAGCTCCAGGGAGTCATTTGGAAAGAAATTATTGAGGAAATCATTAACTCCTCTTGGAAGAATGAACACAAGTTTCACAATCTAGTACTAGAAATTACTCCTGAGTTGAGCCTTGGGAGAATCCATGCCTCTATCAAATTAGCCATTTAAACCGGCATGAATTGCAGGTGCTATGTCTTTGTTATTTGTCTAACCCCACCCCCAACCAGAGGTTTTGTTTTGTTTTTGTTTTTATATAGTACTAGTGTTTAAAGATAACATTTTTCAGGGCACCTGGGTGGCTCAGTTAATTAAGTATCTAACTCTTGTTTTGACTCAGGTCATGATCTCACAGTTCATGACTGAGATTGAATGCTACATCTGACTCTGTGCTGACAGTGCAGAGCATGGTTGGGATTCTCTCTCCCTCTCTCTGCCCCCACCCTCAACTCTCTCTCTCTCTCTCTCAAAATAAATAACTTAAAAAAAGTTTAATGATAACATTTTCATTTTTCTTTTGATTTTTAAATAGTTTATTTATTTTTGAGAGAGACAGAGGAGAGTGGGGGAGAGGCAGAAAAGGAGAGAGACACAGAATCTAAAACAGACTCCAGGCTCTGAGCTGTCAGCACAGAGCTTAGATCTACGAACCGTGTGATTATGACCTGAGCCAAATTTGAATGCTTAACCAACTGAGCCACCCAGGCACCCCTAACGATAACATTTTTAAAAGAGTGTATAATCATGTAGCTATAAAATGAGCATATATCAAAACTTGGTATTTAATTCATTAATTAAGGAGAGTATCAATAAGATGTTACTTTAGATTCTCCATGGAAAATCTAAAGGGTAGGATGATTGTGTGACTGTATTGGCCCATTAGGAATGCTGAAATGAATGTACTCAAGAGAGGCAGAAGTAGGACAACTGGTCAACGTCTACAGGGCAACAGTCAGCTGAATCTCCACTGGACATAATTTACACAGTCATGGATAAGAACCTTTGCATAACTGCTAGAGTCCAGCTCCAGCAGGTCCAGGGCTCCCTGAAGGATGGACAGTGTAGGGAAAGGGAATGAGAGAGCCTCAATTTCTTTCTGATCATTAGGCAGGCATCTCTGCACTGACCAGAAAGTCAGCTTTATTTATTGAAAAAAAATGTATGGGGTACAAAACAGAACTGACAATTGCCTGAGACAATGATTTCTGATGATCAAATTCTTTGGTATATAAAAGTTTTCCAGAACATAGATTGGTAGAAGACTCATGCATAATCTTTATCAATAGTGATTGATGTAGGTGACTTAGATGCTTATCATATGGGGAATCTTTAGCATTCAAATACAAGGCAATGTTTTTAGCATAGCAAAGGCAAGAGTTAGTTCTTTGTGAGGAGGGGTCATAGCCTGTTTTTTCAAGGGGAAGAAAAACAGTTTCTCAGGAAATGTAATATTTGCTCCCATAATTGCAAAAGAAGAAATTCCTATAATAAGTTCCATCACAAGGTGCAATCAGCATTTCAGGGCCCGAATAAGGAGACAAGTCACTCCTGATACCAGTCAGTAAGGCGCCTTGGGGGTCAGTGTTCAAGCAAAAATAATTGAGTGGGGTTAGACATTGGTTGCTATCTGACAGAGGGAGACTTGCAAACCCGCCTTACCTCACAAGGAGATTTCTCGACTTTAGTGAGTTCAGAAACAGCTTCCAACACATAGCTATTAGTTTTCTACAACTTAAAGACTTATAAAATAGCTAAAAAATAATGAAAAGCAGAGATAACCTGGAGAGAAGTACTGGACAGGACACTCAGTAACCTTTCAGTCCATTTTAAAATCTTTTATAATTTTCCCTACATTAGAATCCATTTTTAAATAAAGTTAATAGTTTTATGACAGTGTCCTAAAGTACATGTGAGTTTTTAATTAAAAAAAAACATTAATGTAAATTTAGTTTCTTTAGGAAAATTTCAACTTTTTAGCAAAAAATGTTTAATGGGTCAGGTGTTTCTAAGGTGACTTCACCAGAAAAGATTCACCTAAACATAGAGTTATGTGTTAAATAGAGATATGTAATTTTTAAACATATATTTATTGAATATATGTTGAAAATGAAGCACTTTAAAGCAGAAACAGAATTAGCCTCGGTAAAATAAGTTCATTTAATATTATTTTTCAACCTGCCAGAGCAGATGCTAGAGGAAACAAAAAAACATATTGGATTTAGTCTTTAATATTTCCAAGAGTCCCTGTTGGGGTAGTTCCCCAAAACTAGTATTTGGGTTATTTCCATACTGTTTGCTATTCCAAGATGGCAAGATCCACCCTCTCTCTAAATCCTTGGAATGCCTTGAGCCAAGGATGTATCTGAAATGCTTGTCTCTTGCCAAAGAGCCTGCCTAATAGCATGCAAATTGTTAAAGAAAAAAAAATCACATGTTAGTAAGAGAGAAGCCTCAGGAAGAGAGCCAACAGCATTAGGTGGTTGATAGAATATGATGTATCTTCTGTCCTCCATCAAAAAGTTAAGGACACCTAACCTTGAGCCCTTTCTTCAATCTACTTTGGCAGTGTTCCAGAGCCCTGAAAGGACTGTCCTTTTACTCTGGGTCATGTTTTTTTTTCCCATTGGTATACCGAATTAGCATATTTATATATATATTTAAATAACAGAACAAATTCCTGTTAGGGAACAATCTAGGAGACATCCAATATAAGAGTGTAATGCATTCAACTTTTAACAATGCAGATGATCTCTTCAACAAAGATATATGTCAGCACATTTTAGATATGCAGTGAATTTATTCATTCAACAAATAATTACTGAGCATCCCTTGGCTTTGTGCAGATGTGGTTCCTATTCTCAGGGTCCCTACAGTCAAATGAAAAGGAGATGTATTTGCTACTAAGTTTGGAATTACTCATTATTTTAAAATATAGGTTTTAGTGTTATTTAGGTATGGCAAAGCCAACAGACAGAAGATGATTTCCATTGAAAACTAGTTCCCTGTCCACACAGATCCCATGAGAATGAGGATGTCACACCATGGGCAGCACATACGGAAACACGGGTATCAGTCCGGAGGCAGAGGGGTTGGGGAGAGAAATACGGGCATAAGCCTTTGTAGTAGTTTCCACGGGAAGGAAGGGTGAGGCAGAGGAAGTATGCTTAGGACTGTCTACTTTGAATTTTATTGGTCTCTCATGCACAGAGGCTGTCTTGAGTTGTATGGCCCCTGCCTCTGGCAGGATGAGGGTAGTGCGACAGGCTCAGTGTGAGAGCTCCAAGGAAGTGGTTGAGAGTATGGGCTCTGACTCGTTGGTGTACATTGGAAAAGAGTGAACTTGAGCAAGTTTTTTTAAATTATTATTATTATTATTATTATCTCTAGGAACTAACTAACCTTGGGAGAAACAGGCCCTCCAGGATCAGCAAGGTCCTGAATGTCAAAGCAGAATACAAAATAATAAAATGATATGATGAATACTTTCATACTTAATTTATTTTTTTCCATTATGTTCAATAGCAAAACTTGTTATTACTACAGGCAGAGAGCTGGTAATAATTGAAATGATTAGGAAGAAAGAAAATGAGGAGTGATACCATCACAAATGAAGTTGAAAAAAAGGTTCAGAAACCTTTGTATTCCTTCCCAGTTTCTTATACATAAGATGGATAAGTTGAGCAAACTGTGATCCCAGGGGAGAATTATAAATAATAACAGCAACTATTCAAAGTCTGCTTATTAGAAGCCAGGCAATATGCTTAGTGCTTTGCATGCAGTTATTTTGTTTGATCCTTCCAGAAGCCCTAACAAATATGGGAAAGTGAGGTTTGGAGAGTTTAAGTAATTTTCCCAAGTTTACCCAGCAAGTAAGGGGAATTTATGCTGAGATCTGAAGGTCTCTAGAAACGAGGCTGTAAAATATTGTGCACATAGAGAGACATGCTTTTATACACACTTATATGTGTATGTATCCACAAACATTTTATCTGAGCAAAGAGGAAGACTTTTAAACAAATCACAAATTATATACAGAAGACTTTAATTTTCTAGAATGGTTTAGAAATGAACTGTGCGAATTCAACTACAAGGGTAATGAAGTGATAACTATAAATGTCTTTTTTCCCCCAATAAAATCTTCATACACCACATAGTCTTATCATAATGAATCTCTTTGAAGAAATCTAATACTCTCTGTGATGACTGGATACCTGGGAGGGCCTTAGTGTGGTTGTGATGAGGATGAGTTGGAACTGGATTATCCTAAAGAAGTAATAGGTGTGAAATGAAATGAGCTGGCTTTGCCTACTGATTGTGAACATCATATTTGATGTCACCACTGTCATTTTCTCACCTCTTAATTCTAAAAGTGTATTGACAGGAAAAAAATTATATATAAATACTTGTATAATACATAACTTACGTAAATATATTTAACTTAATGTGTATAGTAAATTTCTAGATATAAACATATGAAATGTATAAGTATATAAAAATTAAATAATTAACAGTGGCTTTCCTAGTTCTTGAATATCTTTTAACTGGAAACTGAAAGGGAGAAAAGGAGCCACTGCTTCTGATAGTAAAGAAAACTGGGAGAAAAGTAGTTCAATATGTAGTTATTCAAAAATCATATACCATAGTGGATAGAGCACTGGCTCTGGGTTCATCTGACTTGGGTTTGAATTCAGTCTATAACTTCCTAGCTCTGTGAACTTGTTTCTACTCAGTGAAATAGTGGAAATGTCTATCTCACAGGAGGTTGTGAGGGCTATATAAAATAAGTAATATATAACTCCTAGTATGATGTTTAGTTCATATTAATTAAACATTCAATACATTTTAGTTATTATGATGACTTTCTAACATAAATGTTCCCAGCACTACTGGGACCTGTCTCAGCCCATTAATTTCAAGGGGGACAGTGAGCCCAAGCCCAAGAGCAGCAGAATGTAAAGCACAACCTCCAGCCTCAAGCTCATCAGCCACGTGGTTCTGAGACAGAAGGGTGCTGAGGCAGAATGCAGCAAACTATGACTTAATTAGCTCTGGTAGAAAATGAGATGCTAATTGGCCTGCTCCTTCCAGCCTAAGGGACTTGAAGTCTCCACTTCTTATCAGATGGTCCCTTGGCTCTAATTTCTTTGGAGGAAGAATATTGCTGCTGATAGCTTTCTCACTCCATCAGGAAGGCTACTGCTCAGAATCCCAGAGTTTGGGGCTGAGTTGGCTCCATTCCCAAATGTGGAGTAATCAAAATCCTCTAACTGTCTGAATGTCAACTCTTCAGCTTCTGTCCTTCTTATGGATACCCAAAGCCTTTCCAATGTATTCTTTTCCATCCACACTGACACTGCCCTGGATATCTCTTAATTACCAACTTTCAGTTAGATATCATTTTCTATTAATAAACATAAGGATAAGTCCAAGTTTCTCATGGTCTGACATTTTCTTGTGAGACTCAAATTGTAATGGCAAAATCCAGCATGAGATGTGATGATTTCTAGGGTTATGAGTTTTCTTTTTTATATAATGTTTATTTATTCAATTTGAGAGCAAGTGAGTAGGGGAAGGGCCAGGGAGAGGTAGGGGCAGAGGGGGGGTGTTTAGAGAGAATCCCAAGCAGGTTCTGTGCTTAGTTTACAGTCTGTCATGTAGCTCTATCTCATGACCCTGACATCATGACCTGAGCTAAAACCAAGAATTGGATGCTTTACTGAGCCACCCAAGTGCCCTATGGCTACAGATTTTCTAATCACTTGGCTATATTAGGCCATATTAATAAAATGCATTGTAAACCTTATATGCCCACCATGTTATCTCCACAAGCGTCCCCTTTATAAAGATCAGCCTGTATACTGCCTGGAAGGAGTAACCTTATGCCACAACTTCCCTACTCTTAGGCTATTCCGGATAGAAACAGATTTTACTGTAGAACCCAGGTGATGATTAAAAATATATTATTGTGTATTTTTTCTTTTACTCATTTCCATGTGGTTGACACTTTCCCTGATGAGTCCAAGGCATCAAGCTACTTTAGAGTAGTGCTGAGGTGATAATATGGAAATTGTTGTAGAAATATTCACAATAAAAAAAGGAAAAATAGTTACTATTTTTCTTCTGACATTAAGACAGAAAGGGCAGATGGAATTCTGAGCCTGTTGTTTCTTAGAGACAATGTTTATCATATATATTTTTTTTTCCACTTTCAATTTCCCTGAGGCCAACTTGTAATTCCAGTCCTTAAATTCCATTCTTAGTTTTGTCTGTCTTGTGCTTTTTCCAGTCAAATGATGCTTCAGTAAATGCCTGCCTTCCCATAGCCACAGTTTCTTCCTTTTTAAAAACTGAGTCTTTTATTTTGTAAGGAGAACACATTGATTCAGGGTGCTTAAATCTCTTCATCGTGTCTACAGAAATTGTGTGGCTTTATGACTCCAGAGTCTGTTCCTTTCACCTCCCAAACTACCTCCCCTAAGCCTTCCCAAGCATTTCCACCTCAGAGGTGGTGAGCTGACTTGCTTGTAGCCAGACACCAGCAGGCTGCCAAGTCCCTTGACTCCTAGTTTAGCACATTTTCATATTGCATCCGGCTGCCTTCCATTCTTATTGAATTATAATGAACTCTATTCTATTTTAATGAGTATGCTAATATGTTAGTGTTGGTCTCAGCCTGACCTTGTATATGTTTGTCTTTGCTGCTCAGTTTCTATTTAAACTGCAAGCTCTTGGGAGGAGGAAAAGATGCCAATTTCACCACCCCACTGCCTCGTGCTCCTGGAGGCTTAGCAATCACTATTTGGTGATGGTAATGATGACAGGCGAGGCATAATAATTCCCCTCTCTCTCTCTAGGGAACAGTGCAGTAGCTTCCTTTTACATTTTTGTTACTTAAGGTATAGGTACTACATGAGTCTTCTAAAGGTCAGAAAATGGAAGCAGCATTTTCCATCAACAACTTTTCTCACAAAAATTCTGAATTTTCCCCAGATTTGCAAAGGGAAACATGAGTGTGAAACCCAGAGATAGTGTGGAGTGGAGCTGTCATTTTATATTTGTTTTCCAGGACACTGCTGAGCATAGCAAATATAAATGGCAAATGCCACGTTTCATTTTCAGGAGAGCAGGTGGTACTTGAAGCAAGGGAATTGAAAGGATGTAGGATATGCAGGGAAGAAAAACACCAACAGAGCAGTGGAAACTGAGAAGGTATTTGAATACTCTTCCTAACACTACAAAAAGTATAGAATATGTCTAACTTGCAGAAAAGTTAGAGAAGCCAAGTTTCCATAGGCTACCCAAAGAAATTAGAAGTGGCATAGTATAATGGCTTTGTTCTAGAGCTAAACTACATTGATTGGTGTTCCAGCACCAACAATTCCTAGGTAATATCTATTATTCAGGTTTGTTTTAGAATTAAATGAAATAATGCATGCAAAACTATTCAAATAATGCCTTCCCCATATTCGGCACTAAGTAAATGCTAGTTATTATGCTATTTTTACATTTAAGCCTGCATTCTTACCAGCAGAATGATGGGGTCATCCTCAACTTAGAAACAGAGTGATTACAAATTTGTATACCTCAAATGCTGACCTTGGAGCTGTCATTCAATGAAGTGGGACAGTTAGACAGTAGTCTCCCAAGTCCTCCCTGCTGGTAGCTAGATGTCTACAAAGATTCACTTCTATGACTTGAGACATTAGAATATTTCCAATGGGAAACATATGATTAATACACAATCACCAATTAAAACATAATTATTGTTCGAGCCCCATGTCAGGCTCTGTGCTGACAGCTCAGAGCCTGGAGCCCATCTTCAGATTCTGTGTCTCCCTCTCTCTCTGACCCTCCTCTGTTCATGTTGTCTCTCTCTCAAAAAAAAACATTAAAACATAATTATTAATCTATTAATCATATTAACTACTGATAGCATAATGGGTCTGAGAAGATTCGAGAAGACAAAACATGAATATGTGAGGCAGACAGTGGCCAGCTGTTCCCACATCTATTTCCTTTTTTTTCCTGGGCACACAGATATACTTTATGCCCCGGATTGCCCTCCAATTAGGGATGAACACAGGTGTAAGTTCTATACAATGTTATGTGATCACAAATGATAAGTGCTTCTTCCAGGCAGAGACCACTAAAAATTTCCCACATGCTATCCTCCCTATCCTGTCCTTGACTTGATCAGTGAGCATAGGGATACTGAAAGCTGCATGCTGAAGATGGAAATAATTCAGGAAACTGATATCATTTTGAGATTTTTAAAACTTAGAAGTAAACATATATATGCCTGTATGTGTATAAAATTTAGAGCCTGCAACATCATAGATGATAAGAGAAGACTAGAGCAAACAAGCCCTTAAAATGTACTGCAGGGCCATTTTCTAAGTAAAAACCTGTGATATTAGAGAGAGCATAATCCATAACACTCATCATTTTTTATACCACTTACAAGTTTTGGGGCCCCAAAGATGACACTTAGATTTGAAAATTAGCTAGAAGGACTCACAGAACTCACTACATGTTACAGTTTATCACAACTAGAAGATACAGATTAAAATCAGCAAGGGGTAGACCATAGTTCAGAGTCCAAAAAAGCTCCAATGCAGAACTTCCAGTTGTTCTCTCCTCCATGGAATCATGGAGAGGATTACTTTCCAAGTATTGACATGTGATAATATGTGCATCATACTGCCATCCAGGGATGCTCACTCAAGCCTGGAGTCCAGAAATTTTATTGGGGCTCCATCATGTAAGTATGGCCGACTACTTTGAGGGGGCTGATTTCAATCCCCAGCTGCTCTGGAGGTTGGTTGAGTTGATACCACATGACCCACAGGCTCTACCCTTAATCACACTGTTAAACTGTGAACTGACCCAAGCCTCCAGGAAAACAAAAATATCCTATCAAGTATGAAATTCCAAGGGCTTAGAGATTACTTCCCAGAAACCTAGAACAAAATGCAGGTCTCTGTTGGAGTAAATGAAATTCCTTACTACATAAAGTCTTTCCATACTCCTGTGACATCTGGGAAGGAAAGCAGGTATAGATCCTTTGCATAATGAACACAATGTTTTATTCGCCAGGCAGAGACACACAAACTTTTGCAGATCTTGTACTTCCATGGCAAAGGGACTAAATGATGGATGAAATTCAGGACTCACACTCCTGTCCAGCCTGTATTTCATGGGGCTGTATATACCAACAGGACGTGTCTTTTTGTAACCTGGGAAGTGAGGAGGCAGATAAATCCTTTTTCTAATCCCATGAAGGCATTGTATGTGTGAGAAGCAGTCTTTCCTTATCGTCCAGATATTGGAAAAACAGCTCACTTAAGCCTAACTCTTATCGACTTCCATAAGCTCCTTCTCTCTCTGAAGAAAATTTCACTCCCTTAAATTTCCCTTGGACTTTTGCCTCAGGTCTTGGCCTGGAAGGGAAGAAGTACATCTTTAATCTCCATAGAATAATGTAAAACTCTTGTAGATTTTTCAGAGTAACTATGTATAAGACAATAAAACATTTTTCTGGCTTCATTGATTTCATCTCAAAATATTTCTGTGTGTTTGTATGCTCACAAATTATTTTTGCCTTTATTTAGTCCCATGTGAGATCATTTAAGTCAGGAAATTTTAAGAAATAAGGGTTAGATATTCAATCCTTCCATAGAGGACTGTCTCAGGGCATTAAAAGGAATTAAGGAGATTTTTTTAAGGAACTCATTATGACTTCACATTTACGTAATGCTTTGCAGTTAGAAAAGACAACTGTATGACAAAAATAAGGCATATGTGATTATTTCCTTTTTACAGATGAAAAATCGTGGCTTATAGATGTTATAGGACCTGCTCAATGTCACAGACAACAAATAAATAACCTGTTTTTTCCTGTGAAGCAGTAGAGTGAGAATGCTATGGCTACTTTTACCATGATTTCAGATTTCCTTTGTAATAATGAATCTGAATCATTTTGAAACACCTACTACTTACCAGGTGATGCTGGAGATATGTGGAGGGATGTGCATATGTGTGTGTGCATATATGTAAATAACACACACATACAGAAATATCTATATATTTTTTCTAAAGTAGGAAATGCTACCTCTTTCAAAATGTCTTTGAAAGTTGCCTTAGCTAGAATTAATGTTATAGCCATTCAAATTAAGTCTTATTGAAATCTTTTTTATGTTATTACCCTAGTAGGCATGGATTATTCTGTGGAATTTTATTTTCTGTATGTTTTGAATAAGGTATATTGTCCTGGCTTACAGAGAGCTTGCATCCTCTGGCCACAATCATAGCTTCTAGGATGGCTATGTGTCTCATAGTGGACAAGTTAGAGTTCTTTCTGAAACTTTGCCACAGATCTCAGTAAGGATGGTATCTTTTTCAGATACAGAACTGTAAAGATAATGGAGGCTTGTGGCTATCTATAGTCATACTAATGGCACATGAAAAGAATGTACCCAAGAAGACAGACAAGCAGAAGAGCAGAGCTAAGAGTCAAAGAAAAGAGAGAACCCTGTTGACGCGGTTTGAACTCACTGATCCAAGTATGTCAAATGAACTTGCCTTTGGACTGTCTATTCAATGGGTACACACATTTTCTTTTTGGTTTAAATTGCAGAAGAATGAAACTAGACCACTTTCTTACACCATATACAAAAATTAACTCAAAATGGTTGAAGGACCTGAATGTGAGACAGGAAACCATCAAAACCTTCGAGGAGAAAGTAGGAAAAAACCTCCTAGACCTCAACTGCAGCAATTTCCTACTCGACACATCCCCAAAGGCAAGGGAAATGAAAGCAAAACTGAAGTCTTGGGACTTTATCAAGATAAAAGGCTTCTGCACTGCAAAGGAAACAATCAAGAAAACTAATAGGCAACCGAGAGAATAGGAAAAGATAGTTACAAATGACATATCCGATAAAGGGCTAGTATCTAAAATCTACAAGGAACTCACCAAACTCCACACCTAAAAAACAAATAACCCAGTGAAGAAATGGACAGAAGACATGAACAGACACTTCTCCAAAGAGGACATCCAGATGGCCTACAGGCACATGAAATGATGCTCAACATCACTCATCATCAGGGAAACACAAATCAAAACCACACGGAGATACCACCTCACACCAGTCAGAGTGGCTAAAATGAACAAATCAAGAGTCTATAGATCCTGGCAAGGGTGTGGAGAGAGAGGCACCCTCCTACACTGTTGGTGGCAATGTAAACTGGTGCAGCTGCTCTGGAAAACAGTGTGGAGTTTCCTCAAAAAACTACCCATAGAACTCCCTTATGACCCAGCAATAGCACTGCTAGGGATTTACCCAAGGGATAGAGAAGTGCT
>NC_043705.1:97062155-97123193 GCF_006229205.1 Suricata suricatta | reverse complement strand
AACAATAGCCAAAACATGGAAAGAGCCTAATGTCCATCACCAGATAAATGGATCAAGAAGATGTGGTATATATACACGATGGAGTACTACATGGCAATGAGAAAGAATGAAATCTGGCCATTTGTAGGAAAGTGGATGGACCTTGAGGGTGTCATGCTAAGCGAAATAAGCCAGGCAGAGAAGGACAGGAACCATATGTTTGCACTCATAGGTCTAACAGGAGAACAGGAGAAACCTAATGGAGGACCAGGGGGAGGGGAAGAGGAAAAGAGAGTTGGGGAGAGAGAGGGATGCAAAACTTGAGAGACTACTGAATGCTGAAAATGAACTGAGGGTTGAAGGGAAGGGGGAGGGGGAGGAAAGAGGTAGTGATGGAGGAGGACACTCATGGGGAAGAGCATTGGGTGTTGTATGGAAAGCAATTTGACAATAAACTATTCTAAGAAAAGAAAAAGTTAACATGACAAAATCTTGATAATAAAAAAAATAAATTTCTTTGAGGTAGATTAGCGTGACTTAAAATTGAAAGTCTCCCGAGTAAGGAAGGAACACATTAAAAATGATCAAAAGTGCAGGAAAAGATAGTTGTGGAATTGACTGGAAGTCAATGGCAACATTCCTCTCTTAAATGACACTTAGAATCTTCTGTTTATTGGCTACTGTCATGCTACTATGGCTTTCTTGTATTTCTTTAGTTGACCCCCTGTCTCAGGAGACTATAGCTGTAATCAGGGACCCTGTATGTTTAAGAATAATTGAGTTTAGCTTAGACGTACCCATCAACAGATCCTCTCCACTGAAAGCGCAATGATTAATGAGCTCATTTCTCTCATAATTCAAAAGGGACACAACAGGGGGGCCTATGTAGTTATAGGGAAACAAACTAAGAAGTAATTTGTGTATGTCCAATACCTCCAATTCAGCTAGTTCCACAGGACTAGGACTTACTTGCCCCTCAAATTAGGGAGGCATCAAGTAGTTTGTTTTTAATTTCTTACATGGCAGATTTTAATAGAAGAAGAAACTGTTCTCTCAACTAAAATTTGTTCTCACATATCACAGAATAAGTATGTTATAGCTACTTAAGTCACTATCTCATAATTTTAAAAACCCTAATATTTCTAAAATATCTACTATGCACAGGGGCCAGGTCATGATAAGTGTGCATACAGGTATGTAATAACACTGCTATCTGGCCCTAAGTGATCTAGAAGCATGAAAATGTTTATCTAAATTACTTCAATAAGACCAAAAATCTAAATAAACATATCCCTTCACATACTAAACTTATGTCCCAAGATACAAATGTCTTTAAAAAAATCATGCTTAATGCCTCTATCACAGCTTCTCCAAGTGAATGTGAGATTATAAACACAGAGACTATGTCTTTTACATGTACTGCTTTCATTCTTTGAAAAACTTTATGTACTCAACCACAATGTCTAAAGATATTAGAAAGGTTGATTTTCAAATTTTAAACATGTAATTTTCACACAAGTAGAGAGAAAGCATATACCAAAATTTCTTTGGGTCACTAATGGGAGAATCAGCAGAACATAAAAGATAATGTGGAAAAGATTTGAGAAAGTAGCATAGATGTTTACTGGAAAAAGGCCTGCTCAAAGAAGACTGCTGTTTTAGAAAATTATTGATATCTTATAAAATAATAAACATGACTTTAGGATTATCATCCCTATTGAAAAGGAAAAAAGTCATAAGAATCCAATTTCTACAAGTTAATAGCTAACTTAAGAGGTTTATAAAACATCCAAGCTCCATACATTAGCCAAAGCTACACTCTCTGAGAGCATCAGATTTTGTCTAGTGAGGCTGCTTGGAAAATGAGTACCATATTGAAGTCACATAAACAACATTTTGTTTTATCTTCAAATTTTGGATATTTTTCCTAAAGAAATAATTAAGTATAAATGTAAGCCAGATTAATTGATTTTGCTTAACTACAAATGGAATTTCTGAGATAATTGAGATAACTTATTGATTTATTATTCCATGCTAATAAACAAAAATGTAACTTCAATTATTCTTAGCAAAAATATATCTTAGACATTTGTAACTTGCCACTGATACCAAACAAAGATGTCAGAACCTCAGATGCAGGTATCAAGGAAAAGATACAAATTAAGCTGTTTATACTATATATAAGGAAGGGAAAATTTAGTTCAGAAAATTAAACAATGATAATTGTAGTTGGTGTTTCTAAAGGAACAACTCACTAGCAGATGGTACTTCAATAATAATAAAAAATTACCAATAGAAATTGTACTGTGAAGATCTTGTAAGATCCTCAGCATTGTTTCCCCTTGAATGGAAAATTTTTGATTCATTTTTCCCTCATTTTTCCATACAGTGTGAGAAGTGTCACATGCCTCTAGAATTTAAAAAAAGAAGGAAAGAAGAAGGAAGAAGGGAAGGAAACAAAAAGCCTTGAATCAAACCATCAATCTTAGTATTTAATTTGGATCATCCTCACCATCATCTTAGAGAACTTTCATTTGCCTCGCCATAGCACTTTATCCCCTCAAATAATTAATGTTTAAATAAAAATGCAAATTACAGAATTTTTTTCATTAAATAAAAAGATTGCCCTTCCTTTGGATACTCTACCTCCTCGAAATCCTTTTCTGCTTCTTGTCCTGGGAACAACCATTGGCACAATTTTTACCACACTTTACAGGTCACCACAAATTCTACCATAGTTAGCAAGTTGCCTGGGGTCGCTTGGGTGCCTCAGTCAGTTAGGCATCCAACTCGGTTTCAGCTCAGGTCATGATCTCATGGTTTCATGAGTACAATCCCCATGTCAGGCTCTGCAATGATAGTGTGGAGTCTGCTTGGGATTCTCTCTCTCCCTCTCTCTGCCCCTCCCCACTCACACTGTCTATCTCTCTCAAAATAAATAAGTAAACTTAATTTTGAAAAGTTGCCTGACAGTTAGCCATTAACCAATATTTTTAGGACTGCAGAGACAGGATATTAAGCTGTTCTTAGAGAGAGAAAGATGATGCAAGACCCAGTTTATTTTCCTTGGTTGGAATTGGTAACATAAGCCTTGGTTGCATAAGGAATTTCTAACTAAATGCAGAGGCTAGAAAAGCTAAGCTTAGGAAGATAAAAGAGAAACAAAATCAGCCCAGATCTATGCAACTATAAACAATGAGTTACATAAATTTGGTGAACAAAGGATTGGGTGAGTTTGAGCTTGGCTTTGTGGTCATTTTGGGGTTCAGTGGAACATCTTCAGGACATGGGTTCTCATCCTTGTGACTCTGGGCAAGAAACTTCATCGTACTATCCTCAGTGGGGAAAAACAAAATCTATGAACACTCGGTATTACATAACCTGATATTCACATAATCCTAAAAATACAAATGATTAGTGTCATGAGTATCCTTGTTGAAATTTGAGTATTTTGTAGTCGAGTTTTCTTTTGTTATCATGGGATGTGCTCATCAGTAAGAATATAAGAGTTAAAGTTCAGAATGTCAATGATTATGACACTCAGAGAAAACAAGTGAAGGACAGCTGAATGGTGGATTAAGTATCTAAACTAGGAAGATGTTCCATGAGAAAGGGGCAACCTTCCAAGTCATCTACTTGAAGAAGAGGGCTGGGTTTGGAATCAGCAGCATCCCTAAAACACAAATCTTCCTAACCATAAAGTCTCAGGCGACTGACAAGTTAGCAAGCCCAACTCCATAGAGGCTGAATAACTGATTCCACTAACTATTGTTAAATGTATCTTGTGGCCTACAGGAGTTAATTCCTAATAAACTGACATTAAATTCCCATTTCTGGGGGCACCTGAGTGGCTCAGTCAGTTAAGCATCTGACTTTGGCTCAGGTCATGATTTGACCATTCATGATTTCAAGCCCCGTGTCAGGCTCTATACTGACAGAGCCTAGGCCCTGATTCAGATTCTATGCCTACCTCTTTTCTTTCTGCCCCTTGCTTGCTCATGTTCTGTCTCTCTCTCATTCTCTCAAGAGTAAACATTAAAAATAAATAAATAAATGTATGGATTTATTTCCCCTTAAAAATCAAATGACCCCAAAAAACTTGCCATTCCTGGTGGCAAAATGAGAATTTACAATTTAAGTTATAAAGAGGAAGAAAGACTGTGGCAGCCAAAAACAAAACCAACAGGCTATGCTACACCACAACAATCAATAAACTCATCTTTAATACTAGCAGTAAATCATTTATTTTTGAAGTCTTAAACTGTACTATTTTATAAAGTTCCAGTTCAAAGGAAAAAGAACCAAAATGGAAACCCACATTCAGTAAGTTATTTAGGGGCTGGAAAAATGTCTCTTCCTTAGCAGCATATTATTCCCAACCCACTACTTAGAGACAAAGCAAAAGATGCAAAGCCAGTCAAGTGCTATTGGATCTTAGTGCATGGACTCTCCAAGTCCATGAGAAACATCACCTCCCCTATGAATTCTCCCCTAATTCTGACAAGCAGGGTTAGTGTCATTTCTCACTTTGGTTTTGTTGTTATTGTTAGTTTGCTTTTAATTTTATCTTTATTCATGTACTCATGCATCAAAAATTGTTACATATCTGCAATGTGTCAAGCATTTAATAAGTACAAGAGAAAAATACCAATGAACATGTAGAATATTAAACTGATTCATAGTTCCAAGTTCTATATTTATGTCTGTCTCTCTAGGCAACTTAAGGGCAGAGATTACTGTCCAACTTACTTATATATACCCCATAGTTTACAGGGAGTCAGAGGCATTATAGTATCACAATAATCTCTTATTATAATTTTTATACCACTTCACACCCAGTTCAAATCACGTACCTGGAATGACTCATTCTTATTACCCCCTAACTCAACCTAACATGATATACTTTGTTATTTGTATCCTTCTGTTGTTTATCTATACCTTTCTGGTTATAGGTTATGTGTGTATGTGTGCATGGGTGTGTGTAGTAGTCCTGCATTCTTTATTACATATTACATTATTACATATTACATATATCAATTTGATAAATGTTTATTGAAAATGTGTTGTGGGTCTAACATTAAAATACCCACATGGAGAGAAGGGGCTATCCTGTTCATTCTTAATATTACTCCTTCTCCAACTTGACTCTTTAAACAGTTGGTTCATAAATTAATGAAGGTATTTTGCATTTCCTCCTCTCCCCCCTACTCAGAGAACTTTCACATGGAACATATCTAAACATATGGAAGGACTGCAAAAAAGAGCTAATGTTTAAGTGCTTTTTATACGTAGGACAAAACTGAAGTGTTTGCAGATATAGTATTATTTAATTTTCCAGAAAGTTTGTGAGGTTAGCATTAGGATCTCATTTTGTAGGTGAATAAACTGGGGGACAAGGGTGTTAAAGAGGTTTAGGTTGCGGTTAAGTAGCAGATCTATAACTCCCATGAATCTTGTAGGGATGTATTCTGATACACAGAGACAGAATACTGCTAGATTGATTAACTGCGAAAACTTAATGTGATGCCTTATTTCTAGGGCTATTGTATAAACTGGCTCAATATCTACTTATAAACACAATCCGCTCACAGGGAAGAACAAAAAATATGGATGTCAGTGGTTTGTTTTTTGGGGTTTCTTTTGTTTTTGTTTTTGTTTTTTTTTTTGGTGTTCTGCCTGCTCCACTTGTTAGTTCTTTCAAACCCACATTTAACTTGGCTATTCTGGCTTGTAGATTCTTAGATATAAACTTCTGTTGGCATTCTAAATTAATTTGGCAACTTTTGATTTTCTGACACTTGCTTTATCTTGGGATTCTTTTCTATCCATGTTTTAAGCCACAGCCTGCTTGGGAAGCTAATTTTTGAGCTTGGCACCAACGCCCCTTACTTTGGCTTTATAAAGAAAAATCCGCTCAAAAAGCAAAACATAAGGAAACACAACACTTCCTCTAGATACAATGATTACATAGATTTATTATATAAATGGTTTGCATGAATCTTAAATTCTTTTCAAGACAAAACAATGTTCCCCAAACAATAACTGGGTTACACTATACCTTTTCCTCTTTATGCTATTTTCTCACTTGCTTCTGATGAATTTCAGGTAATACTCTATTTGTAAATTCCTACATAAAAATAACCTGTTACTCTCAGCAGCTTTTCTTTTCTTTTCTTTTTTTAGAAATTAAGATTCAACTAAAGTTTTTTTTTTTTTTTAGTTTATGTATTTTGAGACAGAGAGAATGAGTTGGGGAGGGCAGAGAGAGAGGGAGAGAGAGAATTCCAGGAAGGGATTCCACACTATCAGCACAGAACCCGATGCAGGGGCTCCAACATAGAACTACCAATTACCAATATAGAACCTCAGAAAATGACCTGAGAAGAAGTCACTTGCATAACTGACTGAGCCGCCCAGGTGGCCCTCCACTAAAGTCTTAATAATTCCCTAGGTTAAGTAGTGTTTTATTTTCTTACAGAGAACATTATCTTACCATAAGTATTTCACTAATATCAGCAGAAAAATAGAACAAAATATAGAAATTCTGTAAGGAGTTATCTTTGTTTTAGTTTTTGTGATACCTTATCTCATCTCTTCTCTGCCTTATATAAAAGCCTCCTTCTTCACCCAAAATTGTAGTTTAATCCATTTTCAATAGTCAATGTTTTAATGGCATATGACATTTAATTAAAGTTGCAATTTTCACCTTAAAATTTAAAAAAATCATAGTCTTCTAAAAAAATCGCATTACATCAATCTTGAAAAAGGAGAATAAAGTTGGGAAACATAACTTCTGATTTCAAACTTACCACAAAGTTCTAGTATCGAAACAGTGTGGTATCAAGATAATGATAATATAGGCAGTTCACTGAAGGATTTGCCAAAGGCATGCCTAATAAAAGACTATTGTCCAAAATATACAACAAGCACTTAAATCTCAGCAGTAAGAAAAACAAATAGCCCAGTTAAACAGTGGACAAGAATCATAACAGGTACGTTACCAAAGAAGAAGCCCATGAAAAGATGTTGCACACAGTGTTCACAGAAAATCCTGCCCACAGAGGTTTATAGCAGCTTTAATCTAATTTCCCAAACTTGGAAGCAACCAAGAAGTCCTTCAGTAGGTGAACTGATAAATAAATTGTGATATATCCAGACAGTGAGATATTATTCAGGGCTATCAAAAAGCGACTTATGAAGCCATGAAAAGTCATGGAGGAAGGGCGTCTGGGTAGCTCAGCTGGAGAAGCATTGGACTCCTGATTTTGGCTTAGGTCTTTATCTCACGATTTGTGAGATTAAGCACCATGTCTACCTCTGCACTGACAGTGAGGAGTCTCCATGTGATTTTGGGATTCTTTCTCTCCCTCTTTGTCTCTTCTTATCCTCCCTCAAAATACATAAACATTAAAAAAAGAAAAAAAAAAGCATGAAGGAAACTTATATGTATATTACTAAGTTTCAGAAGCCAATATGGAAAGTCTGTATACTCTATGACTAACTAGGTAACATACTAGTAAAGATAAAACTGAGAGAGAGTAAAAAAGTTCAGAGGTTGCAAGGGATTAGGAGGGAGAGAGAGGTGAATAGGCCAAGTACAAGTATTTTTAGGGCAGTGAAACTACTCAACCTAAAAATTCTCCAAAAAATAAAGTCCTTACAAAAAATATTACTTCCCTTGTGATTTTAACTTAATCTCTATTTTCAGAATCTTCAAGGTGGCAGAATAACATTAATTTCAGAATCATACCTTTTAACTTGTCCTTCTCTGAACAGTTTATAATGCTTTGTGAGAATAAAATTTATGAAATGCCAACTGTCAAATGAGACTTAGGCACAAAACAGAAAATTTACAGTAACAAAATTGTTGCCCTTTAAGAGATTTCAATACAAGGCATCATAAAAAGAGTACTACAAGATGAAGATCTCCAAGTACTATAAATGAAGATAATCTTTGGACTGCTACAATAAATATGTAGTGGCCATTTTAAAGAGCCAATAAGGAACAGCAATCAGATCCTGGAAAGCACACTAGTTAGAATAGAACCCAATGCGGGTGCCAGGGTGGCTCAGTCAGTTAAGTGTCTGACTTTGGTTTAGGTCATGATCTCGCAGTTAGTGAATTTGAGCCCCACATTGGGATCCATGCTAACAGCTTGGGGCCTGGAGCCTGCTTTGTATTCTCTGTCTCCCTTTTTCTCTGCCCCTCCCCTGTTTATGTACTCATTCTCTCTCTCACTCTCTCAAAAATAAACATTAAAAAACAATAGAAAAAGAAAAAAAGTGTAAAAATAAGACAAATCCTATAAGAGTAACAGAGTGGTCCCATGACATCAAGTAAAGAAAATGAATAAAATATACTGAGAAACACCACTCAGTCATTCTGTAGTTCTCTGCTTTGAAAAAGAATTTGTATTTCCTTCAATCTCAACATATTTGTAGCTTTCATTCATGGTTAGAAGCTCTGACCTTTATTCCTAACTTCTTTGTTATGTTTGATTTGGATTGATAAAATTTTTAATAGATTTACAATCAATCTCTTAAACAAACAGGGACTAAACTTAGTTTCAAAACACCCAAATATTTGAGTCAAAGAAGAAAGAAAAAAAAAACCAGTCTGGTTTCTTTCTTATCATAGTTTAGTTTCAAGTAACCAATCTATGAAACTACTTTTATTTTAAAAAAAAATCTCACGGTAAACAGCCATTAATGAAGTTGGAAGTAAATTGTTAGACTGTATGTACATCACTGAATTAAAAAAAAAAAAGATACGTAACCACTAAATATCCTGTTTTATATCATTTAACATTTTGGCACACATGAGGCTATTCATTTCCTCCTGCACATTATTTTTGTAATTGGATCAAGCTGCCAACTAGAGAACACTGGTGCCCAGGTTATGGCCTAATGGTTTGATTATGAATAAAATTCATATTCTAAGTGAATCTTAACTCATAGCATATGATTAACCCTTCTTCTATTTAATACTATTTAATGAAATAGTAAACACAAATATCAGTACTCATTCAAAAATATTGAAGCTCAGAACAAGGTTTAAGGAAATGACACAGTAGAAAACTTAGATACTACAGTGTTATAACATTGTAAAAATTCCAACTATATGAGGCCACTAAGGCAAATTTTTACATTCTTCATTACTACCCTATAGAGCTTCAATTATTCTTTCAAATCTAAAGAGAAAGCAACTAATTTTCAACATTTTATTTATCTCAACCTCACAAATTTGTTCCTTCTCCAGCTTGCTAATATTTTAACTAACCTAGTTGCCAAAACTGAGATTTTACCAATTTAAGAATTTATATCAAATTAAATGTTCATATTCCACCTCACATATTGATTTATTGTTAGAAACTGATTCTACAGATACAGCTGATAAAAAAATATATAAATGTAAGATGTTATTTAATGAAGCATAATTTTAATAGAAGAACCAAATATCCATCAGTAAGAGATATATTAAATGATATACTCATACTGTATTCTACTTATAGTTAAATTTTGATATAATCACAATGTGAAACTAAGGTTGATACATTTATGCTGATATGAAAAAATCTCCAACATATTTCTATAAGCAGAGCCTATTTTTGTAAAACTAATGTAATTTTTCAACCTGTAGAATATTAACTCCCTAGATATTCAATAGAGGCTTAAGGTCTAAAATATTTCATCCTAAGCATGTATGTCCATGCACATACATTATTTTTATTTGTTAAGTTAAAAGAAACATGTTAGCAACAAAAACATAGATAACAAAAACAGAGATAGCAGAAACAATTTTTTTAATTTGTTGCTTGCTTCAATTACTTCCAGAAAAAAAATGACATGTTTAAATGGAAACTGTAAAATTCAATAAATAGCATTTTAGGTGTTATCCTAAACCTAACATTTCAATTTACATAGTATAAAGGAGTAATCCACCGCCAATTTGTGGATATTTACCCAGTCATAGCCTATAAACTCAGCAGTACACAGAGAAGTGGCCCTGCCATGGTTACTCACAGTTCTCATCAGAAAAACAAACACTCATTCCTCATCCAGGTGATGAAAATCCTTTGAAACCAGTCACAGATTATAATAACTATAATTTTGTGAGAACTGTCCTGAAAATCAGAACTCCAACAGGAAGAAAGACATGTCACAATCTACATACAACGGAAAATAAAATGAAAACTACACGCAAGTCACAAACAGAATTCTCCAAATCTCAGAGTAAACAGCTTGCTCAAACAACATCAATTAGAAAATAGAGAAAATTAACATCTATTTATAATAAAAGGTTTAAAATAATAAAACGGAAGATTGCGTCTCCGTCTGTACTGATAGACCAGGGTTTTCCAGTCTTGGCACTACTGATATTTGGTGCCAGGCGATCCTTGGTTATGAAAGACTGTGTATTGCTCTGTAGGTTATTTAGCAGTTTTCTTGGCCCATTAGCCACTGGTTGTCAATAACACTCCTCTCCTCCACTCTCCCATCTCTAGTATGGTATGCCCAAAAATGCTTCCAGACATGGCCAAATATTCCTCAAGAGGCCAAACACTTTCTGATTGAGAACCATGGCATAGATTAACTAACTTGGGGGATTGAAATTATGTTTGTCATGATCCTTAGTAAAATATACATTTTAAATCACAATTTAGTACCCAAATATACATATGTATGTAAATGGGACTATATATGAAATATTCTGGCATGGACACAGTTCAAAACGGACAGTAGTAGTATTGCTAGAAGACCTTAATGCATCGGGAAAACACTTTATCCTTTAGACTTTGAGGGTAATGAGAGGGCCCCGGGTAGGCGCTGTGTCCAGAGACAGAGGGCACTAGAGGTCAGTGGGGTCCTTGACTTTTACCAATTACAGAAAGATACTCCATCGTTGTAACAATTGGTTCAGCTGGTCCTGCTGGCGTGTTAGCATTTATAACAGGTACCAATATTTCATGAAACAGTAACTAGCCCTCACAATGCATACTGATATTTTATCTTATTAGTTTCTTTTTCTCTTTCCCTCCCTCATTTTAATGTTGATACCATCTACTAAATCACATTTTCTAAACACATCACTGTTATAATTCACACTTTGGTAAATCCTAGACTAGGTGTGTATAATCTTAATCAAACAAGTATGACTGATTCTTATCTGTAGAAAGAACCACACTGATTTGGAAAAGTTTTCCTGTGCAATGTCACATAGTATTGGGGAATGAATAAGTTACTAACCAAGATGGAACCTATTCAAAAACTCAATTGTCAACTACCTGATATTTATGATGTGAAAGCTACTGAAAAATAACCTCTAATTCAAATTATATCAGCTACCAACCTGATTGAGATTCCCTTTCTAGGTCTTTAGTATTGAGAACCTGATTTAAATTCAAAGATTTGTTTTTGAGAGGTCAACAATTAAATTTATTATCAGCCTTCAACTTCTTAGTATTAATTTAAAGAAAGTATGCCATAGTGTTAGGAGTATGAACATTGAAATCCTAT
Source organism: Suricata suricatta (assembly GCF_006229205.1). Lineage (NCBI taxonomy): Eukaryota > Metazoa > Chordata > Mammalia > Carnivora > Herpestidae > Suricata > Suricata suricatta. Next base: position 97,111,697 of record NC_043705.1, on the reverse strand, counting down.
AGAACTGTAGGTACACTCTGGCTTTGCTGTTTTATATTTAGTAGACTTTGGGCAATTAACTTCTCTAAGCTTCAGTTACTTTTCTTAAAAGTGAAAATAACAATAGTATATGATGCATGCAGTTATTGTGAGAACTAAGTGTATATAAAACATTCAGTTCTATTCCCAGCATATAGTAAGGGCTCCAAAAAGTTATTATAAACAAAAATGATAACACTAATAAGCTAATAATATGAGTGCCAAGGATGTCATTCTATGAATCTCAGAAAAAGGAATATGTGAAGAGGATTTGGAAAACAATGTCCAGGTTGCTTCCTGCCCTAGTTCAAAGTCTTTTGGATCATTCTTCCTGTAAACTATTTTAAATCACTTAAGGTGTATATGTGCATATTGATTATTTAAATTAATTAATAACTAAATATCTTTTTACTTAAGTGGATAGGATATATATCTCACTCTAAAGGAGAAAAACTGAAAAGAATTTTTCAGTAAAATTTTCCAAATTTCCAAATAAAGCATTTGGAAGCTTTTGGAGAACAAACTGGGTTGCTATTTTTAGATTCAGATTAACAATTGCTAGGCTTTTTTTTAAATTCATCTTTTTTACCCCTTGAAGGAAATTGTGGAAATGTTCTACTGAGTTGAGCCTCATATATGCACACATCTGCTACATAGCAATTCACATATGCTGTCTCCTTAATAAAATGCTAGATTGACACCAGCCTCCTGCAGTTCCTTCAAATGTGAATCTATTAGGGGATGTTCTCTGTATTGGAAACTGGCAATCCTCCACACAATCTCATCTGGTAGATCCAGTAAATGGAGGAAAACCAGTTAAGTAGCTTCCAGGGTAGGAAAATAGGCATTCTTGTCGGAAATATCATTGGAACCGGTGCTGTCTTTCAGAATTCAACACAGAAGTGTCCAGTTTGTGTTTCCTCACTTTACTGCAAACTTAATTTCTTTGAAGAAGTAAGGCTATGCAAGTGGCAAAACAAAAGAATATCTTTGATATCCAGATAGTGGAATTTTAATTAATTTTGTGTTTGCCACTAACCCTGGTGGTCCTTTACCTCATTTAGCATTAATATGAAATACAATGTAAGAATCAAAAGATCATGAAGATTAATTAATTCCACTTGTATTGTTATTGGTGTTTTGTTAACTGAAATAAGGATTCTCTGCCCCTATTTATCTCCTTATTTTTTATTTTTTTTTATAGAGTTAACTCTCAAAGTTTCTAGGACAAGAAGATATTTTTTTAAGATATATATTCAAATGACAATACAGCAAGATTCTGGTATGGTTAAGGAAGATTAAATTTCCTAACTCTTTCATTTATTACAATTTAAAACTCTGGATGGAATGTATAAAAACATTGATCCAAAAACCTGGGAAAGTAAATAATGCTCATAAATTGGAGGGAAAAATCATAACTCAAAGAAAGGTTAGCACAGTAGCCAGCTGTTTTTTCTTTTTACTGTTCCATTATCCCTTTCGGACACAGAGCAGTCTGAATGGGTGACTGCCTGAAGTGTGGTCATAGAAAAGCCTTTCCCTCTGGTCAGAGAACTTGGAGAAGAAACCTCCCAGCTCTGCCTGCCTTGGAGGCATAACCTAGTTCTGGGTCTTCAATTCTGTGATGTAAGGATTGGTAGCAGCAACCAGTTCACTTATTTCCCCTGGAGGGGGAAAAAAAGTATTTGCAGGAGATTCACAACAGTAGGAGGGAACCTGCTTTCTGAAATCCTGCTTTCTGGCCAGAGAACAAGAATTATTGCCTCTGAAAGACAATGAAATGGGGAGATAATGGGAAAAAAAGATATTTGGCAAAATACTAAGAAGAAAAGCTATATATTAAATTCTAGCTATGAAACTGTGGACATGATCCCCAAATCAAATGCACTAAGAACAAATGTATGGTGTAGGCCACCATCCAGATTCCAGACAAGTCCCTGGGTAACACCTAAGGGTAAATTCCAATAACAAAGCTAACTCTTTAAAAACTGGAATGACATTAGAGTCACAGCCTATATAAGACAGGAGTTAAAACCTAGACTGAACAAAACTGTTAAAACAAACCAACAAGTCAACATTCTCTAGAGGAATTTAATTGACTTAGAAAGTAGTATTTCAAATATTTGGGACATAACACAAAGATAACATTCAAAGAAACACAGACATTTCAACAACATTCCAGGTAAAAGGAAACCAACAGATGCTAAACACAAAGACTTAGATGTTGGAATGAGCTGACATAGATTTAAAAATAGTTACTATGACCAACTTTCTTGAATTAAGAGTAAGAACTCTTGAAATAGAAAGCTTGAAAATCTTACAAGTATGTTACTTTAAAAGTATTAATTCTAAAACTGAAAACACAACAACCAAAATTAAAATCTCACTTGATGGATTCAATGAGAGATAGTAAATTATAAAGGAAAGATTTGGTGAACTTGAGTGTAGACTAATTGAAAAAACTCATTCTGATTAACAGGAGAAATATTGAAAAATAGAATGATCAAACCCTTAATGACTTACGGAACACTACCAAAAGATCTATTATATGTGCCACTGTGGTCACACAAGTATAGGAGAAAATTTGTGCCCTAATCCCTGAAAATAGAAAAATAGTATCTTAAAACTTTCCAAATTTTATGTAAGACAAAATTTGCAGACTTCAGAACTTCTGTGAACTATAAACAGTATAAGCTCTTAAAAAATACTACATCCATACACATCCTACTAAAATTCATTAAAACCAAAGATTTAAAAAAAAAAACCAAAAGCCTTTAAAACAGCCAGAAAAATGGTACATAATATGTATGGGAAACAGTAATTTTAATGATTATTGCTTTCTTTTCATGGACCATGCGAGCCAGCAGGCAGATGAACATTTAAAGTGCCAAAAGCAAATAACTGTTAACCAAGAATTCTGTATCCAGCAGAAATACCCTTCAAAAATGAGGATAACATAAAAATATAGTCAGATGAAGAAAAACTAAAATAATTCCTAACAACACAACTCTAAAGGAAATACTAAAGACAGTTTTTCAGGTAAAAGAGAAATGATACCAGAAGAAAACATGATAAATTGGCAAATAAAAGTAAAAAAGAGGTAAATATATTTGTGAATCTAATAGATCATCTTTTTTCTCTAAATATGTGTGAAGGGGTGCCTGGGTGGCTCAGGTGGTTAAGCATCTGGCTTTGGCTCAGATCACGATCTCATGGTTAGTTGGTTCCAGCCTCACATTGGGTTCTGTGCTGACAGCTAGCTCAGAGCCTGGTGCCTGCTTCAGATTCTGTATCTCCCTCTCTCTCTGACCCTCTCCTACTCACCCTGTCTCTCTCTGTCTCTCAAAAATAAAAATAAATAAATACATACATACATACATACATACATACATAAATACATAAATAAAATATTGTGACAGTTGATTATACACATTTAAGATTGGCCAATGGAAATTCAATTTATCCAGATAGAAAACATGTATGACAGTTGATAATACATATTTAAGACTGGCTGATGGAAATATAATTTATCCAGAGAGAAAACATAGGACAATTATAACGTAAGGAGAATAAAGAGATTTAAAACTTTGTAAGGGCTCCACATTTCACAAAAATATGTAAAGTATTGATTCTGTGTTAAGTATAAAAATAAATATAAAAAAATATACAGTGAAAAATTCAATAGATATATTAAAATGGAATTCTAAAACTTATTCTCATTATCCAAAGAAGGCAAAAAAGAAAAAAATAAAGAACAGGTGAAATGAAAAAAAATATTAAAGAGATAATCTAAATCCAAATGTATTGTATTACATTAAAATTAAATATGAATTATCTAAGACCACCAATTTAAAGACAGTGGTAATTAGATTGGACTAAAAATATTCAAATGTTTGCTGTTTATGCAAAACTCACTTTAAATATAGGTATATTGACAGATTAAAGAAAAAAAAGTAGCAAAAGTTATACTATGTAAATACTAATCAAAAGAAAGCTAGAGTGGCTAGAGAAAGAAAAATTACCAGAATAAGGAGGGAAGTTATACAGTGATAAGAAAAAATGTTTCAGCAAGAAGATATAAGCATAAATTGCATATGTCTAACAAAAGAACTTAAAAATATCTGTGTATGCATTTAGATATATCAACATTCACTCGAATATAGTTGATAGAACATGTAGATGGAAAATCATAAAGGAAGTAGGAGACTTGAACAATACTTTTGTGTTATTGAATTATAATAAGAAATACATATTTGATTTTTATCCCCATTTCTGTTACAGAGCTCCAAAAACCCTGGGGATTTCCTAGGAGTTGAGAGCAATAAAGGTGCCTTTTGTTAATAAGATGATTTTTAAACCACATCTAAGGATAGGGGCTGATTGCCAAAACCAATAATGTGATGAGCGGGTTGGATCTTTCTGTTTTCCTCCTGACCTCTAGGGAGGCAAGAGGTGAAGAGTCAATTAATTGTGGCTGTGTAATTAAGGCCTCCATAGAATCCCCAAAGAAGGATATTCAAATAACTTCTGGGTGGATAAACACATTAGAGATTTGGGAAGAGTGGTAGAGTAGGAGAGAGGATGGAAGCTCCTCTTTTCTCCATACTTAGCCCTATGCATCTCTTCCATCTTGCTGTTCTTAAGTTATACCCTTTCATTATAAACCCATAATCTAGTAAGTAAAATGTTTCAGAATTCCACGAGCAGCTCTAGAAAAGTAACTGAATATAAGAAGAGGGTTTTGGAACTTCCAACCTACAGCTGTGGGGCAGATGCCTAGAAGAAAATCTGGACCTTCACCCTGATCGGATGAGGGGTGACTGATGCTATCTTAACCTGTGGGATCTGGTACTGGGTCGAGGTAGACAGAACTGAGTTGAATTATAGGATATCCTGCTGATGCCTAGAGAATTGCTCGGTGTGGGGGGAGAAAAGCCACCCCTACAAACACTAGATTGTGTCTTGAAACTTAATGTTAGTGATCAGAAGTGAGATCAGTGTCAGAACTTCTATCAACTATCTTCAACAAAATGAGATATATAGGACCCTCAAACCAACAGCATGAGATACACATTCTTTTTATGTGCATATGAAATATCCACCAAAATAGAACATATTCTAGGTCACAGAAAAAATTTGACAAATTCACTAAAAATAAAATTATACAAATTTTATCTTGTCACACTAATGGAATTTAACTAGAAATCAATAATAGAAAAATATCTGGAAAGCCTCTATATATTTGAAAATTATACAACCCACTTCTATAATAACAGTGCCAAAGAAAAAGTCCCAAGAGAAATTCAAATATATTTTGAATAAAATTAAAAAGAAATACATCATATCAGAATTTGTGAGATGCATCAAAGTCAGGAGTTTTTGAAATGTATAGCATTAATATCATATATTTATTTTATTTTATTTTTTTCTGTTTATTTTTTAACATATGCAATTATTTTCCATCATTTACACTACAGTAGTTACAATTACAGTCCAAACAGAAAAGTAAAGTAAAAAATCAAAACCCCAACTTCTATTTCATGTAATTAGACTAATACAGAAATTAGAAGGTTATGTAACAACTAGTTAATCACCTAATTTCACAGCTATCTGAAGTGGTGATCGTTATATAGCAGCTTATCTATGATACATTCAAGATACATGATACAATTGTATCATGTATCATATATTTATTTTAAAAAAGAAGAAAGACCTCAAACCATTAATTTAAGTTTGTACCTTAAGAATCTAGAAAGAGAGAAGCAAAATAAACCCAATGCATGCATGAAAATTAAATAAAAACATGAACAAATATCAAAGAAATTGAAAATGGAAAAACAATAGAGAAAAAAAATAAAAACCTGGTTCTTTGTCAACATCAATAAAACTGATAACACTGTAGCCAGTCTGAGAAAGAAAATTAGTAAACATAAAGTTCTAATATCAGGAATAAAAGAGGGGATAGCTCTATAAACTGAACAGACATTAAAATTTAATAAGAGAATACTAGGAACAACACTACCTTAGCAGGGGCTGCAATTTAAAAATACTATAAAATGTCTGGCTTATTAACAACATGAATTCTTTACTTATAGTTCTAATGACCTGAAGACCCATATCAGGTTCCAGCATAGTCAGATTTTTGGCAAGGGCCCTCCTTCTGTTTTACAGATGGCTATTTTCTTGCTGTATCATCCAATGGTGAAGAAAGACCTAGTTAGCTCTCTGGTTCTTTCTTATAGGGGCACTAATTTCATTCCTGAAGGTTCTACCCTCATGGCCTAACTATCTCCTAAAGGCCCCATCTCCAAATATCATCACACATTAGAATTGGGGTTTCAAAATAAGAATCTGAAAAAGGCATAACCATTTAGTCCATCACAAACACCATGAACATAAATTTGACCTGAGGATGATGAGCCATTTCCTTGAAAGACATAACAGTAGATTCTCTTAATAAGACAAATAATCTAAACAGTCCTATATCTAACAGATTAAATTCATAGATAAAACCCTTTATGAAAGAAAATGTCAAGTCTAGATCTCATTAAAATCTACCAGATGTTTAAAGACTAATATAATACAAAACTTGCATAAAATCCTTCAGAAAGTAGAAGAAAAAGGAATGCTTACCAACTAATTTATGACTTAAGGATTGTCCTCAAACCAAAATCAGACAAAAAACAGTACAAGAAAATAAAACCACAGGATAATAAACACAGATGCTAAAATCCTCAATAAGACAGTAGCAAAACAATTCAGCAATAAATAAAAAGCATAAAATATCATAACCAACTGAACTTAATCTCGGGAATGCAAAATTAAAAATCACTATTAAAAAAATCAATACTTAGATGATCTGTCCACTGGTATAAGTGGGGTATTAAAGTCTGCTACTATTATGGTATTATTATCAACGAGTTTTCTTCATGTTTGTGATTATCTGACTCATATATTTAGGTACACTCAAGTTGGGGGCACAAATATCTACAATTATTAGATATTCTTGATGTATGGATCTCTTAATTATGCTATAATGCCCTTCTTCATCTCTTGCTACAGTCTTTCTTTTAAAATCTCTGTGTTCCTGGGTGGCTCAGTCAGATGAGCATCCACTTTGGCTCAGGTCATAATCTTAGTTTGTGAGTTTGAGCCCCACATCAGGCTCTCTGCTGTCAGCATAGAGCCCACTGTGGATCTTGTCTGACTCTCTCTGTCCCTCCCCTACTGTCATGCACTCTATCTCACTCTCAAAAATAAACATTAAAAAAATAAAATAAAATCTAGTTAGTCTGATATAAGTATGACTACTCTGGCTTTTTTTTTTTTTTTTACTTCCAGTAACATAATAGGTGATCCTCAACCCCCTCACTTTCAATGTGCAGGTGTCTCAAGGTCTAAAATTAGTATCTTATAGGCAGCATATAGATGGATCTTGTTTTTCTGTTTGTTTGCTTAATCCATTATGATACCCTATGCCTTTTGATTGGAGAATTCAGTTCATTTACATTCAGGGTGATTACTGAAATATATGAATTTAGTGCCATTGTGTTAACTGTAGAGTAGGTGTTTCTGGTGATATTCTCTGGTCCTTCATAGTCTCTGTTGTCTTGGTCTTTTTTTCCCCCCTCCACTCAGAAAGCCTCCCTTAAAATTTCTTACAGAGCTGGTTTAGTGGTCATGAATCCCCTTAGTTTTTGTTTGTCTGGGAAACTCCTGACCTTATCTTTCTATTCTGAATGACAGCCTTGCTGGATAAAGAATTATTGGCTGCAGAGTTTTCCCATTCAGAACACTGAAAATTTCCTGCCACTGTATTCTTGCCTGCCAAGTTTTAGTAGACAGGTCTGCTGCAAAACTTATGTGTTTACCCTTGTAATGTTATGGATCTTTTCTCCCTAGCTACTTTCAGAATTATTTATCTTTGTATTTTGCATGATATGTCATGGTGTTGACCTGTTTTATTTTTAGGAGTCCTCTGTACCTCTTAGACTTGAATGGCAGTTTCTTTTCCCAGTTTAGGGAAGCTCTCGTTTATAATTTATTCAAATAAACCTTCAGCTCCCCTTCCACACTCTTCTTCTTCTGGGATTTCTATGATACAGATATTATTTCATTTCATGGAATCACTTAAGTCTCCCCTTGTGATCTAATAATTTCCCATAAATCAATAAGAAAACAAAGGCTTTGAATGACACACTGGCCCAGATGGGCTAAACAGATATATTCAGAACCTTTTGCCTTAAAGCAGAATAGACATTAATTTCAAATGCAGATGCAACATTCTTCAGAACAGATCACATGTTGGGTCATATATCAACTTTCAAAAGGTACAAAAAGATCAAGAAGATATCATGCATATTTTTAGGTCATGGCACCATGAAACCTGAAATCAACCCCAAGAAAAAATTTGGAAAGTCCTCAAATACATGAAGGTTAAAAAATAGCTTACTAAAGAGTGAATGGCTTAACCAGAAAATTAAGAAATTTTAAAAAAAAATGGAAAAAAATGAAAATAAAAACACAGCAGTCCAAACACTTTGGGATGCAGCTAAAGCAGTTCTAAGAGGAAAGTACATTGCAATTCAGGCATTTCTCAAGAAGCATGAAAGTCCCAAATATATAACCTAAATTTATACTTAAAGGAGCTAGAAAAGGAGCAGCAAATGAAGCCCAAAGCCAGTGGAAGAAGGGAAATAATAGAGATTAGAGCAGAAATAAACAATACAGAAACAGACAAAGAAACAAACCAGAACAGATCAATGAAACTAAATACTAGTTCTTTGAAAGAATAAGCAAAATTGATAAACTCTAGCCAGACTTCTCAAGAAGAGAGGGGAGCCAAATAGATAAAATCATAAATGAAAGAGGAGAGATCACAAACACCACCACAGAAATACAATAATTATAAGAAAATTGTATGAAAAAATATATGCTAAAAAACTGGACAATCTGGAAGAAGTGAACAAATTCATAGAAACTCACAAATTACCAAAACTGAAACAGGAAGAAATAGAAATGTTGAACAGGCCCATAACCAGCAAAGAAATTGATTAAGTTATCAAAAATATTCCAACAAACAAGAGTCTGGGCTAGATGGCTTCCCAGAGGAATTCTACCAGACATTTAAAAACGAGTTAATACCTATTCTTCTGTTCTTCTGAAACTGTTCCAAAAATAGAAATGAAAAAAAAAGCTTCCAAACTAATTCTGTGAAGCCAGAATCACCTTGATTCCCCAAACAGAAAAGACTTCACTAAAAAGGAGCATTACGTGCCAATATCTCTGATGACCCTGGATGCAAAATTCTCAACAAGATACTAGCAAATCGAATTCAACATTTCATTAGAAGAATTTTTCACCTTGATCAAGTGGGATTCATTCCTGGGCTTGAGGGCTGGTTCCATATTTGAAAATTAATCAACATGATATACCACATTAATAAAAGAAAGGATAGAAACCATGTGATACTCTCAATAGATGCAGGAAAAAAATACCTGACAAAATATATCATTCTTTTTTGATAAAAATCCTCAAGGAAGTGGGGATAGATGGAAAATATCTCAACACCATAAAGGTCATATAGAAAACCCACAGTTAATATCATCCTCAAGTGGAAAAACTGAGATTTTCCCCCTAAGGTCACGAATGTGACAGGGATGTCATGCTGTCAACATAGTACTGGAAGTCCTAGCCTCAGCAATCAGATAACAAAAAGAAATAAAAGGCATACAAATTGTTTAAAAAAAAGTGGCCGAACTTTCATTCTTCACAGGTGACATGACACTCTACATAGAAAACTTCAAGGATTTCACCAAAAAACTCCTAGAACTGGTATATGACTTCAGTAATGTTGCAGGATATAAAATCAACATACCCAAATCAGTTGCATTTCTATATACAAATAATGAAGCAGCAGAAAGAGAAATCAAGGAATCAGTCCCATTTACAATTGCACCAAAAGCAATAACATAGGAATAAACCTAACCAAAGAAGTAAAAGATCTATACACTGAAAACTACAAGTTATTAAAGATATTGAAGACACAAAGAAATGGAAATACATCCCATTCTTCTAGATTAGAGGAACAAATATTGTTAAAATCTCTATGCTACCCAAAGCAATCTACATATTTAATGAAATCCCTATCAAAATAAAACCAGCATTCTTCACAAAGGTATAACTAACAATCCTAAAATTTGTATGGAACTAGAAAAAAACCCAGAGTAGCTAAAGATATGTTGAAAAGAAAACCAAAGTTGGAGGTATCACAATTCTGGACTTCAAGCTATATCAAAAAGTTGTAATTATCAAGACAGTATGGTCCTGGCGCGCGCGCGCGCGCACACACACACACACACACACACACACACACACACACACCAAAAAAAAAAAAAAAAACCACCACATAGATCCAAGGAACATAATAGAGAACTCAGAAGTGGACCCACAAATATATGGCCAACTACTCTTAGACAAAGCAGAAAAATTATCCAACAGAAAATAGAGTCTCTTTTGTAAATGGTGCTGGGAAAACTGACAGCAACATGCAGATGAGTAAAACGGAAACACTTTTTTATACCGTATACAAAAATAAATAAATTCAAAATGGATATAAAATCTAAATGTGAAACAAGAAACCATCAAAATCCTAGAGGAGAAAATAGACAACAACCTCTTTGACTTCGGCCACAGCTATTTCTTACTTGACATGTCTCTGGAGGCAAGGGAAATCAAAGCAAAAATAAACTACTGGGACCTTATCAAGATTCTTCTGCACAGCAAAGGAAATAATCAATGCAACTAAGGGGTACCCTACAAAATAGGAGAAGATATTTGCAAATGACATCAGATAAAGGGTTAGTATCCAAACCTATACAAAACTTACCAAACTGCACACCCCCAAAAAAATAATAACCCAGTGAAGAAATGGGCAGAAGATATCAATAGACACTTTTCCAAAGACATCCAAATGGCTCACAAACACATGAAAAGATGTTTAGTATCACTCATTATGAGAGAAATACAAATCAATACCATAATGAGGTACCACTTTACACCTGTCAGAATGGCTAAAATTAACAACCCAGGAAACAACAGATGTTGGCAAGGATGCAGAGAAAGGAGAACACTTTTGCACTACCAGTGGGAATGCAAACTGGTGCAGCCACTCTGGAGAATAGTATAGGAGTTTCTCAAAAAAATAAAAATAGAATCACCCAATAATTTGGCAATTGTACCTCTAGGTATTTATTGAAAGCACACAAAAATACTGATTTGAAGGGGCTCATATACCTCAGTGCTTATAGCAGTGCTGTCAGCAATAGCCAAATTGCGAGAAGAGCCCAAATGTCCATTGACTGATGAATGGATAAAGATGTGGTATGTGTACACACACACACACACACACACACATGCACACACGCACACACTCACACAGAATGGAATAGTACTTGGTGATTAAAAAGAATGAAATCTTGCCATTTGCAACAACGTGAATGGAACTAGAGTGTATTATGCTAAACAGAAGAAAATATTATATGATTTCATTTATACGTGGAATTTAAGAAACAAAACAGATGAGCATAGAGGAAGAGACGAAAAAATAAGATGAAAACAGGGCGGGTGGTAAACCTCTGGTTAACTAGTTTTTCTTGAGGCAGGCCTTCTCAAGAACAGAATGCTCTGCATATTTCACAGTGGTTACCCCTTCAGGAAGCATGAAAGTACAAGGGGATTTTTCTCCAATATTCTCCATAAGAACTTGGTACAGTTCCTGGAGGTAAAACTCACAAAAGTTTGGGAGCCCCTCTAAGGTCAGATTCCCTGAGGTTTTTAGTTCTGACTTGCCCACAGTGAACCTCCAGAAATTCTTCAGTTATAGTTTAGATTTTTTTTCCTCCCTAGCATTCATTCCCATGGAGCTTTCAATTCCAATGAGCTGCAACTCCCTATATCTACCTATCTAATTTTGGAGCAGCAGCTTGCTCTGGACCTCACTTCTATAATGAATATAAGGTGACTTGTTGATTTTTCAGTATATTATGCTTTGTGCTTGTTAGCACAGTGGCAATTTCCAAGCTCCTGACATACCACCCCAGAAAGCATAAGCCTGATCATTTCTTATAAAGCTAAATTTGCACTTACCATATGACCCATTACAATCTTATAATACCTGTACATGAATATTTATAACAGTAGAGTCATAATTACCAAAAAACTGAAAATAACTCAAATGACCTTCAATGAGAGAATGGATAAACAGATTCTGGAACAAACATATGACACAAGACTTCTCAGAAATAGAAGAAGTTAACAACTAATATATACAATAACATAAAAAATTCCAAAGACATTCTACTAATTAAAGGAAGCCATTCTCAAAGGTTACATTGTGAATGATTTCATTTATAGATAATTTGGGAAAGTCAAAACAACCAAGGGAGAAAAGGTCATTGGCTACCAGACTTGAGGTTGGAGAAGGTTTTGATGGCCAGGGGGCAACACAAGGGAACTCTTTGGGAGCGTTGCAACTTTCTCTATCCTGGTTGTGTTGGTTGTTCAATAAGTTTACAGATATAATTAAACTCAGAAATGTATAATAAAAAAGTGAATTTTACTTTGTATGAATTTTTAAAAGCCAATATAGTAAAAGTTTTTTTCTCATGTTTAAAAGAAGGATCCTTAAAAAGGTTTTCTATGCTATTTCCTCTAGCACATTCACAGCTCTAAAATTAGACATCATGCCAATCATATTTTTTACTTTTTTATAATCCCCTGAATACCAGCACACCAGATGCAGCTATAGGAAGGAAAACACACCACGTTGCACTGACACGAAGTCTAACAAAACAACACTTTGCAACTGAATGTTTTTAGCAAAAGGGACCATTAAACACAGCATATTATTTAATAAAAAAATGTAGAGAGGTAGTCTTGGCAGAAAAAAAGAAAACAGAGTAAGAGACAAATTCCCTTTGCTTTTGAGTACTATTTAATGAATCTAATTAGTAAGCCTCAGTGGTCTTGTAGAGGCTTTGGGGATTTTTGCATTCATTTTGAAAACAAAATGAATGTTCTGGCAGCTCCTGAAACAGAATGTTAAGATAAGAAATGTAACACAAAAAGCAGTCACCTTGAATCAGAAATGAAGAGCTGACTGGAGGTGCTGCTGAGACTATAAAGAAGTTTGTCTTTTCTCTGCAAGATCACCTTTCATTTTAAACTACCAGCTTCACAAAAAATGCAGGGATTAGGGAGAAAAACAATCAGCTGGGATTGGAACTGGTGGGAGCTTAGAAGACAAATCAAACAATATAGGCTGTAAGTAAGTTTAGGGACAGCAAGTTGGGAATTATGTTGGTTGTTAATTAATCAGCAAAAATAAAATGGGGTGACCACCCAGCAGAAAGTCAGTGGTGAAGACTTCCATTTCCAGACAGTTTTTTAAGGCAAGTTTAGTGTTTTCACTTTTCCTGGGAATCTCTCCAGAGTATGCCAAGACAGGTGCCAGCCTGTCACAAAGGTCACACTTGTGTTCTCTGCCAGAGCCTCTGGGCTCCTGTCAGGATAACTAAGAAACATTTTCTTTCAAGCAAGTGCTGGTTCTTACTCCTTACCCTATCTCACACTATCATCTCTTAAAAAATATGCTTGCCCCAGGCTTCAGTCAGACACTGGAGTGTGGCTGAGCTAACAGCTCCCTGATCAGCAGCACAATACAGAAACAAAACATCGAGTTAACTTTCAGTTTGCCAAGATGTACAGGCATAAGGTGAAGGTGTCTGAGGCCCTAGTAATCACTGTATCCCAAAGTCATTTGAAGTTGTGAATCAGGTGAACCCTCAAATAAGATGAACAACACAGGTCACTGCAGAATTAGGATGGCATTTTGGGAACCCTTCAAAGGTTTTTGGAAGTGGCTATCCCTGAGACACAACATAAGTGCAGGAAGTGACAAGTGGAACTGAGAACCAAAGGCTTGACTTTGTTGCCTACCTCACTACATCACAGAGTTTGCTAAGGCAAATCTCGGTGACCAGGATGAGAAAATTAAGAAATAAGAGTAGGAGTGGATGCTAGCAAAATACAAAGCATGGCTCAGGATAAATAGAATCTCCAAAGGATTTACACTCAGGTAATTCTGTCAAAATGCAAACTGTATACACTTAGGAACATGTAGGTGTACAGATGCTGAATAAAAGGGGGGGATAGCCATCTAGTATTTGCTGAAAGGGAATTATCGGAAGGTAATAATGGTAATAGTAATACTAGCTTAAAATAAAAAAGTGGCATATAAGAAGGAAAATATATGAGTTAATATATTCATTTTTAATCAACTCTGAGTGCACCTTGGCTGGTATGCATCATTTGAGGGTTTAAGATGCACAATTCGTTTACCACATGATGAAACATAGCATAAGGTATCCTGGTATGTAAATTCCTTGAAGAATAAAATCTGTATAAAATTCATTCAAAGCAAAAAAAAAAAACCTCTAAAATTCCATGAAATTAGGCACATAATAAATATTTTGTGAGATTATAATGAAGTTCATTTGCTATGATTTACTTGACCGTAGGTATGAGTTAGAACTCGGGGAGCTGCTTCTTTTGATGATAATCTGTTCCTGTTTATAACTTGTCAGCATACTATCCAATTTCCAATTTTCATAGAAAATATACTATATAAATGTATGTGGTCATATTTGTCCCACAGTGCTAGCAGAGGGAAGAGTAAAAATATTCAATCATCTAAACAGCTTTTTCAAAATTATATAATATCCACACATTGCTTTTACTGGCATTTTTCATTTCCTTCTAAAAAAGATAGCTAATTATGCATATAACCTTGGTCAATTTATCAAAAAATACGTAAATAAAAGAGCTAATTTTATGGCATAATGTAAGTTACAAAACCACAGAGGTATGGCTAAAAATTTCACTTTTCAATTGTTTTTTATATAGACACTGTTTTAACTGAACTGAATCAATACAACTGTATCAAACATAGATCTAATCTATGTTTGAAAATATATTTACAAGGAAAGCCAACTAAACAAACAAACATCCCGAATCCCAAATCCTATTTTACTTGATGCTGAGCTATAAACTTTTAACTAAGCCACCCCTCAGAATTTGTGTTAAACGATAAATCAAAACACTGTTCTTTCCCTCTAGGAAGAAAAGACCTGAAATCAGTCCAGTTAGCATGACATGGTCTGTAAGGAGTCAGAACATTTGTTCTAAACTCAAATGCCTACAGGCCAGTCAGGTAACCCAAATAACTGAAGTGATGTGGGTAGGCACTGTGCCCACACATGGGCTTATGTCCTTAGGCACAAGAGAGCCATAGGCTCCTCTGCTTGATTTTCTAAATGTCATAGTTTCTGAGCAAAGTTTGCTAGAATAGGAAGGAATAAAAGTACAAGTTATGTAATCAATTGTTATCTTGTATAAACACAAGTCATATGTAACCATATCTCCTAAGATAAAGAATTTCCTATGTTTTTTATTTTCTATCTAAACACACACATTAAATTATATGTGTGTCTTTTTGTGTGTAGACACACATGAGTATATATGATAATATATGAAATATATATGTTATAGTCTATACTGTGGTTTCCCCAAATTAATATATTGTAGTCAACTACCCATACCTCAGAATGTGATTGTATTTGGACATAAGGTCTTTAAAGAGGTAAGTTAAAATGGCTCTAATCCAATGTAACTGGTGCTCTTATAAGAAACAGACATTAGGATACACATAGTCATAGAAGGAATACTGTGTGAAAATACTGGGAGAAGACAATCATAGAGAATGGCCAAGAAGAGAGGCATCAGCCTTTGGAATTAAGAGAAAATAAATTTCTGTGGTTTAAGCCACCTTTGCTATAGTACTTTGTTATGGCAGCCCTCCCAAAATAATACAAATGCCATTCAATTAAAAACGTGTTAGCTAGTATAAAAAAGCTGAATGCATTGAAATATATAAGTCATCTCTGAGTTAAAAATTATGGGTGTTATTCATGAATATGGCAATCTTTCAATCACTCCTTCCCAATGGGCTCCGATGTCAGATGATTCTATTTTGGCAAGCTTTAACTTAGGAGATTTATCTATTTCCCAATAGACTGATGGAATTAATCTTTGATGTATGCCCATGCTCTCTACATAGGACTACACCTTACTTCTGACAACAATGTAGAGTTAACAAGTTAAATAGAGCAATAAGTGTTAAAAATAGTCACATCTAATTCTTCAGTCCAAAGGAAAAGGTTAGAAGTGGGGGAGAAAATTTGTTTTTTAAGTGATTCCTTTCACAGAGCTGCTGAGCCTAGGCAATTTTTTGCTTTCTTTCAATTTCAGTTTGCTGTTGGTATTTACAGGTTTATTTGCTTAAAAAGAAAACAAAAATCCAGGAATGTGCAAAACAAATAGCAGCACAGAGCAGTGTACATGGCTGCATGGTGCATGAAGCAAATGATGATAGACATAACTAGGGTCACAGATCAAGATCACATTATCTGAAAATGTATTTATCTTTTAACAATCTTTCAGATTATGTTAACCATCATTTCTCAGACCTACATCATGCATTTGCACAGCAAAAGATTTCCTTGAGGAAATCTCAGATGTTTTTTTAAGTCCAGATGATAAGTTTTTATCAATTCAATAAAAAGTTTTTTATCAGCTTTTACACATTGTGTATTTATGTCAAGATGCCAGGCTACTAAAATGCCAATGACATTTCTTTAGCCTTAAATATGTAACTATTACAAAAGGCTAAGCTACCAGTGAGCAAAGCCAGAAAGCTATCAGGGAAGTCTTTCCTTGCTTTTCTACATCTTGATGCTGTCTTTATTTCAGAAAGTTTTTTGAAGATTTCTTTTGCCCTTAGACTGCTAGAGCTTTAAGAAGTCATTAATTCATCTTCTCAGGAAACCATAGTTCTAACCTTGGAAAGACTCTAACAGTATGACTAAAGCCTCCCCACCACCAAAAAAATAATAATGAGAGTGAAATTAGTCTTTAGCATTCTTTATGAAATTTGAGTTTTGCTACTCAGAACTTTCATACAAATCTCTTTAAATCTAGAGTCTCATTCTCAATTTGGGTTATTACTCCAGATGAGGTTACTCCAGGAAAATGTGTTATGCTCTATAACTCAGTAGGCCTAAAATCTGAGCACAGAGAGCCCTAAGTCACAGCGTGACCATCAGCAAGTTATTTAGGCTCTCAAATGCATAGTTTCATCATCTATAAAGTTGAACCAACCTCAGTAGCTTGCTGTCAGAGATAAAGACATCATAAGGCCTGTCACATGAAATCTTCTCTATAAATATTTATTATCAATAAGTCTAGGCTATGGCTCTGAGTAAGATAAAATAAACACTCCATCCTGTTTTATCCACTAAATATAGCTATAAAACCTGAATAGAATGCATAGAAGCACTACTTAAGGGCTCTGAAAGTAAAGAGTAGCACAAAGATTGGGTAGGAAAATAAAAACTTGAGATACTACTGACATGTCTATGAGTTTACATTTTCTTTTTCCAACTGGTATCCCCCAACCTGAACTCAATGCAGAAGTGGTCACCAACACACAGTTAAAATCCACTAGTTTGGGATTAATAGTGGAAAAGGAGGTCATTAGCACTCAGAAAGATTGTGGAAACACATCCCTTTGTTTTCCTTCAACCCTCAAAAAAGTTACGTGGTATTGCTGACAACTATTGCCAGTAGGAGCCCACACCAAATAGAACTCTAATTGAGGGGCATCTTCCTCTTGGATCAGTGGAATTATAGTTTCAAGAATATGGAGTCTACCTTTTGTTGCTTTTATTTTCTCTTTCCTTTTTCTCTCTCTCTCTCTTTTTTGCTTTGGCACCAGACATAGAGTCAGTTGGTGAGGTACACAGAAGAGCAAATTAAATAGAACCTCAGATTTCTGGCTGTAGGGGGAAAAACAGTAGTCCCTGGGAAACAGAAATTACTAGGGCAGCTGAAAAGAAGCAGGAGCTTGGGAAAGTCGTCCAAGAAAGGTTTTTATGAACTCCCAGGCCCAGCCTAGCTGTAAGTGCACATATCTCTCTGAAATTATTCATACTAAATATACTGAAAACCGAATTAACAGGCCAATACCCAGGTCTTAGACCAGTGACTGAGTGATGCATGTGTGGAACAGATCAGGGCAGCACTGTAATGACTTTGAAAACCAGACTGGAAACTGATTGACCCTACATTGGTCTACTGCCTGCTAAAAGAAATATATCTTTAGAGATTAGTCAAGACCCACTCATGTGATATATTCCAAATATCTAATACTCAATCTAAATTTACTTGGCATAGGGGCATCCGGCTGGCTCCATTGGTTGAGCATCTGACTTTGGCTCAGGTCATGATCTCATGGCTGGAGAGATTGAGCTCTGCATCGGGCTCTGTGCTGACAGCTCAGAGCCTGGAGCCTGCTTCAGACTCTGTCTCCCTCTCTCTCTGCCCTTCCTCTCTTGCATTCTTTCTATCTCAAAAATAAACATTAAACATTTTTAAAATTTTCTTTACATAAAAGGACTAAAAAAATCTCTAATCACAAGGAGAAGACAACCAACAGATATGAATGAGAATATGTTAGAAATGTTGGAATTCCCTGACAAATATTTTAAAGCAGTTATTACAAAAGTGTCAGCAATTGTGAACATTATTGGAATACATTTTAAAACACTGAATATCTGAAGAAAAAATAATCAAAGATATAAATTAAAAAACAAGAGGAAATTTTAGGAAGCTCAATATATAAAGTCTCACTGAATGGTCAGAAATGGAGAGGACAGTAGAAAGAGTCAATATATTTGAATATAAAGCAATAGAAATTACTCTCATTATTCAATTGTTCTCTGGGCAAAGAATAACAATAAAATTCAAAAAATTAAGGACCTATTGGACAACAAGTGATCTAAAATTTGTTTTATCAAATCCCAGAAAGAATGTGGTAGTAAAAATAATCTTTAAAAAATATCTGAGGGGTGCCTGGGTGGCTCAGTTGGATAAGCCTCCAACTTCGGCTCAGGTCAGATCTCACGTTAGTGGGTTCGAGCCCCACATCATGCTCTGTGCTGACAGCTAGCTCAGAGCCTGGTGCCTGCTTCCGTTTCTGTGTCTCCTTCTCTCTGCCCCTCCCCCTCTCATGCTCTGTCTCTCTCTGCATAAAAAATAAATAAAACATTAAAAAATTAAAAAAATATATCTGAAAACTTCTCTGCAGTGGTGAAATATATAAACCTAAGGATTCAAAGAAGCACAGATATTAAAAACAAGATAAATCCAAAGATAACAGTCATGGACACATCACAGTCAAATTTCACATAACCAATGATAAAGGACAATTCTTGAAGACAGAAAAGGCACATATTATATAAGTAGAACAGCAATTTTAATAGATTTCTTTCAGAAATCATAAAGAGCAAAAGAAAATGGCACAGTATTTTTAAACTAATGAAAGAAAATAACAATCCAAATTCTATATCTAGCAAAAATATCTTCTAGACATAAAAACATCTCAGATGAAAGACTCAAATTAAGATAATTTGTTTCCAATGAATCTGATATAAAGCATAACTCATAAAAAGCCCAACATGTAAAAGAAATAGCACTAGGAAATAAAGAAAACTTGGAATATTGTGAATGCAAAAAGTATAAAAATGGTAACATTTGCGTAAATATATTAGTTAATTATTCCCTTGAGATTTGTACAATAATTTGATTGTTGAAGCAAAAGATTATTGTATAATAAATAATTCATCTAGTCTTTGTCTCAGGTTCCTGGCATGAAACTTCTTATAATTTCCTGAGTAATAGGAATGTTTTTATCATTCATGAGCCTCTTTGCATTATACTTGATAGTTTATAAAAGTGACATGCCTCAGGATTAGCCCCCAGATAATTCAGGATTGAAGTGACAATGCCTGAAAGATGAACCATGTGGTTAGTGGGTTGCACCTTTGAGCTGCTATGACCTTTAAGAAGGAACAGCTTTCTAGAGACTGAGCTCAGTTCAGTGATTCAATCTGTCACATTTATATAATAAAACATCTATAAAAACTCTGGACACTAAAGCTTAATGGAACTTCCTGGTTGGTGAACATGTAAGGTGACTTACTTTGATTCCATGGGGTGAGGGCACAGAAACTCTGTGCCTCGTATCCTCCCAGACCTTACCCTTTATTGAGGTGGTAATGATTTGTATCCTTTATAGTAAAACTATAATTGTAAGTAAAGCACTTTCCTAAGTTTTGTGAATCATTCCAGTGAGTTATTTAACCTGAGGAGGTCATGGGAGCTTCTAAATTTGTAGCTGCAGAATAACCTGGGGATAACCTGGGGAATTCTGAAGTGGTGGAATCTGAATGAGAGAAATCTTGCTGGTGACCATGCCCTTCAAACTGTGGAGTCTGAATGCTAAACCCAGGTGGTTATATTGGCAGAATTGAATTGCAGTATACCAGTCGGTGTTAGAATTTGGGGGCGAAGGGTAGGTTGAATGCACATAGATGTAATACATACGAAAACTATGAAGTAAAGGGGTATTAAAAATAACTATATGGTAATTTCTACACAACTTAAAGTTGTAAAATGTTCATTCTATAGATAGGCTGTGAAGTTAAGAGTGTATATTGTAATCTCTAGAACAATCACTTTTTAAAAAGTATACAAAGATATAGTTAAAAACACAACAGATATATCAAAGTAGAATACAAAAGTTGCTAAAATAACCCAAAAAAGTATATGGAAAAGAAAAATAGAAGAGGGATTTAAAACAAGCAAACAAAGAGAAAACAAATAATAAAATGATAAACCTGTGAATTAGTCTGTTCATGCTACAATAACAAAATAACACAGACTGAATAGCTTAAACAATAGCTATTTTCTCATAGCTTATGGAGGCTAGAAATTCTGATTAAAGTGCCAGCAGATTCAATTTGTGTTGAGGGATCAGCCCCATGGACTAAGAGATTATGACCTGACCCTGAATCAAGAGTCAGATTCTTAACCAACTGAGCCACCCAGGCACCCCCTTCCTCTTCTTTTAAGGACACTAGCCCTATCAGATTCAAGTCTCACCCATATGATCTCACTTAATCTTTATTACCTCCTTCTAAGCCCTATCTTCCAATACAATCACATTGGGGGTTAGGCCTTCAAAATATGAATTTCAGGAAGGCACAATTGTGTTCACAACAATGTAAACCCTAATGGGTCAATAATTTCATTAAATGCAAATTGCTGATTCATACCAATTAAAAGACACATGAACTTAAAAATATCCATCTATATGCTAGTTACAAGAAACTCATTCCACACATACTATGTGAGTTAAAATTAAAAGGATGGGAAAAGATATAGCATACAAATACGAATCAAAAGAAAGTTGGAATGGTTGTATTTGTAACAAAATATTATTTTCAAAGCAAAGAAAATTAGCAGGGATAAAGAGGGATATTATATGAAAATAAGATGGTTAATTCATCAAGATGAAAACTATCCTTAAACATGTTTGCAGCTAACAAAAGAACTCTGAAATATATGAAGCAAAAAACCACCAAAAAAAGAAATGTAGAAATACATAAATATAGAAGACTTCAACACTCCCCTCTCAGTAATATATAGAACTAGCAGACATAAAATTAGCAAGCATATAGAAGAGTAAAACAGCATGGACCAATTGGACTTAATTGACCTTTACAGAATAATCTAACAAGAGCAAAACATACTTCTTGTCAAGAGTACATGGAAAAAATCAAGATAAGCCAGGGTCAGCACACTATGGCTACTGGTCACACAAGCCCATGTCCAATGCACACTGAAAGGTGACCACTTAAGGTTGTGAATATCAGATGATGGGGATCATTGGAGTCATGTTTGAAGCAATTATCATACTGTTCTAACAGTGTTCTCCTCTACGTTACTACACATATCTCATGAGAGGGTAAAACAAAAAAATTACAAAATGGCCCTAAGTCTTGAACAAAAACATCATGAAAGAAAAAGTGCAACAACAAATGAACACATAAAAAGTTGCTGAATGTCATTAGCTACTGGGGTAATACAAATTAAAATCATTAATAGATTCCACTACAAACATACCATAATGGCTAAAATAATATTGACTACACCAAATCCTAGTAAGGTACAAAGTACTGGAGATTTTCTTACTTTGCTGGTAGCAATGTATAATGGTACAGAAAATTTGCAAAATCGTTTGAAAGTTTCTTATTAAGTTAAAAATACATTTACCATATGATCTAGCAATCTCATTCCTAGGTATTTAGCATAGAGAAATAAAAATTAAAGTTCACTCAACATCCTATATAAATGTTCATAATTCCTCTTTTATAATCATCAAAAAGTGGAATAATCCAAATGTCACTAATCATGTAAAAGGTAAAGAAATTGTGGTACCTGCATACAACGGAATAATACTCAGCAATAAAGAGGAGCTATTGATACACACAGAAACTTGGATGGATCTCAAAGTTTACATAGAATGTGAAATAAATCAGAATCAAAAGATTATATACTGTATAGTTTCCATTTATATAATAGTCTTGGAAATACAAAACTATAGTAATCAAGATAGATCAAGTGATTTTCAAAGAATAAGAATAAGGTTGCCTGTGTAAAGGGATGGCAAAAGGACATTTTGAGAGTAATGGAACCTTTCTATATCCCGACTTTGGTGGTGTGTGCATTATTTCATACATGTGTTAAAATAGTGGACAATTTCATTGTGTGGTAATTTATAAAAGAAAAGCAAGTAAATGAAAAAAATGGTTGCTATTATTAGTTTCCTGGCCTCACCAACTTAGTATATATTGGATATTCTCCGAAAATAGTATAGTATCTAATTCTGTTCATCAAATGTAATGCACATTAATAAAATGAAGAAATTATTATTATTAATGCCATTACAATTATTTAATAAGCAATTTCCAAAGATTTCTGAAGTAGCATCTAGCTTAATCTAATAAATAATTTTTTAAGTTATCTATTGCTGTCAAACAAATTTGTGGTTTAAAACAACACTTTACTATTTTAAATTTGTTTATCAGCTCGGTGGCTTCTCTGCTGATTTTTATTGGGCTCACTTACCTGACTAGTCATAGCTCAAGAATTGACTGACCTAGAAGATCCAAGATGGCACTAGTGACTTGTCTGGGATTAAGCTGCCTGATGACCAAGGCAACTCAGTCTTCTCTATATGCCTCTTATCCTCTAGTATTCCAGAGCAAATGATGGCTCAGAGCATCACTCTAAGAGGGTGAAACTAAATGCTATGCTAGGCATCTTAAAGTCTGGGCTCTGGACCCACAATACCACTTTGCCAATATTTTATGGGTCAAATCAAATAATAAGTTCTGCTCAGTTCAAGAGATGGGGAAATTGGCTTCACCACTTCATTGCAGAAGACACAAAATATTTGGGCTGTAGTTTTCTGTCTATCAAACCATTTTATTCTTATATTGTAACAAAAGCTAACAACTAAGTAAACATTTCTGGGATGACATGCAAAGGTAGAAATTGCTGACTTTTTCTCAACCCAGTAAGAGAGTAATATTTTCATTTAGGCTGTTCATCCCATTTTTCCTATGAATAGATCAATGTTTATGCCACATACATGTATTTGCAAATTCTTTTTTTCTTAGAAATTAATTAAAATAACTTTTATTTACAACATAGACTGACACCTAGCTTGATGATCTGATAACCCAGCTTCAGTTTCTCTTAGAGGAAAAAAATCATGCTAACATAGGAATGACACTCATTAAATTCAGTCTCCCTTGGTGAGGAACTGGAAATAGTAGTTTTCACTTTTATTTGTCAGCTAAGAGAGAATTCTTTTGATCAAAATATTGGAGAATTATTTCTACTCTGAAAAGGTGCTAAGTACTTTTCCCAAAGGAAGTAATTTCCAGATTTCCACTTTTAGAACTCCCACAACTGTCTCTGCAAATATATTTTCAACCCTCACTTCCACTTCTCCCTATTGCCTTGGTCTTAATTTATTTTATTTTATTATTATTTATTGTAGTCTGCTTATTCAACACACAGGAGTTTCATAATTATACATATATTGATGCCATGGTTACACTGGTATGTAAAACAATGTAGATAAAGAGATTTCTGTATTTCCACAACTGAATATAGGATGCCTGAATAACATCCAGGTTTATTTTAGGACCTCTTTTCTTTTCCAATCCAGTAACAGCTTTCAAAGGAGGGCTCACTTACATTAAGGAATGCAGAACTAACAGCATATTTTAGGAATGTGAAATGACCCTCTGAAGCAAAAAATATGCTGTGCCTAACATTACAAGCCTGTTTTTCCTTGTTTTCACCCTAAAAGTAATGCTCTGATTAATATCATCCTTGCACTTTGCTGTTAGGTGCAACACAGCTTATAATTGACCATAATAAAAAGGTGAAAATCAGAAACTTTGGGACAAATTACATACACTGCAACATTTAATTTTCATAATGGCTGGATAAAGGAATTAGAGGTAGTGTTTCAAATGCAAAAAAAAAAAAAAAAAAAGGTTTGACCAACAAAGTCTTTTTATTTGAGTCCTGTGCAAAATGATTTTTTCATTTAATTGCAGGCTTATACATTTGCCAGGAAGTGGATGTTCCATGGCTCCTGCTTCTAATCAGAACCTAAAATCTGCCTCTTGTACTGAGTATGTTTACTGCTACCGCTGGTTTGATAATCGAGTCCTGGCAACCATACATTGTGCTTTTTCAGTTATCCCAGATTCAAGCTAGTCACATGATCTAACAAAACAAGATAAAGTATCAGGACGCAATTGGCTGTATGTTTGCTACTGCAAAGAAATGAGAACACTCAGGAATATATTTATCAGAGGCTAGGCAATAGAAGCGGTTGGAGTAAGGAGGTCTATAAAAGGCCTGAGG
Organism: Suricata suricatta; assembly: GCF_006229205.1. Classification (NCBI taxonomy): domain Eukaryota; kingdom Metazoa; phylum Chordata; class Mammalia; order Carnivora; family Herpestidae; genus Suricata; species Suricata suricatta. The sequence goes on along the minus strand of NC_043705.1, from coordinate 97,086,710 downwards.
GATCGAGTTGAGATAGAGTTGTTCAGTCCAAGAAGCGCTCCAAGGTATTTGTAATAGTGAGTCTGCGAAAAGTGATGAATCTCATTAATGTGGATAGCATATTATATCATCCTAAGACTAACAAAGTGACATGATGTTCTCAAACTTGAACCAAATGTCTTATTATATGCCATCATTTGTTTTAGTAATAAATATACATCTAATTTTTCATACATACTGCAATGATTTGAAGAGTTTTTAGCCTCTAAAAAGACTTTATTCTTCATTTGAGGAGTTTTTGGCTTGCTAGAAAAGCCTTTATTGTTCATAGAATATATCCAGTTTTTCCTCAGTAGTTTTGTTTATCAACATTATTTCTAATGAGCTCTCATCGAGAATTAGCCCCTGTGCCCTAAAAGCAGTTTGGTCAGTATGAAGCACAATGGGTTACTCCTCTCCCTTGCTGTCAGTTCATCCTCAGGTTTCATTAGGAAGTCTTCAGAATCCTTATATACTGTTGATATCTACTGAGCTTGTCCTCATCTAAAAGCCTGTGCTTTGTCACCATAGATTTCAGTCCAAATTTCTTCCACCTACTATTATATATATGTTTTTGTTTAACATTCATTTGCATGCATGCGTGGATGAAGGAAAGAGATGTTTAATATTTTTCTTCAAGATTTTTAGAATCTTCTGAATGCTCATATTGCCAACAATGATATTAATTATGCCTCATGAATTTGTGTAATGAATAAAAGATTGTGTTTTCTCCTTCATGAATTATGGGAATAAGTATGTGAGGTACATCCTAATAAAGGGAAGATAGATTTCTAAAAATACCTTATTAGATATCAAGTCCTATTAATATTCAATAAAACTTCAGTCACAGAAAACAAACTTGATTGGCAATTTGATAGGAAAAAATTGATTTTTTGGCAGTTTATTTTTAGACAAAAGTCTGACACAAGAGAAAGAGTGACTATGGCATGAAAAACAAAGTGCACTAATGCACAAGTCAGAAAGGCCAACTTTCCTGACATCTTCACTTACATTTGAAACCATTCTATGAATTTTTCTATTTACATACATACCTAGTAATTCACTGAATTGAAAATGATGTTCAGAATAAAAGATCTGATGTTACAGAATAGCCCAGCATAAAATATTAACTGAATTTCACTATGCAGCACTATCAAAATACGAAAAAAAAAAGCAGATCATTTTTTCTTTTCCATTCTTATCTAAACAAAAAGTTAAATTCCTCAAACTCCCCCAGTTTTCTTCTATTCATTGTGACTTCTTACATGCCAAAATTCTATTATTTTCTTCCCTTTGACTAATTTCAAAATAGAAGTATACTTATAGAAATGTTATATATACACACTCATCTCTGCTTTTGCTCTGGAAATGTATCTTTCTAAAAGAACTGTAGAACTAAACAAAGGGATGGTTTTATTTAGTACATAATAATCTTGAGAACAAGGGCATGATATAGAAAATCAATTAATTCAAATAATAGATATGAATTCAATGTTTACTATGGGTCAGAATTGCAATGATTTATAATAATTATTTATTATTTATTATTTATTTGAAAGAGAGTGGGCGAAAGAGGCAGAGGGAAAGAGAGAAAATCTGAAGTAGGCTTCACGCTCAGCCTGAACCCAGACATGGGGCTCATCCATTAACCTTGGGATCATGACCTGAGCAGAAATCGTGAGTCAGAGCTCAACCAACTGAGCCACCCAGATGTCCCACAAAATATTCTTAATAATTAATATTCTTAACAGAGAAACCCAGGTAAAATACATGAGTCAAAGTATGATCATTTACATAGAAAGCAAATATATTCATTTTAGATATTTCCTTAATCTTCAAATGGCATTCACCTCTGGCACATTTACTCTACCATGAATGGAAAGCGCTCATTCTAGATGGAGGTGTTTTGGTTTAGGGATCAAAAAATATGGGTGCTAGTCCAACATTTGTAACTATCTTGGTATGGGAAGAAGATTATTTTGAGTTCTTTGATTTCATATGTCTCATCTATAAAGGGAGAAAATAATACTTATTTTCTCTATCAACATACCACAAGAGTCCCAAAGCTCCACATACTTCAGATCATTCCTTTCCTTGGTCCCCTATTGTCACTGATGGAAAGGAGTGCCCAGGTGAATTCCGCATATTCCTGCCAAGACTTTCACTTTCCCTGCCCCCTCTAGAGTTTCACTAATATTATGTGCTTTGAGATTTTCCAGAACTTCTTTTATCTAGTTTGCATCAACAAGAGAGACAAGGAATAGAAAATACTGGCTATATTGGTGGTGAAGTGTTTGCCATATTACTTATCCACAGAGCTATATGGAGATAGAATCAGAATTTGAGAGATGACCTAGATATATCAGACTTCTAGTGAAGTCTAGTGGGGATTGATATATACAAACAACAGATTTCTGTATGTTGATTTTGTATTCTGCATCTTTACTGAATTTATTTATCAGTTCCATCAGGATTTTGGTGGACTCTTTCAACTTTTCTTAATATAGTATCATGTCATCTACAAATAGTGAAAGTTGTATTTTGTTGCCAATATGAATGCTTTTTGTTTATTTTAGTTGTCTGATGGCTGTGGCTAGAACTTCCAGTACTCTGTCAAATAACAGTGGTAAGAATGCGTATCTCTGTCTTGTTCCTGACCACAGAAAATACTCTTGTTTTTTTCCCATTGAGGATGATATTAGCTATGGGGTTTTTGTATATGGCCTTTATTATGTTGAGGTATATTCCCCTTAAACCTAATTTTTGAGGATTTTTATTATGAATGGATGTTGTATTTTGTCAAATACTCTTTCTGCATCTATTGAAATGATTATATGGTTCATACACTTTCTTTTATTAATGAGTTATATCATGTTGACTGAGTTGCAAATATTGAACACCCTTGTAACCTAAGAATAAATCCCACTTGATTGTGGTGAATGTTTCTTAAATGTATTGTTGGATTTGATTTTCTAGTATTTTATTGAGAATTTTTGCCATCATGTTCATCAGGAATATTGGCCTGTAGTTCTGTTTTTATTGGTGTATCTTGTTTTGCCGGCCCCATATAATTAATTTGTAAGTTTCCTTTCTTTTCTGTATTTTTTAATAGTTTGAAAAGTGTAAGTATTAACTCTTCTTTAAATGTTTGACAGAATTCGCCTGTGATGGAATCTGGTTCTGGACTTTTGTTGAAAGCATTTTGATTACTGAATCAATTCCTTTTCTGGTTATTGGTCTGTTCAAGTTTTCTATTTCTTCCTGTTTCAGTTTGGGTAATGCATATGTTTCTAGGAATTTATCCAATTTTTTCTCTGTGGTCCCATTTGTTGGCATATAGTTTTTCATAATTCTGCATACAATTGTTTGTATTTCTATGGTGTTTATTTCTCCTCTATAATTTGTGACTTTATTTGGATCCTTTTTCTTTTGGATACATCTGGCTAGAAGTTTATCAATTTTATTAATTTTTTTCAAGACTCAGTTTCTGATTTCATCAATCTGTTCCACTGAGGCTTTTTAAAATCCTATATTATATATTTCTGCTCTAATCTTTAGTATTTCCTTCTTTCTGCTGGCTTTAGGCTTTGTTTGTTGTTGTTTTTCTATCTCTTTTAGGTGTCAAGTTATGTTTTTTATTTGAAAATTTTCTTGCTTCTTAGTGTAGGCCTATATTGCTACATACTTAACTCTTAGGATTGCTTTTGCTGCATCCCAAAGGTTTTGGACCATTGTGTTCTCATTTTCATTTACTTCAATGTTTTTATTTCTTCTTTGTTTTCCTAGTTGATCTATTTCTGTTAGGCAGCATGTGGTTTAACAGCTCTGTTTTTCTGGTCTTTCCATATTTTTTCTTGTGGTTGACTTCTAGTTTCATAGAAATGTGGTTATAAAACTATACACAGTACAACTTCATATGTTTTATCGGGTTATGCCTGTTTTGTAACCTAATATGTGATATATTCTGGGGAATGTTTCATGTGCACTTGAAAAGAATGTATATTTTGCTGTTTTAGGATGGAATGTTTTGACTGTATCTGTTAAGTGCATCTGGTCCAGCATGTCATTCAAAACCATTATTTCCTTTATATTTTCTATTTAAATGATAAAACCACATAAATGGGGTGTTAAAATCCCATACCACTATTGTATTATTATCAATTAGTTTCTTTGTGTTTATTATTGTTTTAAATATTTGGGTGCTTTCAGGTTGGGTGCATATTTATAATTGTTATATCTTCTTGTTGGATTGTCTCCTTTATGATTACACAGTGCCTTTGTCTCTTGTAACAAGCTTGTTTTAAAGTCAATTTATATGATGTAAGTATTGCTACTCTTTCTTTTGACATTCATTTTCATGGTCAATATTTCTCCATGCTCTCACTTTCAATTAGTAGGTGTCATTAGTCTCTTATAGGCAGCATATGGATGGGACATGTGTGTGTGTGTGTGTGTGTGTGTGTGTGTGTGTGTGTGTGTGTGTTTCTATTCTCATACCCTCTTGTCTTCTGATTGGAGCATTTAGTCCATTTATACTCAAAGTAATTATTGATATATATGTTTTTATTTCCATTTTATTTCCTGTTTTCTTATAGTGTCTGGAGATTTTCGCTGTTCTTTTCTTGCCTTTTTCACTATTGGTCACTGCACTCAAAGAGAGACCTTTAAAATTTCTTGCAGGCTGGTTTAGTGGTAATACACTCCTTTAGTTTTTTTTTTTTTTCAATCAGAAAAGCTCTTTATCTCCTCTTCTATTCTGAGAGATTAGATAGCCTTACTGGATAGAGCATTCTTGGCTGCAGATTTTTCCAATTCAGCATGTTGAATATAGCAGGCCACTTCCTTCTGGCTTGCCAAGTTTCTGTTGAGAAATCTCCAGCTAGCCTTATGGGTTTTTTCCTTGTAAGTTAACAACTTCCTTGTCTTGCTGATTTTAAGATAATTTTTTATCACTATATTTTACAAATTTAATCTCAATTTATCATGATGTTGACCTGCTTTTTAAAAATTTTGATGGGAGTTCTCTGTTCCTCCTGGATATTAATGTGTTTCCCTCCCCTAGATTAGTGAAGTTTTCTGCTATTATGTACAGAAATAAGTTTTCTGGCCCCTTTTCTCTCTTCTTCTGGGAATCCTATAATACAAATGTTATTGCATTTGATGCAATCATTGAGTTCCCTAAGTCTACTCTCATGACCCATAATTATTTTGTTCAGCTTCTTTATTGTCTGTAATTCTATCTTCTATATCACTTATTCATTTCTCTGCTTTTCCATCCTTGTAATTATTACACCCAATTTGTTTTGAATGTCAGTAACTATTTTTCATTTCTGATAATTTTGTTTTAAACTATTTTATCTCTGCAGTAATGTTCTCTCTGATTGCTTCCATGTTTTTCTCAAGCCCAGCAAGAATCCTTGATTGTTGCTTTAAATTCTTCCATCAGGCATATTACTTATCTGTTTTGAAATATTTCTCTGGCTGCAACCTCTTCTTGTTCTTACATTTGTGACAAATTCCTCTGTCTTTCAATTTTGTCTCTAGATTCTTCTCTGTGTTAGAAAAGGCAGTTAAGTCTCCTGTTCCTGAAAGCAATGGTCTTTGAAGAAAAGGTCATATAGTGGCTAGGCCTGGTGCTTCAAGTAGTCTCTTTGGTGTGTGTGGCATGCACACTGCTATTCTTTGGCAAGTGATTAGATTTAGATGAGGTTATGAGGCCAGGGTCCTCGTGATCAGACCAATGTACTTATAGGAAGAGATAATAAGGATTTTTAATTAATTCATTTATTCTCTCACTCTCTTTCAGGTGAGCACAGAGCAAGATGGCAGCCATCTGAAATCCATGAAGAGAGCCCTCACCAGGAGCCAAATGTGCCAGCAGCTTAATCCAAAATTTCCCAGTCTCTAGAACTATGACAAATAAATATCTATTGTTTAATTCACCAATTCTATGCTATTTTCTTTTTTAAAAATTTCAATATAGTTAAATCACACGTTCTATTCGTTTCAAGTGTACACTAATTACAGCGTTTTGACATTTCCATACATCACCCAGTACTCATCCCAAGTACCCTTCTTCGTCCCTATCCGTATTTTATTTATCTGCCGCCACTCGCCGTCCCTCTTGTAACCATGAGTTGGTTCTCCATAGTTAAGACACGGTTTATTGGTTTCCATTTTTTTTTCCTTTGCATATTTTGTTTCTTAAATTCTATGTGAGTGAAATCATATGTTGTTTGTCTTTCTTTCTCTGAATGACTTATTTCATTTAGTACAATATACTCTAGCTCTATTGATGTTGCAAATGGCAAGATTTCATTCTTTTATGAAGGTTGAATAATATATATCACATTTTCTTTATACACTCATCTACTGATGGATGTTTGGGCTACTTCCACACTTTGGCTATTGTAAACAAAAATACTGCAATAAACGTAGGGGTACCTGCATCCCTCCGAATTAGTGTTTTAGTATTTTGCAGGAGGAGGGGCATAAATACCCAGTAGTGTGATTATTAGATTGTAGGATAGTTCTATTTTTAATTATTTTAGGAATACAATAAGTCGTTTCATGATTTTATTTCTTTTTGCCCTCTCTTACTCTCTCTTCCAAAGAAATCACAGAAATAAAATAGTTATTGCTTTGAATTATGATTGTGATATAACTGTTATACTAAAGTTTTTAAAGTGAATTTGCAGGTATGCCATATATTGTGAATATTGTATTGATTAAAAATGGTAAAGGAGGAAAATTAGATATTTAGAAATGTACAAAAGTGATATCAGAATAGATCTTACTCTTCTACTATTTTTGTATTTTTAGAATAATCAGTATTTTCAAAGCATTAAAATTAAAAACAACCTTTACATTCATCTATACTATGAAAAGTAAACATAAAAGAGGAAAAGTAAACTGTTTTAACTAAATGGAATGTGTAATTATGGGCCTCCCTAAGCAGATACTGAGCAGAATTTATAGCATACAAAAACAATGTGTGTGTTCTTTTCTCACTTTTAAGAGGCTCTCAATTAAGCATTGGGTAAAACAAATGTAAAGGATACTTGTCATAAGTCCTTTTCACTCACATAGCCCATGGACAGTTTAGTTTTTAGGGAAACTAATGGAGTTTTACTGTTAGATTATAATTTATGATATATATCTAAAGCAAGGACACTACATTGATTAAAGTACTATAAAAGAATTTCTATTAATTTCTTATATTCATCTTACTACTAAAGATATCAGTGTTAAATTTGTTTAAATTAAGGTATCATGGGAGCGCCTGGCTGGCTCAGTCAGATGAGCATGAAACACTTGATCTTGGGATTGTGAGTTTGAGCCCCATATTGGGTGTAAAGATTAAAAAAAATAATTTTCTTTGAGAGTTTATTAAAATTAAGGTATAGTTTGTAAGATTAAACCTGACCATAATGAAAGCCTGTGAGTGTTTCTTAAATACACCAAAATAAACTTAAGGATTTTGATTATTAGTTCCAAGCCCTACTGTGAATTACAAATAGGATTGATTCTCAGAGTCCTGAGTGCTCTAGAATTAATTCAATTAGAATTTTAGTCCGCATAAAATACTGTAATCTTTCCAAGACCAAGCAAACAAGAGTCATAGGAGAATTTATTTTTTATGTCAATTTAAATTTTGGTTAATGCCACCCTTGAGATGGTTTTTCAAATCTATTGCACAAAGCTACTTTTCTGAAGTTTTTTAGAAGTAGACTATATAAAATATGGCATAAAAATATATCAATTTATTTATAGGTATTTTTAAACACTATCCTAATGTCTTCTCATATTAATATTAATGAAGTCAGTTAAGCATCTAACTTCAGCTCAGGTCTTGATCTGGTAGTTGGAGAGTTTGAGCCCTGTGTCAGAGTTTTCACTGACAGCTCAGAGCCTGCTTTAGATTCTGTGGCTCCCTCTTACTCTTTCCCTCCCCTGCTCGTGCTCTAAAAAATAAACGTTAATTTTTTAAAATAAGTAAATAAAAATATTATTTATTTTAAAAAATCTTCCTGATATCCCTCCCATATATACATATTGGTTAGTATTTCATCACAGCTTTTGCTTCCATCTCACATTGAAAGGCTATACTTTTTTCCCCCTCAGCCTGACTAGGATTGTCAGATGTACAAAAAAAACCCCAAATTTACATTTCAAATAAAAAATGAGGATTTTTTTAGTATGAGTATATTCCAAGTAGTATATAGGACATAGTTATACTCAATCAATTATTCATCATTTATCTAAAATTCAAATTTAACTAGATGCCTTGTATTTTTATTTGCTAAAGTTCTAAGCCTAAAAGTAGACTGCATACTTAGCATTCTTTAATGGAATTAATCCTACAACCATGTTTTAGCATTTGGCTTTCTCAAAAAGTTGTATATAAAGAGAATATCTGATTAAGTATTCAAAGACTGAGCAATTAATTATTTTAAATATTTAGTGTAAATAATCACTCTGAAACTTAATTATATATGCACAAATTGATATTGATTGATTTCATGCTGATAAAACTCCAGTCTAATCTCTTTTCGCTTAGGGTTACCTGGGTGACTCCGTTGGTGAAGCATCCAACTTTGGCTCAGGTCATGATCTCGCAGTTAGCGAGTTCAGCCCTGCGTAGACCTCTATGTTGCCAGCTCAGAATTTGGAGCCTGCTTCGGATCCTGTGTACCTCCCTTTCTCTCTGTGCCCCTCTCCAGCTCATGCTCTGTCTCTCTTTGTCTCTCAAAAATGAATAAACATTCTTTTTTTTTTAAAGATACTCGAAAATAATTGTCCTTAGCTTTGTCTCATAAGATTTTTGTTTTCTTACCTCTAAGTTCGCGTTAAATGGGCACCTGAGTGGTTGTCAGTTAAGCGTTTGATTTCGGTTCCTGTCATGATCTCGCAGTTCGTGGGCTCAAGCCCCGCGTCGGGCTCTGTGCTGACAGCTAGCTCACAGCCTGGGGCCTGCTTTGTATTCTGTGTCTCCTTCTCTCTCTAACCCTTTCCTGCTCGCTCTCGCGCTCTCTCTCTCTCTCTCTCTCTCTCTCTCTCTCTCTCTCTCTCTTTCTCAAAAATAAATAAAACATTAAAACATTAAAAAAATAAGTTCCCATTAAAAATATTTTAAACCAACTAATCATTACATACTTTATATACATACATATACATATATATTTACCTGTATAACCCATTAGCACATTTCTTTGCTGTACTGTTCTTTTCTTCTAATATGTCTGTCTTGTTGAAGTATAAGTCCCTTGGAGGACAAATAGATATTTTACTTCTGTATCTCAGCTTAACATATCCCAGTTAATAAAGTAGGTGGAACCATCAAGCTACAGTAAAATGGCAGCTAGGCACTGATACTCCAGCTGTCTGGGAATGGTAGATGGTAACTTTATGTATTACAAAATAGTTAAAATTCTCATAGCCTCTTGTTAGGTCAAGGCAGAAAATAAACCAAATACTAGATATTTAAAGTGAGATCTCCAATTTATACTGCCTTTGTGGAAATGTGTATGCTGTGTGTATGTGTGTTTCCTGAGATGTGCAAAGTAGTTGAAACCATTACAATAGATATACTCATTATAACAATTCCAACTAGGAAACTAGGAAAAATATTGAGATTGTTTTCTTTTCACAGATAATATTTTTCAAATATTTTGGTCCCCAATTATTTGAATCTTAGGAATATAGACATGTGAAGTAATGAAAATGGCTGTTTTAAAAATTTCCTAATGCTTTATACATATCTAGGATAAATTTGCTATATTGAAATATTTCTTCTATGTAGCTTCCCCAAAACCCCATAATTATTCCAGTAAATTTAGTCTGGCTTATAGAAAGCCTGAAGCCATGAAAATCAACAGTTATTTTTAATCTTTTCAAATGATATACATTTTTAATATAGCAAATGTTTTATTTTGATCTATCCAATATAATCTGACTTAAAATTATAAATGGTCTGTTAAATAACTAAACCCAAAATAACACATATCTGCTATTGTCTCTGAGCTTCTATTTCCCATTTTTTGGTAAGCAAATTCTATTTTTATTTGGGAAAAACACTTTCCTCATTAAATGTAATCTTGGTATGGCTGTCAAAGACCTTGTATTTCTCTCAGGGGATAAATACTTCACATAAACTAGGGAAGAAAATATTTTCTCCTTAGAGTGTGACACTAGAGGAGGTAGAGAGTACTGAAAATCATTGAGACCCTCCATTAGTCCAGATCCAAAGAGCTTCTGTGATTCCCATCCTGTTGAAGACCTGGTTCTATAAATTTTTCTTTTTTTTCCCCTTTTTTCTTTTCTTTCTTTCTTTTTCTTTCTTTCTCCCTCTCTGTCTTTTTTTTAACTTTTGGAGCTAGTTCATATCCTCCCAGTAAATTCAATTTATTTGAGTAGAATCATTTGGGTTGCTTGAAACTAAAGAACTTTAGCTAATTCACAAGTTTATACATTCACTTAAGATGTTAAGGGGAAAAATAAAAAGGTACAAATAACATGGAGACTGTATTAATTTTCAAGGGCTACCTTAACAAAGTACCATAGACTGGGTGGCTTCAACCATAGAATTGTGTTTTTTTATATAATTCTGGAGGCTAGGAGTCTGAAATCAAGGTGTCTAAGGCTTCTCTGTGGCTTATACTTGGCCTTCTCTTTGTGTCTATGTCTCAATATATTCTTTTTTAAATGTTTATTTAATTTTTTTAATATCTATTTGTTTTGAGAGTGTGAGCATGCAGGGGAGGAGTGGAGAGAGAGAGAGCGAGCGAGAGCACACACACAAAAGAGAGAGAGAGAGAGAACCCGAAGCGGGCTGTGTGCTGTCAGTGTAGAGCCACTCAGCTGTCCCTTAATATACCCTTCTTTTAAGGATACCAGTCATATTATGTTAAGGCCTACTTTAGGGACCTCATTTTACTTAGTTACCTTCCTAAAGACCCTAACTCCAAATTCAGTCACATTCTTAAATACTGGGGCTTAGAACTTCAACCTATGAATTTGGGGGGTATACATTTCATTGCATAACAGAGTCTCAACACTATTGGGTTGGATGTATAAGTGTATTACTTATGGCCATGGGAAAATGGAGGCTTTCTTAAAAGTGTAACTAAGTGAAGTAATAAGGAAAGATGGGGGATTCAATGCAATACGCAAGTTAAGGTCAGAGAGAAATTCAGTAATATTTGGCTGTCTGATGGATTTCGTATTTTATTGTCTGCAAGACTTTAGAAGTATCATGACTTATTTTTCCCCACTGGTTTGCACAAATATATTGTATATGACTACGTTAGTAATATGAAAAAAAACATTTCTAAAATTTGCTTTCTTGGAAATTAGATACACTTTGCTTTCTTTATGAAAACTGAATAATAAAAATGTTGCATTTACATTTGTGGAGATGCTAACACTGGTGTATTTTTTCATAACTGTTTTGAAGCATTTTAAAATATAAGCTAGAGTAAGCAATTAGTTTACATCATGATTCAAGTTTGTAAAACTAAAGTTAATGAAACAATGCTTTCCTTACCTATGTGTGATGCACTCTTAGTTTTTTTTTTTATTTAATTCTAAATATTTTCTTTAAAAAAAAAAAAACTGTCCTTGTAGGATTTTTTACCTCAATACCCGGAGTTCATTGTTTTGCTGCTTCAAAGAATGAAGAGGTGGACACAAAAGTATAAAATTAGGAAGTAAGAGTAGTAGGAAAGCTCTCTTTACAGAGAGGGGACATTCAAAATTGAAGGTCCATTGACAATAGGCCAGGGTCCTTGTTTTAGAAGGTTCTGGTTGCACACACCACCATCCTATCCCCGCCTTGTTCCTTCTCAGGTTCCACCCTTATTGGCTGGACAGCTCTAGGTGCTGGGTTGTCCATTCCTGACTGGCTTGTGTCCATGAGGGATGCTCTTTGGCTATACTTAGGTCTTTTGTCAAATTCCTGAGGGAAACCTGGGTGGAGAGGGGGGGAGTAGGTAGTATTAAATTCTTAAGAGGAACCTTATGCCTGAGGGGGTTTGCTGTGGTGAAACACTCCCAGCATTGTTCCAAAATCTGTGCTTTTTCCCACCCAGGGACCTCAGGTCATCTTTCCCTCTCTGCCCTATATTATCCTTTTCCCTATTATACTCAAATAAAATGATTCCATAACTCAGTAATCAGTCACAATCTGCAGTGTGAAAAATGCTATACTATAGAAATTGCAGGATTAGTAATACCATTATAGAGTGGGAAAGAAAATTTATTATCAGAATATTTTGATTTTGATAGAAATTATCCATTATTCTTGATTATTTGTATAACTATTATGTTACCATGTAACACCTTGATTGAAAATAGTTCTATAGTAAAAAAGATGAAAAACATGTTTTTACTGAGTATTCCCCTTGTGAAAGTTATATTAAAAGACAGAGAAAAATGTCATCTTTCTTCTTTTTTTAATGTTTTTTTAATTTTATTTTTCAGAGAGAAAGCGTGTGAATGGGGGAGGCACAGAGAGGGGGGCAGAGGATCCAAAGCAGACTCCATGCTGACAGCAGTGAGCCCAATGTGGGGCTGGAACTCATGAACCACAAGATCACAACCTGAACCAAAGTTGGACGCTACACCAACAGTCACTCAGGCACCCCAAAATGCCATTTTTCAATATATGTATTTACAAATTCTAGAGTCAGTTCTTTTTGAAGAACTAATAGAACTTCTCGTAGTGATGAAAATACTATATAATATGGTAGCCATGTATGCTCGTGGGCATATGAAATATGTGTTATTAGAAGAATTAAATTTTTAATTTTATTTAACTAATTAAAATAGCTGCACTGTGGCTAGTGGCTGGCATATACAGAGTACAACTCAAGTGCTTCCTCTATGACTGGATGTGCTCGTATCAAACATGCTGCTAACTTTATTTTTAGAAACTGCTTTGAACAGAATTATTGAAGAAATATCACCCTCTTCTTACCTTGTACATATAGGCATATTTATTTAAAATTGAAACTACCAGGTAAGGGTTGTGTGTAGATAGTAAGGGGTAAAAGGTGATGTAGTTCATATTAGTGGCAAATTAAATCCTGTGTATGTATAGATACAATAGGAAAGATTACAAGAAAGACAGAAATGTCAAGCCTATAGAGAGATTAAGTGTAGGATGCAAAGCACATTGCCCTCATATGAGTGTTCAGAAATGCAAAGGAAAGTTCAAGTCAGGGGTAGAGATCCAAATTGTTTGGAATCACTAAAGATGGGAAGAAGCAAATGGCTAAAATGGAGGAGTTGAAAAAATGTGAGTGGAGTCTTGAGGTTAAGAGGAGGCTGAGACCCATAGCCAAAGGAAGGCTGGAAAGAGTGGAGAAAATTGATCAATGAAAAATTTCTGATAGTAAGGGAATCCTAAAGATAAGAATTTCTAGTTTCAATTTTAAAATCCTTTGTAAAACCATTAATATTTCTGGAAATGACTGCATAACCATTAATATTTTTGGAAATAATATGATCGCACTACACTCTTGGAGGAATTTTGTTATACTCATGAAACTGACAATATCAAAGAAACATATTGGAGATCTATATTGGGATTAGAAGCATATGAAGAGGGTGGAGAGCCATCCCAGGGAGCTCTTAAGTAATTGAAAAAAATGAGCATCAGGAGCTGGAATTCATGACCAGGTCTGTTCATGCATATTTAAACATTCTGATATTTTATTTTCATAAATAAGACTATGAGGATTATGAAATCTTTTCTATATTCTTGGCTTTGGCATTGATGTAGGATAAGATCTAATAAAATACATGTGGGGTAATTTAAAAACAACTGACCTTGGTTTAGAACACTGGTTGTTCTTATGGAAATTATTTTTCCGGAAAAATATAGTTGTTTTTGAAACTTATTTAATAAGGAATTGTGTAGAATTTTCTGCAAGTCAGGAACTCTTCTAATCACTTAAAAATATTCTGTTCATAATTATCACAATATGGCCACTTTTCAGTTGTTGTAATTGAAACAGTTTAAGCAATTCCTGCAAAGTTTCACTGCTAGTGAGCAGAGGAATCCTGGAATCTAACCTTATCAGTGTATTCCTAGAGTTCATGCTCCTTGGAAATAAAATTTCTGCCAACCAAATGTATAGAAGAATAAATATAGTAGGTTCTGAAATTAAACATACCTGGGCTCACCTCACTGATTTTCTAGCTATGTGACCTGTTTAAGTGATTTGTTTTTTCCATGTTGTACTGAATTTCTAGACTGATTTTGATTTGAGGATTGAGTTTTAGTTAATTTCTCACCAGCTTAAATAGGTTTTATAATTTGGATTAATTTAGAATTTTAGTTTTACTTTATCTTGTAATCTATTTGTTCACCAATAATTTTAAGTGCTTATTGTTTGCCAGGCACTCCTAATGTAAATACCTAAGAACAACCATGGTTAACATAAAGATTCCTGATCTTATGAAACTTACATGTTATGTACCTACTAGTTCTCTGAACATACTAATCAGTACTCTAAACCATCATGTGATTGTGTCCCCATTTTATTCCATTAGAATCCAATCAGTGCTCTCAAGGTATGACTCAAGTTTATTGATTTGTCTTATGAAGAAAAAAGGAGATCATTGTATTGAACATCTGTTCCTTGGAGTCAGGTGACACTTTTCAAACAATGTGACTGTCCTAACTAGTCTATGTACACCCAGCACAAAGGCAAAGTTCATTACAGATGAAAATGCCTGGCCTCCTGCCACAAGGAGATCATCTCCTTGTCAAGAAACCTTTGAGGCACATCAAGAATGGTAATTAGTGTTAATAGGAAACCCAACAAAATCAATTCCTTTCCTACATTTAGTCTCTCAGGAGGAGGTTGGCTTCAGCTCACTATTGATGGATAGGCCCCTTGAATTGGGAAAATGGCACTGTGATTATTTGGGATGTTTAAACTAGAAATGTTTCTCTTAGGATTGCTGTACAATTATCATCACCCCTTTAGAGATCCATTTAGATCTGGATTAATCATCACAAGTCCATAGAGAGTGCAGTTAGAAAAAAATTGTATCTGACAATGAGTTCTATAAATCATGCAATTTCTGGACAGGATCAAGTATAGTGAGGATTAAGAAGTAATACTCTGATCACAAGGTAAGTTACATGTGCTTTGTATTATCTTAGCTGGTATATAAAAGATATTTGATTTGTTTGGTTTTTATTTGTTTGCCTGCTCAACATTCACAGTTTATTCTTTTGACAATAGCACACACACCTTAAATCTTGGAATCACCTATCTCTTGTTCTTGTGATGTTGAGATTCTGACTCTGGCTTTCCGGAAGATCACTCTATCTGACCTTACACCTTAAGTTCTACAAGTCACCAAATCTTTTATCTAGCCAAGTTTGGTTTGAATTCTATATCTAGGAGTCATTTGGAATTGTTCAAACTTTTATCCTTGAAAAATAGACCCCTATTTTTCCTTCTATGATCAAGGAATGGGGAAGGGTGTCCATATGGACTAAGGCCAAATCAGAAGGCTATCTTGACTTAGAAAAGGTTATTCCATTAGTTAAAGTCCAAAAAGACAGGTAAAGGAAACTGGATCCAAAGTCAAAATTCGGAAATAAGTCCAGGCAACAGTTGTTGGCCAGGTGGAAATATGGAGGTGAGGCAGATTCCCTGAAGACCTTTAGTAAGGTGCCTTCAACTCACCTTTGGCTAATGAGCTAATTCCAGAGCAATTCACCAATGGGGTAGATGCCCTCAATAAAGGAGCCTATAATTGCTCATGATAGTATCATTGATATGCAATATATCTGATTTCTGAATGAGTGATTTTAATGAGAATTATACCCAAAAGAGCTTTAGCATAAAGTGTAATGATAACGGAAAATCAGTACTTTATATACAATTGCAAGAGGAGCCTTAGTTAACTAGGAAAACTTGTTTCCCTGCTGTGCCTGTGATCAGTGCCTGTGATTGTGCTATGAGAGAATGCTTGGCATCACTCACATTCAAGGTATTAATGCTTCAATTTTGCTTTCTCATGTTTGAGTCTGTGTGATATGTTATTCATTATGATTCTATGAGCAGTTTGGCTTTCTGTAGGAACCTGTTATGGTATGGCCTAAAGCTCTACACATTAGCTTTCAATCCTTCACACCTGCTGCTTGAGTCATACTTAAAAGTTAGCTGAAAATGCCACAAAAATTGATCAAACTATTGTCTACTAGGCTTAGGTTCCAGGAGGAATATGTTTCTGGTTTACAATATGTAGGTCATTTAAAAAAATGGAAAAGGATAAAAGAAGCTTTTGACTGTAACTCATTTATATTTCATGGATCAAATGCCTCAGCACTTATATTTTACTGAGTTTTAATTAAAGGATGCATACAGTTTTTATGTAACTATTAATAAATCCAAGAATTCCTATGAAATATTGCTAGGCTTAACAACTTTTATAGAGTTCATTGTCCTAATCCTAAAAACTTTTTCACTGAGGGAACTTCATAAATGAGGAATATCCTCCTGAAGGTCTAAATGTATACTTCAATTTGATATACCCCTCCTCTTCAGTGGCAACCAACTTTACTTTCTTTGCAACTATGTATAGGGCTCTATAGAGCCTGCTATTATTTTAGTCAGTGTGCTTTCAGTTAACACAACTCAAACCAATTTAACAAAGAAGAGGGAGAAAACAAGGAAGAGGAACAGAGAAGAGGACAAAGAAGAGACTTAAGAATTAGGTAGTTTGCATTAGATGCAACTGGATCCTGGAATTTAAGCAGTGACATCATCTGGTTTATGCTCCTCATCCCCTCAACTGTTCCACTTTCCTCTACACTTTGGCCTCCTTTACATGGCAACCAACCAATGGTAAATCAGAGTTTACAGCCTTTCAGCCTAGTTACTGCAGGAAAGAAGTCAAATTTGGGGTTTTATTTTTGGTCCTATATTCCTGTATAAATCCAAGGAAGTACTCACCTTAGTTCTGTTTGTATAAGAATATTCACATGAGTGGGAAGTCAAGTCTGAGGATGTGATATCTGTGTTATTCTTTGTTACAGGAAGGTTAATATTGACTTCCTGGCAGATTGTATCATCTCAGGCATCAGAAACCGTCTTTACGTATGCTTACATCCCCTACTCCACCAATGGGTAGGCTGTGTATGTAACTGACCTGTACATAGGCGCTATTTGCTGGCAATAGAGTGCTTGTTCCATGGGAACACCATACTACTTGAACACATAAAATATCTTTGAATGACCACAAAATTCCAAAGCACCAAGCTTTTTTGCATTTCAAAGCCTTCTTGTATGCTATTCTCTCTCATTTCCCTTCTCTATTATTCTTCTCTTCTGGCCCATAAGTATAATTTTCTGAGGTTTTTACCTGATTCCCTCTCCCTTCAAGACTAGGGCAAGACCTTGAGTTTACCTATTCATAGCTCCCATTTTGTTTTTTTCCTTTATAGCACCTATTTTAATTGGGTGATTGAGTAATATTTGTTTTCCTGTTAGACTGGAAACAGATACACTACCTAAATTATTTACTTATGTATGCATTGCTAGCACTTTATCCTCACAGGCACTGGATATCACAATTTTAAAAATGATTTAAAAATATTAACTCTAGAAATGCATTTCATAAAGTTTCTTTGTAGGATGCAATCAAATTTATCAACAAAACTATCTAATTGTGAATAATAGTAACATCATCTAGATCTCAAGATTAGGGTAAATGGCCACAGGATAATTCTAGTTACTACAATGGATACATTGCCACATTTCAGAGCCACGTATAGAGGTTCACTGCTTGCTCACATAATTCCTCTGTGGATGTTCCTGGTCAATAATTAGCTTTCCCCCATTTGGGAATTCAGGTACCCTTTCAATCTTGGGCTCTCGCACCTCTAATCTTTGCTGGATGTAAAGGGCCTTGAAATCCTTTGCATCCGCAATCAGATGGGAAACAAACAAACGTAAAGAGAAGATATACTCAATTTTGTTAAACAGCTTAGTACAGAATTAAAACACACTAAGTTTCCATTGGCAAGAACTGGTGATATGGCTCAATTTAGATGCAGGGATATGTAGCTTCTAGTTAGCAGCCATTTGCCATGTACATGACTGTACATGATGGAAGGAATAAGCAAGAATGATCTGCCACTACACTGTTTTAGATAGTAGACACACCACCCATAAGTTGATTTTTAAGATTTGAAAAGTTATGGTTCAGGAAAATGAATAACTCAGGCATTCTATTTTTTTTTCAGTGAAGACAAAACACAATCAAACATAAAAAAAAACATACACAGAAACTAAAGCCTGTTGACCTATTTTCTTTTTCATAGTTCTGTTTCTATTTTCTGTTTCTTATTGCTTGTGTTACGTGTTTTGAAATTATGTGGAAATAAAACCTCAGGCTGGGAAGATATAAGTGATACAATGGACATTTGTGATTTCCCTCTCAAATGTGAATTTCTTCTTTTATGATTTCATAGTATTTTTAAATGTTAACCTCAAAGAAGGTGACATTAGTATATATAACCACAATGTGTATTCTCCAATCTGTCAAGAAGATGTTAATTAATTGCTTTTTTAATTCCTCTCTTTGGTGTGTTTAACACAGCAGTACACAATTTATCATCCTCACCAAACATGAAGGCTAAAGGTTACAATAGTATTTTACTGACTGAAATATAAAAACAGGTGACAATTACTACAATATTGTGTTCTGAGGTTAAAACACTGGCAAATCAAGTAACAATTGATCAGCAGATGTTGCACTAAGTTAATCCCTTCAATTCTGGATATAAAAAAACCTAAGCTCATGAAAACAATGTGCAAGAAAATACAGAGATGTGCACAGAACACTGAATTTGTTGTATATAAAATTTTTTTGCCAAGATTCCCACCATAATCAATTTTATTTTGGTTAAGAATTAATAAGAAGTTATTGCTACTGATATCTCAAAGCCACATTTATTAATAATTCATAGCTCTGAGTTGTCTTTTAATCAGATTTTTAAATAACTTTTCATAATTTGTTTTTTTTTCAACTGTTATAAAATAACCCCTTCCCCCATTTGGTGCTATTCTTCATTCAACAAAATCATGTTGTCCCACATGCACTTATTCATTCAATTAATTATTTTGCATTTTTATCAACCTTTAATATGTAAATATGCCACTCTGTTAGTTGTTTCAGGAGATATATGGAATTTTTTCCTACAAGAACTTGAAACTGGTTCTTCTCCTATCAGAAGTATTCACACCGGGCCGCCTGGGTGGCTCAGTCAGTTAAGCAACTTTGGCTCCGAACATGATCTTGAGGTTTATGAGCTTGAGTCCAGCAGTGAGGCTTTCTGAACTGTTAGCACAGAGCCTGGAGCCTGCTTCAGATTCTATGTCCCCCCCTCTCTCTGCCCCTGCCATGCTCATGCTCTGTATCTCTCTGTCTCTCAATAAAAAATAAAAAAAAAAAAAACGTTAAGAAAAGTGTTCATACCACACCATTTATGATTATATGACAAGACACCAGTGATGTTTTGGAGAAGTATATGGTAAATGTAAAATAAATTAAATACATAATATATGCTATGTGTTCTCAGAATCATTTATTTCTTTTTACAGTAGAGAATAGTAACTTATGAGGACTTCTTGGAGGTAATATGAATTAAAGACTTTGGAGAATGCATAAGAGTTGAATAGTAAAAGAATGAGCTAGGGAATTCCAAAGAGGAAAATTGTATAAAAGAAACACAAGAAGATCATCTGAGTATAAAATAAAGAAAAATCCACAGTTGGAGAAAGCAGAGCTCAAGGAGGGGAAGGGGAAGAGATTTGGGAGCCAATAAAACTATGACCCAATTTATCCTGGGAAACAGAACAAATGTTTTATAAGATCTCCATGATAAAGAGGTGTCATCCACTTTGGATAGAGAAGGTGATGACGAACAAAGAAATGTTTCCATTAGAGAGAATATCACATGCAAAAGCCCAAAGGAAACAAGAATGTTAATTATTTAAAGCACTATAAGAAGTTCAATATGAGTAAAAGATAGCGATTACACAGGGAAAGGAGACAGAGAAGGAGGAGACAATGGCTGGGACTGTGAGAGACGAGTCTGGGGAGGTGGGATGGCTGAAAAGTTATTTTCTGTCATGGTAAAAAGGTTGGATTTTGTTCTGTCAGCACTGGGAGCCACTGAGAAAGGAGAACAAGGGCAAAGCTGTAGAGTCCACCACATTAAGCTCCAGTTAGAACTATTTAAGAGAGAGAGGCACTATTGGAGGCAGGAAGAACTATTGCTAGAAAATTGGAGGGATTCAGATGATAAAGTGGTGAATTGGACTCTGGTGACATAAAAATAAAAAAGAAGTAAATAGATGAGTGACAAAGAAAAAAAAACCTAGAAATTTCTGTGTGAACAGATGATGGTGGGGTCATTTTGGGACCTTTATGATCCATATATTCTACTCCAGGAGTCTTCACTGGTGTTGTACTAGACATGTTAAAATATACCCACAAACCTATACATGTCATAATTATAATAAATGGAACTATAATTGTCTAAGTTTTATAATTTTGAGTTTATGAGATACTTTTAAAAATTAGTTTAGCATTATTAGGTTTGATTATACTTTATGATTTTTACATCTACATAAGAATTACATTAAACTGTAGTTGTCTTGTTGCCAGAAAATGATTTGTGGAAAATTAAGAATTTTATATTTTCTGTTTTCATGTATTTTCAGAGCTCTCCCAAAGCTTTATGGTCCTAGGCACTATACGTTACATGGAAAATTGGTTTGAATGGTGTTGACACTAATTTATCAGAAACCACAATTGGATGAATAAATATTATTCCAAGTGCCTCTCAACATACATTTGTAGTTTCATATACTGATGATCTAAATAAATTTGTTAAATTTAATCAACCTCTTAAGAGTTTTCCAGGTCACAGACCAACTTGGTCTACAACTTTGTCTATGTGGATGGTGGTGTTGAACTCAAAGAAAACAAAAGGTGAAGTGGGAAATCTGCTTTCTACTCAGACCCCTCTCGTAAACAGTCATTTGTGTTTTCTGGGAGGGAAGCAAAGAACACAGCTGCTGCTATATCCCAGGCCAGCCCGGACCACTCAGTGCAGCTATTTCCAGTAAGCAAAAGGCCCAGCATGTTACAGAAGGGCAGGTGCTGAACTGACGTCAGTCGCCTTCAGGGCCAATCTTCAGCATGCACATATTCATCTACCCATGAAAAGTGCACCCCATGAATCCTCAGTGACAACAACATGTCATGGCAACAACACTGAGACTTTCCCCTTGACCAGTTGCGATTTCCATGGAAATCAACAATTGCCAGCTCTGCCTTCTAGGAGAGCAGGGTGAGGAGTAAGAAACTAAGGTACTTTATATGCGACATTAGTGAAGTGGACTTTTGTTAAAGCTCTCAATTTCATAACAAATTAATACAGAAAGTGAATTTCCTTGAAAAAGAAAATGCTCTTCAAAAATATGTTTTTTTTTAGTTACCAGTATGTTACATAAAGCACTCAAAATCTGATTTACCATTATGTCAAAGGAACATTAGACATCTTTGACCTAAGTAATTTTATATAAATCTGTCATGCAGACAATTGGGATTGAAATTCAGCCCTCATACATTTTTTTCTGATCATCACTCTTCAGGGGAAAACAAAGTAAATTAGGAGAAGGATTAGGAGGATACAGGGAAGAAGAGAAAAAAGAAAAAGGAGGAAAACAAAAAATATTGAAACAGAAAGAAAAAAAATCTGGAAAAAACAGTTTAACTTTTCTCCTCTCCACAAATGGTTCTTACTTCAAACCCTTTTTTTTTTAAATTTCTGAGCCTAATTAAATGGAGTCTCCACTCTAAATCAAGTTCCAAGTGAATGTAAAAGTGCTATCTCCAGATTAAGTTCAGTATTTTTCTTCCTGTTTTTAAAAAATCATCCAAAGTTTAACTCTGAATTATTTATTCGAGTCCTGTAGATTAAAAATTATACCCATAGTTCAAAGAAACCTTTAACTCTAGTCAAAATTAGTTTTTCTAGGGATGCACATACCTGAGACACACTGTTATCTCATTCTCTAAAAGATTAGTCCAGACCTTCTTATCTGAGAAAACATTATCTCTAGCTTCTAGAATTTGATCAGCCAATGTGGTCAATATAGAAGCTAGCAATATAATACAGATTAATTTGTTTACTCATTCTTGTTTGTGTTCATTGATCTCCAGAGAAAGACTGAAATTATCCATGAATGTGAAGCAAGCATTATACTTCCATGAACACGGAGCAGGTATTAGGCTACCAGAATAATCAAAGCCCTGGACTCCAATCCAGACAAATAGAAAATTACTATATAAATGTGCACTGCTTTCTCTAACCCTGTGTCTAATTTGTAGTGTCATGGTTCTAAATATTGGTCCTGAATCCAATCTGTCTAAACAGTTCTTGTTACCATGCAAAGAAGAAAAGAAAGCAGATGACAGGTAGTTACTTCTTTGTTCTGCTCTAAAGCTAGTTTTCTCTCCAAATACCTTTGTGCTTTTGTTCACTGAGAGAAATTAATCTGCAAAATAACTGGTAGTAGCCAGTTAATTAATTTAACTTATGTTAACATATCTTTTAGAAAATCTAGACAATGTTTTTGTGTAGTTCATTTCTTCCCTCAACAAACTCTGTAAATAGTCTCTGTTTAATTATTAAAACAGTGAATTGAAAGTAGATATTACTCCTATCAAATGTTATTCTTCTCAGTATCAAGATCATTCCTTGTTGGTGCAGTTACATTGCACACAAATACCAACTAATCTTACAACCTTCACTGATATTTGTTAAATCTCCTCTACCTTCTCTTCTGTATCTGAGACAATCATCTCAAGTTGTCTTCCTACCTGAAGTTTTTCTGCAATAATTAACCTCTTTTTTCTGAACTTCTATAGCTAGTAGGTTTGGTACCTTACTATTTTCTCATTATTTTATTAGCATTTAATCCTCAAATATGAAAACAAACACTGTATCTTTACTACATTACCTCTACAGTCCTTCTTTGAGCTGCTATTTACTGAGAGCACATCATATGCTAGATCCTGGCTTAAATTTGAGGACATGGAGAAGATGCACTTGAATCCATTCTCTAAGAAAGCTCTCAGTCAAGTGGTGGTGATGGATTTGTGAAATGATGAATTCAGGAAGATATAAGAAGTTCTATATGTGAAGAGTTGTGAGGACATAAAAGATAGGAAATGAATTTTGCTCAACAGAGATTTAATCTTGGTTCTAAAGAATAAATAGCAGTTTATTAGGATAACAATTAAAGAAGAGGTCAGGAAGAGAAAATTCCAGGCAGAAGTAGCAGCACAGAATAATGAACAGAGTTTCTCTGAAATTTAGCACAAAGCTATGTAAACATTAGGGGCTTTAATAATTGTTTCATTTTGATTAATGGAGTTCCTCTATATTGTCTGGGAATCCCTAGATTAATATTTTCTGCAGACTGTAGGCAGAAGCAAAGTTCTTTTACTTTGTATTTAATGTGTTACCTTATATAAAAGCTGGGCCAATTCAGTTATAAAGAGAAACTTGCCAAATATGCAATTTGATGTATTTTGGTGATGTAAACCTACAGAATATCTTAAGCCTTTAATATTCCCTACTGTTCTATTATAATTAACGTGAGCACTCTGTTTGAAGGACAAAGTATAGTCTACAAAGGCACAGCCTGAAGTAATAGCATTTGCATCTTGGTTGATTTCCCTTATGAAAATAAGGAAGGCTCATGCTCTAGTGGAAAGGAGAAAACTTCCCCAGTCATCTATTTAGGAACAAATTTATGCTTGCCTCTAAATTCTAATCACTTTAATATTTTCCCCTTCACAGCAGAAATACAGTTTCACTAACATTGTGGAAGCATATTTATATTTAATCCGACTCTACAGATGCTTAATGAATGCTTAGTGCTTTATATATGTGCCCTGTTAGATAAGAAGGATATAAGGAGTGAACAAGACAGAGACACCAACTAGTGATTGCAAAGTGTCTTCCAAAAAGAAAGAGGCAGAGAACAAGGAAATGGCTGACCATGACTCTGATCAGAAGACTCAACTGGCTCACTGTCCCTTTGTAAAGTATGATTCAAATTCAGTATTGTGACCTTTCAGACCCTACAAGGTCTGCTCCTACATAATTCCCCATCATCATCACAAACTACTCTTTTCCACCCACTTAACTCTATATAGAAACATAGGACTCCTGTTTTTCTTCAAAAGAATCCAGCTTACTCCCAGTCCTGAGCATTTTCATTTGTTGCTTCCTCAGCAAGGATATCTTCACTAATTTCGTCTAAGAGACTATTTAAATCTTATCTTCCCTACTTTCTCCTCGAGGGTTTTGATGGTTTCCTGTCTCACATTCAGGTCCTTCAGCCATTTTGAGTTTATTTTTGTGTATGGTGTAAGAGACTGGTCTAGTTTCATTCTTCGACATGTTGCTGTCCAGTTTTCCCAGCA
>NC_043705.1:97041242-97062055 GCF_006229205.1 Suricata suricatta | reverse complement strand
AACTGAGGGTTGAGGGGGAAGGGGGAGGGGGGAAAAGAGATGGTGGTGATGGTGGAGGGCACTTAAGGGGAAGAGCACTGGGTGTTGTATGGAAAACAATTTGACAATAAAATATTATGGGGGAAAAAATAAATAAATCTTATCTTTATGGAGGTCATTTATGACCATGCTATTTAAAATACACACTATCAACCTTTATCATACTCTAATAGTCTTTGTGGCTCATATCACTTTCTAGAATAATACTGTGCGCGCACACACACACACACGCACACACACACACACAACTTTAAATGTTTCTTTTCTAAAGAGAAAAGGGAGTTTGGCGCTCCTTTTTACAACCATATCATCAGTTTCTTAAAAGTGCTTTACTCATAATAGATACTCTTATTTTGGGGGGGGGAGTTGGTTCATATATTCAGAATGAAATGAACAGATAAGAAATGTTTTGGGTATCTTTTCTCCTTAGAAATTTGCACCTGATCATCCAACATAGATTTTTAGCTGTATTTTGTCTATCTCTAGTGCAATGCTAGAAAAGAGAAAAAAAAAACCCATATATCTGATAAGCACTTGACATAGAAAAATTAGAGTAACAGCAGGGTAATATTGTCTTACATTTGAGATAAACATGTTCACATTCAAGTAGTTCCCAGTGTGAATTTTCTGAATTGAAGGTTATAATATAGAATAGGTATCAGGGGACTAGTTTTCTACCCATATATAACTGCATAAATTCAGAAGAGTTAATTATCCATTCAATACCTCAGTTTTCTCATACAGATAAACACTTAACAATGTTTTGTGGATGTTTATAAATGTTAAAAAAAATTTCTCAGTCACATAATCTTAAGTAATGATGGGTTTGATATCAGGTAACGACTTCTTTACCACAGGATTTTTATTAATCATTGTTTATAATGAATGCCTCAATGGGCTTTGAATAGATTGTTTCCAGAATTACTTGACTTCAGGTATCTTTTAACACAAAGCACAGTGGAAGAGATGTTTTATCATATCTTCTTCAGGAAAGGCTGTGCTTAATGATTCTAAATCCTTCCTAATGTGAAATACTATGGTTCTATGATATTTCAAGCCCTGATACAATCTGTTATTGATTCATACTTAGTGGTAAACAAATGGCTAGTGGAGCTTGAGACTAACCTAAGTAAAAGATCAATTATCTGAACACCAAACAAACAAATTTGTCCATGTAGCTACTATAAATTCTTATGCATATTTGAGTGAATACACTGATTTTTCTTGAATTTCTCTCTCTTTCTCTCTCTCTCTTTTTTTTTTTTTAAGCAATCAAGTAAAAAAAGGTCTAGGGATTCTGTTGTATAGTATGTGGGTTGAATAGTCTCTGGTCTTACACTCAAAAAGTTCTCTTCCAGACCTCAGCCTCAGTATGGAACATTAACATCCAAATATTAATGGATATTTGGGTATTTCATTCTATACAGAAACTGTTTTCCATTCCATGCAAAAAAAAAAAAAAACTTTTCTTGCTTTGCTCTAATAATATATCAAGTCAATAGCAGAACTATTCCAGATGAACAGCATCTAAGTATTCATTACATAGATACTTACTGAACTCCTAGTAATTGGTGCTGGAGCTGCAGCATTCAATAAGACAGATCCTGATCCAGCTGGCATGGAATTTAAAAATCTAGCTTGCAACAAACAGAGCAAACCAATAAATACATATATGATCCTTTGATTTTGATAATGAAGCATATCATGAAGAACCACACGGTGTTGTTATGTCATACAATACAGAGAGTCCAATTTGGTGTGGTGAAGCAGCACAAGTTTTCATGGGATAGAGTATTGATGCTGAGATGCGACGAGTTAGTAGGAGATGACAAGGAAAGGTAAATTAAAAAAGGCTGAATGGAGGGAAGAACATTCCAGGAAGAGGGAAACCTGAAGGGCAGTGAAGAATGATTAAAGAATTCCAGGTAGGGTTGCCTGAATTGGCAGGTTGGCAGGTTAAAATACAGGATGAACAGTTGAATTCAAACTACTGATAAAACAATATATTTTTTCAATATAATTATGTCCTAAGTGTTGTGTAGATAACTGTAAAACATTTTTTTAAAATGGTTGTTTTTCTGGAATTCAAATTTAACTGAGCCTTGTAAGTTTTATAAGGCAACCTAAATTACAAGAACTGAGAGATGCTCAGAACCCTTCAAGCAGGCACGAGAGGGACTAAAGAGGAACAAGAGAAGTTCTTTTGCCTTTCACTTACTCACTCATGTAGTCTACAAATAATCTGAGTAGGCTTAATGTGCCATGCACAGCCTTCAGTGTGTCATGTAATAAAGTAAAATAATATTCACAGATTCTCTACCATGCTACAGATCAAAGATTTTGATGAAAACCCTCTCTGTACCACTGATCCCTAGCAGAACTTTTGGCAGAAAAGTGAGTTCTTTTTAAAGAGAAGTTTAAAGAGGGAAAGAGTTGGGGAGAGAGAGGGACGCAAAACCTGAGGGACTATTGAATACGGAAAACGAACTGAGGGTTGAAGGGGAAGGGGAAGGGGGGGAAAAGAGGTGGTGGTGATGGAGGAGGGCACTTGTGGGGAAGAGCACTGTGTGTTGTATGGAAACCAGTTTGACAATAAACTACTTAAAAAATTAAAAAATGAATAAAATATTTCTTAATTTTCAAAAAAAAATAGAGAAGTTTAGCAACTAAAAACATCATACAAGTTTAGTAACAATGTTGCTAGGTATCCACTGATCTTGGTTCCATGATGAAAAGTTAGCATTTCATTTATACTTAGGACACACTTAAAATTTAGCTCAATTGCTTTCTAATGATCATCTTGCTTCCTATCCTCTGGGTCCTCCTCTGAGCCAGTGGTTTTTGATTTGTGTTCTGTAGAGGACCCAGGGAATTAAGTATATGTACACTTTGGACTTTCCACTTTAGTTTCAACCACAACATCATCTCAAAAATGACTGCCTCCACAGGTGCTTACTGTCATATTACACATCAGTAAAGTTTTATGTACTAGAAAATTTTAGTAAATACTCTTCTAAGCTAATGAACATATTCACATGATCCTTAACATTTAAAAAAATCTCTGAAATGCTCTCCAAACACTATCAACCAACCATTTGATCTAGTTTAGTGGTTTCGCAACTAGGGGGCAGTTGGCAATATCTGGAAACATTTTTGATTATCATGACAGGAATGGGGTGGTGAGGAGGGAGGGAAGCTATTATAGGCCTCTGATGGATAGAAACATCCGGCAATGCATAGGAGAACCCTCCAAAACAAAAAAACTGTCCAAAATTTTAATAGTACCATTAATCCAAAGCAAAACAAGACAAAACAAGACAAAACCCTGATATAAACTAGTAGTTAATCTGGTTTGAAACATAACGGTTTAATTTACAGCGATCAAAATTATAAAATATAAGATATGAATAAAAATAGTTTGATTGTTTTAAGGTAGTAGGAGTTTACCATTCTAGACTACTTATTATATGTTAGACACTGTGCACATTTAAACTTTATAAAAACACACTGAGACTATTTGCAATAGCTTTCACTTTAAATTTTAGGAACCTGAGACTTAAGATGATTAGCTAACTTGACGATAACCAGTAGAGTTTATATTTGAGCACAGGTACTCTGATACCAAAACGTACATGCATATGCCCTCTAGCATATATCCTTCTCCACTGAATGTATTTTTCAGTGGAATGATCACAGTATATAATTGATTCTGAAGCTCAAAAAAATTTTTAACTGAAATGGTAGTAAACTCTCCCTGCCTGAATACTGCCAACATTTCAAACTGATGTACACATTTTTCCGCCAATAATTACAGGTATACCTAATCCTCATAATTCTGAATATACGTTACCTTGAATAAACACCATATGTCTGATTCCGAGTTGAATCAGTCAAGTTGTTTATTTTTAAAGGTTTATTGCCATTGGAGACTCCTAGCACCTTCTACACACATGAACATTCATGCCTTAATTAAAGATTTCCTACTCTGCCTCCATTCCCAAGGAAGGGACTATCTTAACCTGTTCACAATCATTATATTCAGCTTCAGTGTCAGTAACCACATAATCTTCATACCTAAATACTTGCATTTTCTTTTGGCTAAACTCCTTGATCTTACACATTTGGATTTAACTCCAAATGTAAATCCTGACAATCATTCCATCAGTTTCACAGGAAATTTGCTTCCTAATTACCACTTAAAATAATACATACCTTGCTATTCTTATGTTCATATATTCACTGTTGCTATATACAGCTAAATAATGAAAGCTTCACAGAGAGAGGCAAAATCATATCTGCAAATCATTGTAATAAATTGGATGTTTATTCACAGAAACATCTAATTGATCATCACTTGCTGGCAAAATTGGACAGGTTTCAAAGTGACTCCGAAGGAGATACAAGCATACTGTTAAAAAGAAAATCTACCCAGAGCATAATAAGGACATTTGTGTTTGCTGAGGGAACTATGCCTCCATTACAAAATGAGTCTAATTTTGAGGTTGAGATTCCATTTATTCATTCTTATACTAACTGCAAGCCCAGAATCATTTGGTTTCAATGGAAGGAGAATGTTGTTTCTGATCAAGCAAATTGTAAATAAAACACTGCCAGTTCATATTTGTTAACTGGATTTTTCATTTCTTTCAGAATTCTACCCTAACACTTGCATATTCTCATGATGAAAATGCAAACCGGTTTGATCCTGTTGGAGAGAAATTTAGAAACCAGAATGCCATCCTTTAGAGTTCTTGTTGGAGGCATTGGAAACTGACCAACCAAAAAAGGCAGATAGGGATTTTGATGTTAGGATACCTCAAAGTTCATAGAACTGAAATGACCAGGTTCAACTAGAGCCAGAAAAGCATTGTGTGGAGGAGCAGGAATCAGGGGCCAATGAATGTTTCTTAGTTAGCTTGAAATAACATAAACTAGTTCTAAGCATTTTAGTCTTTTTGACTAAACTATTCATTTTCATATTTCAAAGAGATAGCATTTGGTTCCCCTACCATAGGTCACACGATCAATATTTTTCTAAGGCAGAGCAGGAAACTGACATTTTCAAAAGAATATATACAAATAGCAGAAAGATTATTGCTAATAAATAGATAGACTTATAACCCACATCAGAAGCCTAAAAAAATAGGCATTCCTTATTTTTTAATCAAGAAACAAGCCTTTGGATCATAATCTGGGAAAATATTCAAAGAAGCTTTCAAAATTTATATCTAAGTTATGAAAAAACTGAAAAAAATCTAAATATGATTTTTAAAAAATCAGAGTAAGAATTTGAAAGTATAATCCATTTTTTGTTTAAAGGACAATGTATTTATTTATTTAGGACAAGGTGCCATAGGAAGATATATTTTAAGCAATTTTACTATGAATTTCTCTTTTATCTTTATATATATATTTTGAGCTTCAATGAAATATATTTGACATAAAGCACTGTATAAGTTTGAGGTGTACACATGATGATTATTTCATGAACATATATGTGGGAAAGTGATTACCACCATAAGGTTAGTTAACACTTCCGTTATCATATAATTAGCATTATTTGTGTGTGGTCAGAACATTTAAGATCTACACTCTTAGAAAATTTCAAGTACATGATATGTATAATTAACTATAATCCCCATGCTATACAATAGATCCGTAAGACTTACTCATCTGACTACTGGAAGTTTGTCCCCCTGACCAACATCTGACCGTTTCCCCAGTCCCCCAACCCACAGCAACCAGCATTCTACTCTGTTTCTATGAATTTGGCTTATTTTAGCTTCTACATATAAGT
This sequence comes from Suricata suricatta, assembly GCF_006229205.1. Taxonomy (NCBI): domain Eukaryota; kingdom Metazoa; phylum Chordata; class Mammalia; order Carnivora; family Herpestidae; genus Suricata; species Suricata suricatta. Next base: position 97,056,219 of record NC_043705.1, on the reverse strand, counting down.
GAGATCATACAGCATTTGTCTTTCCCTGTCTTATGTCATTTAGCATAATGTCTTCAAGGTTTATCTATGTTGCAAAAGGCAGGATTTCCTTATTTCTCATGGCTAAATAATAGTCTTATGTGTGTGTGTGGGGGGGGTGCATGTGCATGCCACACAAGTACCACTTAACCTAACTTTTTACAGGAAAAAAGTTATAGCCAAATTAGGGAAATCTTTCCACATCCTTCACTTAACACTTCTCATGGTTTATAACCTACTGAAAGCATAACAAGTAACAAACTCAGTGTTTGAGAGCAAAGTTATATCCATACTTGAATCTTAACTTCTTTCACTTATTAGCAATGGAAACATATCCAAGTTGCTTCACTGTTCTAACTCAGTTTGCACATCTGTACAATGGTGATAATAATTTCTCTCTCTGAAGATCATTATGGGAATGAAAATCATACAGAAAAATATATTTTTGTTTTATGTTGACTGTTGAAATATAAAAGTTTACATAAGGCTATTTGTTCAAAACAATGTAAAGAGAATTATTAAACAAATTATAATTTTTTTTTGCACAGACATAGGGAAAACCATGAAAGTGGGATGCAAGTAGCTGAGATGTGGAAAATAGCACTCCAAAATGATTAACAGATGTTTGAGGAAGTGTCAGTTCACTTAGTATCCAACATCCAGCATAAGATGCTGTATTACTGAAAAAATCATATTCTTGTTCAAGCGTTAGCCATTTGTAATCTGATTTATTATTCTGGGAAACCACAAGTCTAGCCAAGATTACTATGTTGTGATGCCTGGATACCTCTTTTGGTCAGTGACATCATACACATATTTTAAAAGTCCCACAGGTGTATGTATATTTCTTGTCATGAAAGTAGAGAGCTTTCATCAACTTTTCAGAGAGAAATGAGACCTTTAAAATATTAAGAAGCACAAAATTAAAATATCTAATATTTATTCCTCCTGATGTCCCTTATTTTGTCTACTTCCTTATCCTTTTATCTATTATTTCCTACTGTGGGAAGCGGGCTGCTCTAAAAGATGTTTGAAATTAGTTGAAGAAAGCTATGCATGTTTGCTCCTTTTCTCATCTATAACAATGAGTATTTCCATATGTGGTGGAGATGAAAAACAAAACTAACTTGGTTAGGGCAAGAACACATGTATGATAATTAAGGATAAAACCTGTCTTACTCCCTTATTAGGCAACCAAAATGTTGGATGGCATATTTTAAAACAGAATGCTATATGGTGGTGCAGACTGGATCACAGTAATGAAATAAACTCTTCTTTTCTACATTGTTTTTATAAGTCAAGGCTTTATAAGTAAAGTCTGATCTCACTCTTAAGTCTTACCTAATTCTTCTACCTTGTACTAACATCACTTTTCTGATTTCCTATTCCTGGAATGACACATGGTTTTCAGGCCAACTCCAATCAGTTGTTTGACTGCTTGAGAAGGATTTGGAGGATCTGTCAAGCCTCAGCTAGAAAGAAGAACTTGATGATTAGCAGTGTGTTCTGTGGACTCTGATGGCAGAATAACTGGCCTTAGGCTAGATCAGAACTGAGGAAACAATAGAGGGTTTATGGCATCAAGAAAGTAAAAAAAAAAAAAAATTAAGAAGCTAATCAGGATCTGGTGAAATTCTGAAATTTTACACTGGATTCACAGTCAGCTAGGTGTGTCTAGAAAACAGGATTATGACATTCTTGGTTATTTTTACCTTGAGCACAAAAGCATTAGCAACCATGTTGCTAAACTATAATGGTGAACCCTAAACTTATGAGCATAATACAAGAGAACTATAGTATCAATCAGCTGCTTAATTGTTTTTTCAAATTCCATTAACTGACCATACATAAACCTAACTAGCTACTGTTGGTTTGTACAAAGCAGTTCTAAGTCAGTACAACAGGTAGCATGGAAACATTTTGGTGAGGGTTAAAAAATAAAATGGGGGGAGGCTAGGTGGCTCAGTCGGTTAAGCGTCCAGCTTCGGCTCAGGTCATGATCTCATGGTTCATGGGTTTGAGCCCCGCATCAGGTTCTGTGCTGACAGCTAGCTCAGAGCCTGGAGCCTGCTTTAGATTCTGTATCTCCCTCTCTCTCTGACCCTCCCAGGCTCACGCTATCTCTATCTCTCAAAAACAAGGGGGGGCTTTATTCTCTCTGCCATGTTCTTACTCTGTATTTTTTTTACTCTGAAAGAGTATTGATCACCAGTTACAAATGACAAAATAGGTTCAAAATTGTTTTGCTCCAAAATAGGTGAAAGTTGAACACAATATGATCTCTGCTGGACCCCATGACTTTAATCTCTACATTATGTAACTGCCAAAGATACTGTTAAATCATTCATACTGTCTGAAGAATTCTTCATGAATAAGAGAAGGCAGACACAGCTAACAGGAGATCAGGTTAACTGCTATGTCCTCATTTAGGTATTCATTTGATATAAAAGCAAAGAGAAGAAGAGGTCAGTGGTGGGAATCAACTTTTCAGTAGGAAAAAGACCACAAAACCTTTTACCCTATACTTTCATGTGTTTAATTTATTTTTTAAGTTTACTTACTTGAGAGAGAGGGAGGGAGAAAACATGCATGGAGAAGAGAGGCAGAGAGGAATCCCAAGCAGGCTCTATGCTGTCAGCACAAACCCAATGTGGGGCTCAATCTCACAGACTCTGAGATCATGACCTGAGCCAAATCAAGACTGGACTCTTAACTGACTAAGCCACCCAGGTATCATCCTCCCCCTATACTTTCTGAATTTAAAAAATTCTGATAATGAGAAAATATTGTCCCCTTATATTGTTATTCTTGATGACAAACTCAAACACAAAATGGTGGCATGGAATATTACTAAGCACTAGGTTGGGAGCCAGTTTCAAATCTTTGGATGTAATACTTACAAAGGGTGTGAAATTAGGAAAGTTACTTAACCTCTTTGCTGTTTAGTTCCTGCAACTGAAGAAATGTAGATATAATGGATTGTTGGATCCATTCCACATAAAATGGATTGTCCCTGATTCTTGTGAGAATTAAAATATTATATGGCATGGAGTAAGTATCATTGAAGTGTTAAACAGGATCATAATTGTTACAGTAACAATTACTCATTATCTAATTCCACCCAAAATACCAATAATTTAGTTATCAATACTTTAGCTGCTCTTTTCAGAGTCCTTTACCATGAGTGCCCATTCAAACTGATTACCCCACCATTAAAAATGTTTTCTCCACCCATGAATCACTGAGAATACAGCAATGAGCAAAAAGACACCTCCCTACCCTCATACAATTTTCAACTTCTCAGAGACTATAGGAATTGAGCTAAATAAGTAAATTTGAATACAGTGAATGTTTTGAAAGGGAAAATATGGTTGTGGTGAAGTATAATGAGTGCTAGGGTCAGGGAAGTTTCCTTGAGGGGATGGTGTATAAGGTGAAACCTAGGGAAGTGAATTCAACTGAGTAAAAGGTGCATATGCAGCACTGGAAGGAAGAGGGTGGCAGCTAAGCTAGAAATATAGACTGTGAGAAGAAGGGTGAAGAGAAACTAACTATACGGACAAAAGGTAAAAGCTATAGGATAATGTTTGCCATCTTAGGAAGTGGAGATTATGTCTTGAAGATCATGAAAAGTCACTAAAAATTTTAAACAAGCCCCATAGAAAGCTTGAATTCAGCCTAGGCCTACTGTTAGACATGAAAACTAAAGAAAAATGTATGTTTACCTAGTTTCTTTTTAAAAATGCTCATAGAGGATGAAATTGAAGACAGCACAGAACATCCTAGCATTTTTTTCACCACCTATCTTCCTCAAATCACAGGGATAAATACTACACTTTCCAGCTCTCATACCCCTTACCAAAATTGCTCCTGTATCTCCAATTTCAAAGCCACTCCCGGGGTTCTCTCCATTCCTTGCTTTCCTTCTACTGCTCCCTTTCAAGATGCACTTGGAGATGCATGACCCAACTCCAGGCATGGAAGTGCCTGCTGACAGGTTGCGGGAATGTGGGAAGTGGGGGCCTTCAGCTGTAGGCTCATTTAGGCATTGCCTCAGCTGCAGAGAGCAATCTCTTCTTCCCAGCTCCTACCTTGTCCAGAGCAGCTCACATGTGGTGTTTGAGAGAGGGAGGGGATATGCAGACCCATCCCTAACCGTTTCAGCCCACATGTGTGTCCATATATGTCCCAAAGATTCTGGGGATGGAGGTGGGCTACTGAGGCTTTGTCAGACCCACATGACAATTAAATTTCTTCACTTGCCCAATCATTTTTGTTCTTTTCATCACCGTTTTATCTTTAATGTACTTCTGGTACTAGACAGTGAGTCTCAGTAACTGCTTCCAGAGAACCTAGTCTAAAAGACTCCCTATACTTCCTTTGCTCTTCAGGAGATAGCCCGGTCAATTCAGCTATAAATGAATCCAGTTTTCCAAACTGAGTTTCCTTATTTTTTCTGTACATTGTTCTAATAAAGTAGATTAGAAATCCAAGTTTTGTAATTTGAACAGTAAAAAACCCTCTTATAAGATCATGGGATCATCTATGTATGGAGGACAGTCAGAAAGATACAGTGAACCAGTGAATTTCCATATATTAATTTTGTGGTTCATGTTATTCTTAGAATCTCTGAACTGTTTCTTCCATGAGGTTGCTTTCCAGTCACTGAAATTCCTAGAGCTGGAAGAAAGGCACCAAGTTCAATACACTGTGCATCAAAACGTCTTCCTTTTGTCTGCCCCTGGAGGCAAATCCATTTTTACCCTCTTGATTCTCTAGCATCTGTGATGAATTATCATAGAACTGAGAGATAAAAATGGAAAGAAGCTCTGACAGGAGAAAAAGAAGAATGCTATAAGGTCAACTCACATAACCAAGAATGGGAGAAGGTGGGGCTGGCATTTTTTGTTGGGTATGCTTTATGAGTAGTGGGAAATATCAGTGGTGAATGAAAGGAACAGAGTTGGACTGAGTATGACAGTTGGAGAGAAAAAATAGAATATTTAAGAAATATCACAAGGAGTTATGAACTGAATCTCCTTTTATGTGCACTGAGAGGTAGAAAAAAGATTCTGTAAAATAAAAAATATATATTTTATATATTTTTTTGTGTTTGAACTAGAACAGACTCCCTATAACAGGATTACTATAATAAGATTAAACCTAATTCTGTGGCCCCACATCTAGAGTTTTAGATCAAGTTTGGAGCTAGATTTCCAATATCATCATTTTTAATAAACATCCCCGTTATTTCTAGGACACATGATTCACACACCATATCATCTGAAGCACTGATCTAGGTCAGAAGCTGGTCTTAAAAGTGGGAGTGTCCCCCTGAAGACATACGCACATAGGATTTTTTAGGAGATAAGCAGTCATGTATGATTATGAGGGAAAATATATCCAGTTCCTCAACTTTTGAATGTAGACTTTCCTATGGGTTATCATCCTGAAAAATCCACTGCCTACAAGGTTCCCATTACTACCAATGCTTCCACACAATTGCCTTTTTCTCACTTTCTAAAGGAATTGTATTTCTTCTGCTTGAGGAATCTTGCCAGAATGCATACCCTTAAGTATAAATCATATAAACACTGAAAAGAGGGAAATTGTGGAGTACATAATTGCTAAGGAAGAGACCCAAGAGAACAAACAAAAGTCAGTTAGAAATACTGAAGTTTTACTCCTGCCTAGAAGCATGGGAAGCTTCTGACTTTCAAAAGCTCTTGAATGGCTCTTAGCTATTTCTGTTTATCATTCTTTCTTACTGTCTAACTATTTTCCACCCACCCATTTATCCACCCATCCATAAATATCTTTCTATTTCCCAATTTCACACATGAAAAATTATTTACAGTATGTGACATGTTAGTGACTTAAAAATTCTCTGCTACTTAATTTATATGAATTATAAATTTTTATATTTATAAGTATTTCCATAAAGTAAATGAGTAAAATATGCAGATCCAACATTTTAATTAAAATATGCACTAAGAGCCAATACACTATAAGCAATTAACCAGAAATCATATTTTGAAACCATTAAATGTAGGATGGAAAATCTTAGGTGACAACTTACAATATGTTAGGAGTTAATTTTTTAAAAAATATTTTAATGATTACATGAAGATATACATTTGTGTCCATTCCTACTCATATATGTACCAGTACAAATAATTTTTCTCTATCATGAAAGAATCCAGAATGGCCAAAGGCTCTGTTTTATTTAGCATTTGCAGGTGTTGATGTCTTGAAATCAACTTTGTTCCAGGATCTCCTGTGATTCTGACCTCATCTTCCCAGTCTAGCTGGGCCCTTGCCACATCCAGATGAAGAAGCAACGTATTACAAAGTGCCCTGACCTATGATGTCAGCCCATATTCTACCAGCAAACACGTGGCCACACTTAACTGCAAGGATTACTGGAAAATAGAGTTTAGAGCTAGGTTCCTACACCCCAGATTGTACAAATTCAAGTCAGTGGAAGAGAGAACAGATTTTAGAGGACATCATAAAGCCTTGCCTCATGAAGAAGATTTACTAATACATTTATATGAATTAGTAATCACCTTACACAGGGTGTATTTTAATACATGACTGAATGCTGTTTATTAGTGTTTTATTTTTATATTTCTTAATACATGAAGTGACATTGCTTTTTCTCTTCCTATAATTTTTCTTTTGTACCATGCTTATCTAGTTTTCATATAAAGACTATTATAATTTCACAAATAGAATGTTCCTTCTTTTTTATAGTGGTTGGAATAGACTTAATTTTTCAAAATATAAGCATGATCTGTTCCTAGGTTTGGTAAAATTCACTTATAAAACCTCTGGACATAGATTTTTTACCAATATTCTTAAATATTGCTTTAATTAAAATTGGTCTAATTTGTTTAATAAAAATTTGGGGTTTTCTACTTTTTCTGTGTGTAAATTATAACATTCTCTAGGAAGTAAGGCAAAATTATTAAAATTGTAAGTACACTGGAACATTAATTATTGATCATATCAGCTCATGATTCTTAACATGTTTATTGTTTTTACAGAAGCTGTGTAGCTGGTCTAACTCTACAAAACAAGTTGCTCTTCAAATTTGTCTATATGATCCACTAAATACAATGATGTCAGAAATATAGGTAATAGTTGTGGATACTCCATAGACCCTCTGGCCAGTTGTAATAAGAAAAACACAGTTCATACTGGTAGGTACTGAAGCTAACTTAAGAGTTCTGCAAATTTTTGTTCTATTTTTACAAACGAAGAAGCTCTTGGCTTGCCATTGGAATTGCAGAGTGTAAATGTGTAACTGTGGAACATGAATGACTCTGTAATCTGAGCTGCCTCTCATAATCAATAAGCTATAAGGTAGAAATTCACAGCAGTACTTTATCATACAGTTGAAGTGGGATATTTTAAAATGCAGCCTGATCGGGTCCTTTGGGCATGATTAAGTTGCACGGGTCTATGGTTCAGACCTACTTGCCAATGGCTCTGGTTTATTATCTGTCAGTGAGAAACACTCATATGAAACCTGGGTGACAGACGGGAGAGGCTCTTTTCGCAGCCATAAGGGACAGATACACAGTCTTTTTGGTATTCTCCAGTGAATCCCCTGCCTTAGTTTTGTGCACAGTTAAGTTTACCAGTGGAAGTGTCACAGGACTTCTGAAACTCCACTGAAAAATTGTAATGATCAAAAGTATTCCAAATAGTGTAGATGTTTTCAAGAATTGATTATTTCTGTTCTCACTGTTGTCTTCATTAAGTGCAGCTGCATGTATCATAAATAGCTTACTGATGGGAGTTACAATATTTAGTTTCATGGGTATTTTCTTAATGTGGGGTGCTGCAACGTGGATTAAGCTCACTGCCTATAACATGCTGTATGATTTCTATTTTGGCAGAGTATAATCTTGGGAGATCACTTTTACATTTCAATTTACTCATAAGAAACTTCTGGCATGGTCTGAAATACTAGCAGCAGAATCCATAACCTAACAACAGATTATTCTATTGTGAATTGACATGCTGTAGCTATGAACAAGGCTAACAATAGCATTCTAAGCACGAGTGAATGGTTACATGCATGCATGTGTGGCTACAGCATGAGGCCCAAGGAATAGGTTTGTTGCTCTGCTCATGCCCCAGGCTCCAGGCATAGCAACAGCAACAAAAGGTGATTTTAATCTGTGGCTCTCTGGCCTGGCACAGGGAATTTATAGCTTCAGATCTCACAAAGAAAAAGTTTGGAAACCACTGCCTTAGACAATACCTACTAGGTACCTAAACAAAGGTGTAATATAGATCTTAGCAATAGTTCATGCACAAGTAGAAGGGGAAAATGTTGGCAACAGACAAAAAAGAATGAAGCAAATATAGAGAGCAGAACAGCCAAAAGACAGGATAATGATCAGAAAGAGACTGAAAACTTGCAAATGACTTTCCAAGTCTAACCCGGTAGGTAAGATACGGCAGTACTGCCTTTCCTGGAAGTCCATGTAGTAACATGACTTCTGATAAGTATCTTTTTTTAGGTTAAACTCATTTGAACAGATATTTCACACTTACACCAAGTTATCCCATGCCTAAGACACATGCCTCAGTATCAAGAAAAAAACATTTAAATCTATTAAAGGAGAAAGAAAACTACCGCTTTGAAATTTCTGCTGAAGTCTGAAATCCTAAACCAAGAGCATCCATCTAACTAGATACTGAAAAATTATCTAATCTAACAATTTCACTTTATAGGTAAGGAAACTCTCTGTGCAGTCAAATTTAATGCAATTCAGTAACAATCTGAAAAAGGAATATTATGGCTCTAGATGAAAGAAGAGGACCCAAACCTTCACATAGAATAGAACAAAAGAGAAGTCACTGCTCAGTGCAGGGTGATAAATACTCTGATTCTGTTTACAGCTGATGAGGGTTTAGATTTGGGTGATATTTTTTTCCCTTAAATATATTCATCTCACATGCTGTCTCAGCAATTTATCTATCTAATTACTTGCTTGTGTTGATTCTTAAGACAGGAGCCTAGGTTAAAACCAACCTTGTGAATCTCAAATCTGGTTGCCATGGTAACAATATCCATTTTCCACCAATTGTGCACTATTAGCTAACTTATGTGAGTATTATGGATTTCTCTCATTATGGAATTTTATGTATATTACATTTTTAAATTTCTCTTCAAAGTTTGTTTGATAACCTGCAACTTATATTATGCATTAACATTCCTACAAATTCTTCTATTCATTTGGAAAATGTCATAAGTCTTGGACTTTGATTTTGGTATAAGCTGATAATAATCATTTTATGCTTTAAGACTCTTCATTTTGGCCTTGTGAAGAAAAATTCAGAGGAGAATTTAAATTCTGAGAACACAATTTTACTCCCTATTGATACATAGAATAATTTTCCTAATATGTATAATTGGTCTGTAAGCTCTCGGTGGGCAGAAAATATGTTCATATTATTTGCTGCATCCTGAGAAGCTAGACCACTATCTTAATACAGTTTTACTGAAATTGGAGATGTCATATCTCAAGGCAATCTTGATAAATGTTCACATGATATACCCCCAATGCCAAAGTATCTCTCCATACAGCTTGCTTTAATGGCTTACAATCCCTACCATGACCTTCACTGCTCAGACAGACATCAAATTTCAAGGACAACAAAGATACAGCAAGCCTCAGAAAAACAAAATCTAATTTCAATCCATCATCAACAAAACACTAATATCTGAGCTTGACAATAACAGCATTGTACTATTTTAAGAATTTACCTATGCTGGTCCATATGACCCTTCAGAGCAACCACAATTTACAGATGAGCACAGTAAGGTATGGAGAGGATGGAACAACTTAACTGAACACACATAACTAAACTATTCACATTCCAGTGTGCTGAATATCTTCCATTAGTAAGATATGTCTAGTTACAAGTTAAGAATCCAGATTCACTGTCAATTGCCAGGGCCAGGACAAGGATGGAGTTAGAAGGCACCCAGAGCACAAATTTAATAAGGCATTCACCCTCAAGTCTACACTCTACTTCCAGTCTTGCCTCATCCTTTCTATCCTGCTCTCTGGCCCAGGTGGTGACCAGTATGGACCACATCACACGTCCCTTCCTCTCTCACTTCCCTACAGATTAAGCTTTCTCTATGGGATTTGACTAAGAAATCAGAATACAAAGAGAGATCTGTCCTTAAAGTAACATTGGACTATACAAATTTGGACTCTGGGTGTTTATCAAGTTCTATTACATAAGAGCCACAGAATATAGTGTGTTTTAAGAGGGTGGGATAGAAATATGTGTTGAAAAGCCAATGTTAGTATATAATGACTAAAATTTGTTATTATATGCCTCAAAAATAGAAATATTAATGGTATTTCTTCAGGTTATTATTCAACATTTATTCAATAACTATTTTTGGAGCTTCTAAATAACTTTTCATTCCACCTAGTTTAAAATCTCCAATCCTCAAGTAACTTATAAGATTCTTTACAGGGGTGCCTGGGTGGCTCAGTCAACTAAGCATTTGATTTTGGCTCAGGTCAAGATCTCATGGTCCCTGAGGTTGAGCCCTGCATTGAGATTCTGTGCTGACAGCTCAGAGCCTGAATCCTGCTTCAGATTGTGTCTCTGTCTCTCTCTTCCCCTCCCCCACTCACGCTGTTTCTCTCCATTTAAAAAGTTAAAAAAAAAAAAAAAAGATTCTCTACAATCTGTGTCCTAACTACAAATTGAGCTCTGTTCCCTAACTCCTAACTATCTTTAGTACAGGCATTCTTAATTCCTACAGACTCCCTAACATCTTCAACAGTGTGGAGCTTTCTCTTGACTCTGGACTTTATACACAATCCCTCTGCCTTGAATTCTCTCCCCCAACAGGTATTCTTGCTGAACACCTTTCAAATCTTAGAGAAATATAATTCCCTACAGAGGAAACTGTTCTCAACTTTCCAATTATTGCTAAATCCCACTAGAGTTCTTGTTTGGAAGATATTACTGTTTTCTACTCAACTGCCATCCTCCCTTTGCTTTCTAAGTAAGAAAGCCGTATTTTCATGTGGATGCCTATCCTGCTTAACCAAATCTAATCATGGAAGTGTTATTTCCCTTGCCAAACTAATGAGACACAGGGAAAATTGCTGAAAGTTTCGGGAAAGGCATTCTTTCTGGTAAGAAATAGATTTAGAAAGAAGAGGCTATTTATGACCTCTCCCCCACATCTTTCCCCTCTCTGAATGCAGCTGCAGTTGTTAGGTTGATTCAAAGCTGTGCTACCATCAGCCACAAAGGGAACATCACAGTCACCTGGAGGGAGAGGGATGTGGAATAGAAAGATCAAGGAGACTGGTGATTGATGACACTCTGAGCCAAAAAAAAAAAAAAATGACCTTGGCAGTACCAAGCTCTGAATTTTTTTTTCTTGAGAAAACAGTAAATACACTTAGGGATTAGAGGAGTATTGGTTTGACTTCTCATTATTTGCATCTAAAAAAAGTTCTAATTGATAATGTTTTCCAATATCAACCTGTACTTTTCCTTACATAAGACACTCTGTACTTTTAACCCCAGTAATACAAATCTCACAATATATTGGAGAATTTTTGTGACTAGCACAGGAGTTAAGGCAGTCCATGCTGAATAAAGATTTGTTAAATGATTGTACGCGGTGAGAAGAACAGGTTCTGGAATCAGACCTTTTGTGTTTCAGCTCTGGTTCTACCTCTTAAGGCTTGTTACCTGGACTAATTCATTTTACCTCATTATACCTCAAATTTGGCATTTGTAAAACAGACATAATACAGTGCCTATTTTGTAGGGGTGTTTTTTTAGAGTCAAATGAATGAATAATAGGAAGTATTAGGTAGTGTTTGGAACATAATAACATTCAATAAATGCTTGCTATTATGAATCGCCAAGTTCTGTGCTGGTTGCAGGTAATTCAAGATTAAGGAAATTAGCACTCTGCCCACAAAGAGCCATAATCTGGCAGAGGGAACTCTTATGAAACAATGAGTTAATTTTTACTTTAGAGATCTTCATAATAGTTATTTTATTAATAAGAAGAAGGTACACCAGTTTTTGCCGAGGGGATATTGAAAAGTCTTCCCAATTAGAGAAGAAATCATATGTTGTACTCACAACCTTAGCTCATATTTCTTCTAAGTGCAACTTTAGAAACTGAAATAAAGGGAATGAGAATACCTTGAAAGTTCCATCAGAAACCATGTCTCTTAAGCATAAGTTCTGTTATTTCCAGCCGAAAAACTTGTAAAGAAAGATAAAATGGGGTCAGGGTAAGGCCTGGTCAGGGAATTTTACCCTTATTCTTGGCTGCTCCCATATTTAGCATTTTCCAGCTGGAGAGACAATGTTCTTGAAGATTGTTAATCTTCTTCAAAAAGATTACAATGAGAGGCACTATATAAACACAGAAAAATACTAAGACAGCTGAGCCCTTTCAGAACTCTGGGATATGAGAATGGGAGATTACTGATATAGCAAAGCAGAAGGGTTGGGGGAGGAGGAGAAATTCAAGGCCCATCTTTCAGCTAAAAGGCTAGAAAACAAACAAACAATGCAATAGCAAGATATGCAACCTGAGTCTTGTCTTTTACTTCAGCTGATTATCTGGATGCAGCTTTTAAATTCGGCAGTAAGAACTAATCTATCTCATTGCCTCAAGTTCTCCTAAAAAGAAAGCATTTACTCAGAGAACAATTAGGATCAACAGTACCTATCTGCTTTGCCTTAGTATTTTGTCTTTGCTGCATTATACAGATCTACTTGGGGAGCGGTACCCTATAAATTGCAAGACAATTATTTGTATAAATAATTTTTAAGACTCAGTATGTCCATCTAACTACTGATTATTTTGAAACATTAAGGTATAGAAAATGTCCTAGTCAGTGTTTTCTACAGCTCTATCAATCACTTGTTTTAAAGCAATATTCTCTTGCATGGGCTTTCTCCCACCAAGCCTTTGCCACTGGGTGGATGATGCCAACATGCCCATGTACAATATTTACAGCCTACTTGCCTCTCAGTTTCATTAATTACTTCTCTCTGGTGATCTTTTTTTAACCTTCTTCATGATCCATATTCATGGATATACCCTGAATCTTTTCATTCCCAAAGCCATTCTATGTTGCAAATCATTAATTCTAATAACCTAACACAGGTTATTTTAGCTGGGTTGCTCTACCACTGTTAAAAGCAATTACACCTCCAATCTTGTGGCATGTTTGTTTTCTTTCTTACTCTCCACTTTTTTTTACCAACTATTTTCAGATGTTCTTTATATTTTAGATGTTCCTTAACAAATAGCATTAATCCTATTGCACATCTACTCTTTAAATATCATCTGAAAAAATTCTTGGAAAAATAAACAAAAAACAAATAAACAACAATATGTCTTCTCTTTCCTATACCCTGGTGTTATGAACTGTATCATTTCCCCTCCCACTTCATATGGTGAAAACTTAACACCCAATACAATTTATTTGGAGACAGAGCTTTTAGGAGGTAATTAAGGTTAAATGTGGTTATAAGGGTGGGGTCCTAATCCAAAAGGAGTGGTATTCTTAGAAGAGGAGGAGGAAGAAGACACTCCTTTTTGCTCCATATGTACACACTGAAAAATGACCATGTAAATACAGTGTGAGAAGATGGCTGTGTGCAAATTAAGAAGAGAGCTCTAGCCACAACTGACCTATGTTGGCACTTGGATTTCCAGTCTCCAAAACTGTGAGAAAATAAATTTCTGATATTTAAGCCACCTGGTCTAAGGTATTTTGTTATATAAGCCCCAGCTGACTAATATACCTGGTAATTTAACATTCCTGGAAAAAAATCATACTGCAACGTTGATTAGTGTGACTCATCACAGACTGAAACTACTAATGTATGTCTTGTCAATAAGATTTTCCACAGTCCACAATGAATAAATTAAACTCTGTCCCTTTCACTCACACACCCAAATTCACTTTTCTTTCTCTGTTGGATTTGCTATATAACTGGCTCCAATGAATGCCCTCCCTGGAATTTTGGAGATTTTCCCCACTTAAAAGCTAGAAGTGGGTATGTGATTTGTTTCGGCCAATAGGGTAGTAACATGCTTGATGCAAGCAGGGGCTTAAAAAGAGAGATATGTGGGGTTTGTGTTTGTTTCAATACTAGTCTGCTTGGGTTGCCATAACAGAATTCCATAGATTGGGTGTTTTAAACAAAGAAAATTTTCTCACAGTATTGGAATCTGGAAATGTGAGATTACGGTGCCGGCATGATCAGGTTCTGGGGAAGCCTCTATTCCTGGCCTACAGATGGTCTCCTTCTCAATGTATCCTTACACAAGCTCTCTGGTGTCATTTCTTATAAGGACACTAAGACTTACCTTTATGACTTCATTTAATCATAATTATTTCCATATCTGCAAATACAGTCATACTGGTGGGGGTAGGGCTTCAAGATATGCATTTAGGATTGGGGGTGGGACCCAAATATTAGTTCATTAACAGTTACCACTATTAGAACAAGCCTGAACCAATCAGCTGTAGGATAAGAGACAACATGAGGAGGACATGAATTGACTCAGCTTAAGTGATTCTAGATGAACCAGCCTGGAGGCAACCTGGCAGTGGACTACAGACACATGAGCAGGATCAGCCAAAATCAATGGAACCTAGCTGGATCAGTTGAACTGCCTTGCCCATCCAAAGGCTCATAAGGAATGACAAATGGTTGCCATTCTAAGCTTTCAAATTTGATATTACTTGTTCCTCAGCAAAACCTATCTGATAATATGCCATCATTCTCAGAAGATCATATAACCTTTTGTATAGAGAAAATAGATGCCACCAGACAGTAACTGTTTTTTCCCTCCTACTTATAAATTACTGGAAAGGATTCTGGCATTTCTCCTCAAATTTCTCTCCTATAAAAA
>NC_043705.1:96990880-97041142 GCF_006229205.1 Suricata suricatta | reverse complement strand
AAAGAAAGAAAGAAAACCCTCTCACATGCATAAATGAAAGGTTGCACACAGAGAACTCAAATCTTTTCAAACTTCAATAGTAAATATTCTGCTACTATGTATTAAATACTGCATGGTTTGTCCAAGCTAAGATGAAACCACATCATGAATCAATAAGCATTTTGCATTTTCTTTCATTATCTACTCAAAGTCATGCCTACTGCACCTCTAAACATTTCATTAAATCCAATGATACAGCAAACACTCCCAAAATAAACTTACATTGTATTGCAGTTTCACCTAACAGTATATAAAATGCTGTGTTGTGACAGGTATCAACTATCCATTAGATACTGAATCAATTTTTCTTAAGCACTACTAACTGCTTGCTTTTCTTGACGCTAGATCATTCTGAAAATTTCCTGTTAGACCTAGTCTTAAGATTTCTACTTTAGTCAGTTTTCTGCCCTTAGGTGAGCTTTTCATCTTCTGTCACTTCCTGTTGACTATCTCTACAATTATACATCCAGAACCCTTATCTAAGCGTCTAAATCGTGGAACTCCAGAAGTCTATTTATATTCTCTCTTGGATATCTCAAAGACATCCCCAACTCAAGCTGTACACATTTCTCCTTGACATTTTCTCCATTTTAGCAAGTATACATGGCATTCTTCAATTGTTATCTAGCTCAGTAAATGACACTACCATCTATATGCTGTTGTGCAAGCCAGAATCATAGTATCACTTTGACAACTTGTTTCTTTTCCTCCCATTCCCAGCCTCTCACCCAGCTATATGCAGTGAATAGCTCATAGACATAGTCTTGATTCCCCAGAATTGCCTTATAATATTTGGCACCCTCTATCTCTTTGTAAGCTTCCTACACTTTTATTTAAATGCACATCTGTCTTCCCACTATAATACTAATTTAGACAGTATGTCAGTGTTGATTTTATTCACAATTCTATCTCCATGACTTAATATACTAACTTAAAACTTATATTCAAAAATAAATATTAAAGCAATATAAAATAGAACATTTGAATCCTTGTTTGATTATTTTAATCAGCTAAAAATTGCTTTATGTCTCACAGAAAATTGGATTTATGATCATTTAAATGTGTAAAGGAAGAATTACTAACCAGGTCTTCTCTACATGACCCTGGAATACAGAGATTCCGTTTGGTTAAGAGTCCTTGGTGGTGATGGTGGAGGGCACTTGAGGGGAAGAGCATTGGGTGTTGTATGGAAAACAATTTGACAATAAAATATTATAAAAAAAAAGAGTCCTTGCAAAAGCCTATTTGCCTATTTAATTTCTACACAAGTATGAGAGTTGGTTATAGGGTGAAACTACTGGGTACTTTGACATCAATTATGGGCTTTGAAAGCTGATATTCAACTGCTAGACTTACCATTTATTAATATAATCTTGGATGATTCAACCTCTAATAGCTTCTCTTATTTATATATGGAAGGATCTTTTAAGCCTAATTATACTTTAGAATCACTTGTTGAACTTTAAAAATATAGAGATACTGAGTCTCAAATCCAGCCCTTATGATATGGAAAACAGGATATATATACATATATGCGTATTTTAAAACTTCATGGGCTAATATGCTGCTTACCAAAACTGAAAGAATTGATGTAGACAAGGAGAAAAACAGTATCATTTTCACAGATTTATTGAAAGCAACAAACAATGTGGGCAACTACCATCAGAGCATCAAAAAATGTTAGTTTTTTATTCTTTCAATCTTTCTCAGGACACTGGGAACAGCAAGCAAAATACTCTTAGAATAATAAAATTTAAAAAAATACTGCATTCAAATTCTATCTCCATCCCTAACAGTCAAAAGAATAGGTAAGCCATAAAACCTCTTTACATCTTAGTTTTCTAGCTGTTTAATAAGAACAATAATTAACCTATGTTTATTCAGTCAGATGATAATCAATGTGCTTGAAGAAATAAATAACTGAATCAGATAATCAATTCATCCATTATTTTTAAGCACTTACTCTATGCTTGGAACTCTGATAGGAATTATAGAGATAAAGAGAAGAAAAAAACTTGAACATGGTCCTGCCCATATACTGCAAAGGATAAAAAAGAAGTAGAAAAACAAGTAACAGAATGTGACACATACCGCAATATAAATCAAGTGGTTGAAATAGAAAATAATGGTGAAGGGGATGCTCAGGTGAGACAGTCATCAAGAATAGCTTCTCGGGGCAAGTTATTTTTTGCTATGAGATCAAGATAAGAGCTAGAAGAAAGCACAGTGTGCTCAGGTAGAAAACAGGGCTTTGACTGAGATTATTTTTTAAGTTGAAACCCAGAAGGTGAGGAGGATTCAAACAATGGGCAGATTCAAATGTTTGGCCTTTTGTTAACCCTGATGCGATCAAGGCAACTGCCTCAGCCAAATTTGAAAAAAGCAGCAGATTTTGCCCTTTCAAGCAGTAAGATATGCCAATGCCACCCACTGGTATTTGATTTTCACCTTTTAACAAGAATGTCTTAGATTCTTTTATCATCATTGGTATCCAGAGACCTCTCACATTGTGTTCATTTTATTCACCAAATGGAAATCAACAATGTTGAGTGGGATCCAACTAATCTCTGGGAAGAATAATTTTGTGAATTTTGTCACAAAAGTTACAGATGCCAAAATTTTCTAGAAAAATAGGTTAGTTGTGTCCAGGCAACATCAGCCAAGTCATAGTCCTGCCCTTGTTCTCTAATTTTTTTCTTTTCATTTCAACTTAACAGGGATCACATATATAAACATTTATGCAAGGACACATTTTTTTCCTTGATCCTCATCCTTACCGATTGACTCACAAAAGGACATAAGGGAGGTACTTACAAAGAGGGACTGTTATACAATCTCACCAGTTCTGCTGTATGCTAACAGAAAAAGAAGGAATTTGGAATTCATCTTGGAAGCTTTCAGGTCCCCAAGTGTTCTGAGTCATCTTTCTCTGGTTAGTGGAGAGACAGCATTTTAATAAGAGAGTCTCTGTAGAGGCAGCATCCTTGCCATATCCAGAGAGCCTGGCTTTGTTAAGCCACCCTGCCCTGGAGAGAAGACTGAAGAATGGTCTCATTTATAACACAAAAGTGTATAGACATGGCTCTTATCTCAAGAGTTCAAAAAGTTCCAGATGTTATTTCAAAGTTCAATTAAACATGAGGCACTAAAATATAAATCCACATTTATATTATCATAACAAAATTATTTACAGTGTTCGGTCTATAGGCTCAGTTAAACCCAAAAGAAATGATTCCAGAATTTTCCTATGTCCATAGAATATGGTTCGTTCTTTGGTTTATTCAGTCATTTGATCATTCAACAAATATGTATTTCTGTGCCTACTAGGTGCCAGGCACTGTACAAGGCACTGGAGATCCACCACTGCGTGATGCAGACATGTTGAATGTGCTGGAGGAGGAGGCAGTTATTAAATAAATCACTCAATAGAATATTTAATTATGGATCCTTTGAGTCCTTTCAAGGAGCACAGAATTTTTGAGAGATAAGGCTATTGAGGGTAAGGAGTGGCTATCAGAAAAATCATTCTCTAAGGAAAGGACATTTAAACACCTAGAAGGGGGAGTAATAGGAACTTACTAGACAAGTAAGAATAATGATGAGTAGAAGGTAGAGGTTTTTTATAGGCCAGTTTAATGACCAACTTTGTGCAGATGTCTCTGTGAGGAGACAGAGAGCTTGGGGAAGTCTAAGAATTTGAAAGAAGTATTGTGCAGAAGTCTCGTGAGGAAAAAAAGCAAATGACTGATCATATGGAAATTGGATAAACCATACATAAATATTAAAAATTTTTAAATGTTTATTTATTACTGAGACAGAATCAGAGCATGAGTGGGAGAGGGGCAGAGAGAGAGTAAGACACAGAATCCAAAGCAAGCTCTAGGCTCTGAGCTGTCAGCACAGAGCATGATGTGGGGCTTTAACTCACAAACTGCAAGATCATGACCTGAGCAGAAGTTGAATGCTTAACCGATTGAACCACCCATGCACCCCCATACATACATGTTAAGAAATGTGTACCTTATCCTAAGGGCAGTCAGAAACCACTGAATATTTTTAAGGAGAGGAACTACATATTTTGAAAATAGTTATGCATTTTAAAGAAAGATCTCTCTGAGTGTTAGGTGAAGAGTGTTGTGGGTATGTGATCCGTGCTGGAAAAATAATACACTACTCCTGAAATATAATTACCTAACCATGTGATAAAAGGCTTCTGGCTAGAAGTCGGATCATTTAGCTCAGAGTCCAGGCTCTCCCATTACATAAGATATAGAAAATGATTTGTAAATTTTTAAGTAACACCAAGAATTGTAGCATTCATTCTGGATATTTTTAATAAAAACAAGTTTCTAATATCAATTCCAAACAGGTTATTCATATAACAAATCACTTTTAAAATGGTGAACACATATTTCTCCTCACTTGCTTGCCCTACATTTATACCAGTGCTTTTCTTTTTATTAAAAAAATTTTTAGTGTTTGTTTATTTTTGAAGGAGAGAGAGACAGAGAGTGAACAGGGGAGGGGCAGAGAAAGAGGGAAACACAGAATCCAAAGGGGTTCCAGGCTCTGAGCTGTCAGCACAGAGCCAGATGTGGGATTTAAACTCACATAACATTAATGACCTAAAATGAAGTCGGATGCTTAAGAGATTGAGCCACTCAGATGCCTTTATACCAGTGCTTTTAAAGAGAGTTCCCAGATTAGAAGCCTAGGCATCAAGTGGGAACTTATTAGAAAGGTAAATTCATAAGCCCTTTTTCACACCTTTTGAGTAAGCCCTCTCCCCGCCCCCAGTGTTAGCTCAAGAAATGCTAAACTTTGAGAATAATCAATATGCACAAATGATGTTCATATGCATTTATTGTTGAAATTTCTAAGACAGGGATGTTTGATCACAGTTTATGAATCAGTATACTTTAAACATTCATAGATGCTAGTGCTGGAGGACTTCATATATCCATTAAAAATAACTCGCTCCACAGAATGAAACCATTCTATCAACTGACACAGAGAGGGTGAAAGTGTTGTTCTGGTCACAAAGTTTTTGAAGGAAAAGACTTTGAGATTAAACTTGTGTTTGTCTGTCACATGACCTTTAACTTTTCTGGACTTGTTTTCTTCACTAAAAATAAAGATAATAAGAGTATTCCTTTCATATTGCTGCCATCAGGATTAAGTGAAATAATATTGATAAGCATATTACCCATACATAGAGAGCTTCAAACACAGAAATACTCAATAAATAATAGTAATTCACTGGTTCAAGGGAATTTTTTCCTGCACATTTTCCTGTTTTACTGAGTGGCATGTCTGAAAAATAAGAATATGTACATTTATTGTAGACATGATTTTACTGTTTTTCAGAAAAGCTGTTATTATATCAATAGTATCTGGCACAACTAATGAAACCCTGGACTAAGTATATCATTATCATTATTGCTCTTGTGATGATATCAATTCCAATGGTCAAAACTCTTGATGACTAGTAAAAATCTCATTTTTATGCAAGAGATCAAATGGCAGCAACCCGGGGCAGGGGTGGAGGTGGGGATTGGATGTTGACCAGGTCTCTCTCTTTGTTACCTTAAGTCCTTTATACCATCTATTCCCTCTGTCTGGTAAGCTTTTTCCCTCGATACTTGTGCAGCTGTTTTATTCCAGCTGTCTTTATTTCTGCCTAAATATTCACCTCCTGTAAAGGATTTTTCTGTCTAAACATTCTTAAACAGCCATTATAGACATTCTTTTTTTTTCCATTCTTTTTTCATGCTTGTTTGGCTTTGTCTCTATTAAAAAGTAAGGACCCTGAGAATTCAAAGCTATAATCTCAGTGCCTATGATAATAGAAGATTAATAAATATTTGTTGCATAACCAAGCTGAAGTTGGACTGAGGGCTTAGCAAGACATGGATAAATTCACCACATAGTGAAGAAGTTAGTCTGGGTTATGGTTACTAGTGAGTCTCCAGCAAGAGTGATAAAAGTTTTTATTGATTCTTAATTTTGCCACATACTATAGTACATGTTTTATATTCCAAATACCATTTGACTAGTCTTACAAAGTCATTAATCCCATTTTATAGGTAAAAAACCTGAGGCTTAGCAATGAAAAGTTGCCCAAATTTACAGAACCAAGAGAAGATCCTCATTTTCAACCAAGACAATCAAACCCCAACAAGAGCCTATGCTTTTGTTCACTGCATTCCAATTCTTCCAAAATACCACTAAGAACAGAAGTAATGTTTAAGATGACCAGTGAAAGAAGAAGAGATTGGTAGTTTGTGCTGCAAATGAACAGGTCTTGCACAGAAGTGTGAGACAGAAAACAGGCATCTGAGAGCTTTTCTGATGCTCAGAAGGAGGTCCCAGAGTCATTACAAGTGGGCCTGACGTTCATATCTAGACCATGTTTCTCTCCTGTGGAACATTAAAAAAATCTCATAGAAAACATTAGCATTAGACAAGACAATTCTGAGGCCTTCATAAAGTGGCACAAAAACATGGTCATTGTAAAATTTACATATTAATAATCCCTCACTGGCTACCTCTTTACAGTTAAAAATTTATCATCATGCTAGTCCCCCTTATAAGTAAATAAAATTTATGGAAATATTTAATTATAGAATTTCTCCAACTTTTTGACAGACCACATCTAGAGCAAACCCCTACTTCCTTAGATCGTGTCCAATATTACCCAATCAAAGCCCAAATTCTTTAGTAGGTTATTTTTAGTATTATCTTGTTTAGATACCTTATGGTTCCCTATAGAGTACATTCTCCCTGGTTATAATGAGTAATAAGCCCATTTATTCATCTATAGGCATGTTTCTGGTAATCTTTGGCCAGAAGATAATTATAATTTTGATAGTTAATAGGGAAATAGGAGGTTCAGGAAACTGAATTATGTTTTATGTGGTAATCACTTGGGTAGTTTTGGAATATCTGCCTTTTAAAAGAGACTGTTTATTCTAAAATCACAATTATGGATTTCAATATATACTACAGAGCTGTAGTCATCAAGACAATATGGTACTGGTACAAAAAAAAAGATTAATGAAATAGAATAAAAAACTCAGTAATGAACCCACAAATATATGGGTTCATTTGACTCTTTGACGAGGCAGGAAAGAATATCAATGGAAAAAAGAGTCAAAAATGGTGTTGGGAAACTGGACAGCAACATGCAGAAGAATGAAACTGGACCATACACACAACAAATTCAAAATGGATGTGAGACAGGAAACCATCAAAGTCCGAAAGAAGAACCTGGGCACCAAGCTCTTTGACCTTGGCCACAGCAGCTTCTCACTAGCCACGTCACTGGAGGCGAGAGAAACAAAAGCAAAAGTAAACAACTGGGACTTCATCAAGACAAAGAGCTTCTGCACAGCGAAGGAAACAACCAACAAAATGAAAAGGCAGCCTATGGGATGGGAGAAGATATTTGCAAATGACATAACAAATAAAGCATTAGTGTTCAAAATCTGTAAATTTACCAAACTCAACAGTCAAGAAACAAATAATCCAGTTAAGTAATGGTCAGAGGACATTTTCCAAAGAAAAGATCTAGATGGCTAACAGACTCATGAAAAGATGCTCAACATCATCCATCATTAGGGAAATACAAATCAAACCACAATGAGATACCACCTCATTCCTGTCAGAATGGCTAATAGTAAGAATACAAAAAAACAATAGGTGTTGGCAAGGATATGGAGAAAGGGAAACCCTCTCACGTGGCTGGTGTGAATGCAAACTGGTGTAGCCACTCTGGAAAACAGTGTGGCATTTCCTCAAAAGGTGAAAAACTGAATTACTCTATGACATAGCAATCATATTACTATGTATTTACTCAAAGGATACAAAACTACAGATTGAGAGGGTTACTTGTGCCCTGACGTTTATTGCAGCATTATCAACAAAGCTAAACTTTGGAAAGAACCCAAATTCCATTGACTGATGAGTAAAACTGTGATATATACATACCCAATGGAATATTATTCAGCCATCAAAAAGAATGAAATTTTGCCATTTGCAACGACATGGATGGAGGCGCTAGAGTATATTGTATATTATATGCTAAGCAAAATAAGTCGGTTGGAGAAAGACAAATACCATATGGTTTCACTCATGTGTGAAATTTAAGAAACCAAACAGATGAACAAAGGGGAGGGCATTAAAAAAAATGAACAAATCATAAGAGACTCTTAAAGACAGAGAACAAAGTGAGCATTGACAGGGAGGTGGAGGGAGGATGGGCTAGATGGGTGGTGTGTAGTAAGTAGGGCATTTGTGATGAGCACTGGGTACTGCATAGAAGTGATGAATCATTGAATTTTATACCTGAAACCAATATTGTGCTATATATTAACTGGAATTTAAATAAAAATTTGAAAAAGAAGAAAAATAAAACAAAATCTCACATCTCTCATGTTTCTCTGAGTCCCCAAAGAGAGATGTTGGCATTTTTCTTATTGATCTAGGGTCACGCTGTCTGATTAATAAATACTATACTATTTTACAGTGGGTTTGGGAAGGTCATTTTTAGACCCTTTAGAGACCCTACTGAAAACCAAGTGAAAGTATAAAAATACACCTTCATTTCACATTAAATACATTTTTTGCTGTGAACATTTGAAATAATTTTTGTTATTTTACTGTTAAAATTATTCAGCACTGAGAAACTCATTTAATTTATGGTTGACTGATTTTTTTAGCAATTATTCTACAAGCTGGGAGATCATTCACTCTGAGAAATTGAACATGCAAGTTACTTTAAAATGTAGTGAATGTCTTATAAATACTAAATCCAGCAGTTAATAAAACTGACACAATAATGTGTTTACTTGTGCATTTATTAGTTTTCTGTGTGGTTTAAATTTCAATTCAATAATCTTGTCTGTTTTGGGGTCTGAGATATTTTCCTATGCTTTAGACATCCTTTTGTATGTAATGGTTAAAATAAACCTTGCCTGGGTACACTTTAGATAATTCTTGTTGTCAGTTCTTAACTGTAGAAACAATATCTCTGACATTTATTTAATTTATTCATTCATTCATCCATTAATTTATATTTAAAACCTCAAATCTTAGAAAAGTTACAAGTAGAACATAAGACACATTTTTCTGCCTGAATAATTTAAGGTCAGGTGCTCAACTTGATGCCCTACCACTCCATCATTCTCTTAATATATATTAACTACAAACCGAAGTCTGCTCTTTGTGAAGAGTAGCACAGAAATGACACCATGTTTTTCTCATTATAATGTATCAGGTAATACACAGACTCAAATTTCCCCATGACTGATAATATATAACTATGTGACTAAAGTGTTGTGTGCCAGCCTTTTTCACTATAAAAGCTATAATTTTTCTACTATAAAAACACTCAACTTTATATGTTATTTTTATGTATTTCCTAGGAAGATACTTTAAAATTCTATAAGTGCCTATAAATATTCCACTCCTTATTATACTTTCTGTCTATTAAAACAATGATTTCACACTGATGATTCCAATTCCAATTCAACAGCACAGAGTTTGTTCCACGTTTACCCTTCCCTTATTTGTAACTCCATTCACTAACAGAGAGAAGCCTGGCTCTCATTATCCTTAACATGTGTATTTATTTAGTCAATCACCCTGTGTATAGCCTTACCTAAACATATCCACCATCTCTGACTGGCGTAGATGGACTTCTGATACTATTTGGGCTCTAAAACTTTATGCCAGGTAGAACTCCTGTATGAACAAGTTCCTTCCCCTAAGCAGTCTCCAATACCCCACTCTGCCTCAACAAATGGCCTTAAAACTAATCATGCCTTACAATTATAGTTCCAGGAATGAAAAGAGAGAAACTGGATTGAAGAGAGGAAGAAAAAGAAAGAGGAATGTGGAAGAAAAAGAAAGAGGAATGTGGTGAAGAAGGGATATCTGGCATGTTTGCATTTACATCAATAGGAAGATTTCTAGAATTTTGTTACTCTTTTCTCACTTTCCTCCCCCACAATTAAATTAATTGTCATTCATGCATACTAACTACTTCATCAGAGGGTCCTTACTTCATTAGAGACTTATGATATTTAACATGTATATCAAATAATTACAACCACATAGGTACCTACATAATAATGGTTTTATGTTATTATAGTTCACATCTCTTTATTCACTGGAGGAGGGCCTTAATTATAGAATTACAACTTACTCACATATCATATTCAGTTTTAATGTATTCCAGAGATAATTTTCTACTTCTTATACTGTAACACATTTTGTGAATGATTTAATTAGGGTGGATTTAAGATTATCTTTATAAGAAAGTCACATTCAATTACTTATATTATGATATCCCTTCTTGAGTAGGAGAAAATGGGAGGCTTTACAGTTTGGGCAATGCAAACTGTCAGTAAGCTTTTATTATTTTCACAGTAATTTGTTATCCCTATGTTATCATGGGACTATGTCATCTATCTTGTTTCTTGTGATGAGTTAAAAAAAAAACTGAGACCTTCTTTGGCGCAGTAAAAGAAACCATCAACAAAATAAAAAGGCAACCCAGTGAATGAGAGAAGATACTTGCAAATAATATATCTGGTAAGGGATTAATATCCAAAATAAATAAAGAACTTATACAACTCAACACCAAAAAAAAAAAAAGAAAGAAAGAAATTCACAAAAAATTCTTATTGAAAATGGGCAGAGGACTTGAAGGGATTTTTTTTTCCAAAGATGATATAAAGATGGCCAACAGATACAAGAAAAGATGCTCAATCTCACTATTCATCAAGAAAATGAAATCAAAACCATAATGAGATATCACCTCACATCAGTCAGAATGGCTAGTATCAAAAAGACAAGAAATGGGGCATCTGGGTAACTCAATCAGTTAAGCATTTGACTTCTGCTTAAGTCACTTTCTCACAGTTTGTGAGCTCCAGCCCTGTGTCAGGTTTTGTGCTGACAACTCAGAGCCTAGAGCCTGCTTCACGTCCTATGTCTCCCTTTCTCTCTGCTTCTTCCCCACTCATGCTGTCTCTCTCTCACATAAAAATAAACATTAAACAATTTTTTTTTAAAAGACAAGAAATAAAAAGTGCTGGTGAGGATGTGGCAAAAAGGGAACCATCATATGCTATTGAATGGGAATGTAAATTGGTGCAGTCACTGCAGAAAATGGTATGGAAGTTCCTTAAAATTTAAAAATAGAATTCTATTTTTGATCCAGGAATTTCACTACTGGGCATCTGCCCAAAGAAAACAAAAACACTAATCCAAACAGGTATGTGTACCCCTATGTTTATTGTAACATTATTTGCAATAGCCAAGATATGGAATCAACTAATTGTCCTTTGATAAATGAATGATTAAAGATGATGTGATATATACATACAATGGAATACTGCTCAGCCATAAAAAAAGAATATTTTCTTTTGTTATAGCATGGATGGACCGAGAGGATATTATGCTAGTCAAATAAGTCAAACAGAGAAAGACAAATAATACATTATTTCACTTTTGTGTGGAATCTACAAAATAAATGAACAAACTAACAAAAAACCAAACTCTTACATACATAGAACAAACTGGTGGTTGCCAAAGGGGAGATGGATGAGGGGAAGGATTAAGACTTATGAACTTCTAGTTATAAAATTAACAAGTCCCAGAGATGAAAAGTACAGAGCATATAGTCATTAATATTATAATGTTGTATGGTGACAGATAGTAACTACACTCATCATGGTGATCAATGAGTATAGAATTATTGAATCAGTGTGTTGTATATCTGAAACTAATATAACATTATATGTTAATTATACTTCAATATTTTTTAAAGAGAAATGAAAGGGAAGGAAAAATAAAATTAAATGTGATATTAGAATTAAAATAAGACTGAGACCTTAACAAATATTAATAAAATATCAGTACAGTATTTAATCTTTGAACTCAACCCAAATAATTGTGAATCTTAAATATAGATGAAGTACTGTATTGTATCTCTTATGATTATTGTATTAAATTACATAGTGCCTATACATGCTGACTTAGTGCAAAGTAATTATTCACCAAATTGGAGTATTTTCATTACTAGCATTATCATTTCACTATTGAAGTGAGGATGACAGAACTTAGATTTATTGAATTCTACTTGTATTTTTCTCTTCAGCTCATTGTTACCCTGAGTCCTACAATGCCCATGTCTTTCTTATAATACAGCAGTAACACAGTAAAGTAGAAACTCTTAGATATAATAAATAAGCTACTGAAATAACCAATATTTTATTTTTAACAGAAAAGACACCTAAGCTTATAACCTTTTGTTGGGAAAAACTCTCCTTGTGTCTCTTGGATTTCTGTGAAGAGGCATTGACAGCTTCTGTTCCAGACTGTCTTTTCAAGAGTATTTGTACAGCAAACAGCATTGGAAAATGAAGGTATCTCCTTGAAGAGAAGAGGGAAGATTTATTTCCAGATCAGGATAATAAAAATGATGTCTTCCTTTAGGAAAAAAGCTGGGAAAGTTTGCCAGCAGCCCTCTTATCTAACTGGGGTTTCCTAAACTTGGTTTCTTGGCAGTGACACAAACTCTCTGTATATACTGCATCCATCCGGGTCTTCCTCTGCATCACTCTCATGGAACTAGCGAAATAGGGGCAAAGGGAACCGACGCCAAATAGTGAAGTTCATACTTTTCCTGTGCCTCTGGAATCTTCAGCCCTCTATTATCAACTACAAAAATGTGATATTTTCTTGTTAAATTTCAAGTATGGGAAAATCTGACATCCTCTATAGTTATTGATACTTTTCAGTACCACTTTTGGTCTCTAGTCCATTCTCAATGCTCACACTGAACATTTATAAACTTTCTTATACAAAATCCCAAGAAAATATCTTCAGTAGCTTTTATAAGTCTCTGTGATTTTGGTTTTTCAAATATTCATTTAATAAGTTAATAATCCAGTTGATAGATATTTGAGACAACTATTGTGAATCTGTTATGATTCAAGGGGAAACAATACATAATGTCAGAGAAAAAGAGAAAAAATCCTCTTAAGCCAGGATTCTTATGTCCTGTCTGCCTTTTAGAAGCTCTGCTCTTCCTGATATTTGCAATATTGAGATGAGTACTTGCCCATTCCAGATGCTCCAAGTGCTTGCTTAACACAAACTGTAGTAGCTCTATGGTCACACTTCTAGGAGACATATTTTCAATGAGCTCTGTAGAATCTAAGAATAAAATTCTTCAGAACTTTCAGGTCCACCTTAATATATAATTAAGAAATGTATCACCTTCAGAAGAAGGTTTGCCCCTTATAACAAGATCAGAGAATTGATAACCCACAATTCTGATTAGAGACTCTATGAGTTGTATTGAGTAAAAGACCAGGTTATCATGGACTTACGGCTTTTTAAATAAAATATTGTAGCCAGACATGGGCCCTCAAAACATAGACTTGCTTCATTCATTTAAGACCTTTGATAGACTAATTTCTAGCATCTAAAATCCCTAATAATGTATCTATTCAGTGCCTCTCAGGATACAAGTGAAAAATATAGCTACACAATGATTTCTATGAGGGTATGCTCCTGACAAAGTGTAATTTGATTGCTTTAATGCAGACATAAGATAGTATTTGTTTTCATTGATCTTGATAGGTCACATGCTTTAAATCTTCATGATTGGAGTCCTGTACCCTCAGGAATTCTTTTCAAAATTACATGCTTCCCTTGGGTAGGTGATGGTGAACACTTATTTAATGATTCAACAAATTTACATTGGACTCTTTCTGCACGGGTGATACTGTGTGCTAAGCTGTGATGGCCATAGTGGTGGGCAAGATGGATTCAAACCCTGTTACCACTAAGTTCATTGGATAAACTGAATTGCAAGGCAATCCCAATGAAGTTTATGGCTAAGTCCATAGAGAGCTCTGAAGATAGGACCGAACTTCATAACTGCATTAAGTTGAAGACTGGTGGTTAGTTCTCTGTATCTCCAGATTGATCAGTTACTTAATGTAGTCTGCTCTATGAAAGGGGTATGACCTTGAGCAAAGCAGTTCTCTTTAGGCAAAGCACTTTTCAAAGATGGCTGTCTGCTAAGGTCTGTCAGCTGGCAGAATTTCCAAGAGGAGCAGAGTACATCTTTTATTCTCAAAGAAAGATGTACATATGGTATACATCCCAGTATCTAGTTTACCTGTTATTTCTCTTGTATTCATAGTTTCATATACACTTCTTCCCCTTCCCAAAACACCTTTACACTCTCTTTTTCTTAATTTCTTTTACTCCTCATTTAACTCTTGGCTAAAATACCTTCCTCTTAGAAGCTTCTCTTGGACTCCCCATGCCCAAAAGAAGTTTGCTTCTTGCTTATTGTAGCTCCAATCATAGTGTATTCTAGATGTCTGTTTACTTTCTATATCCTCTTCAACATTTTGTGCTACCGAAGATATAAATTATTCACCGTTGTATCACCAATGCTTGAAATTGTGCTCATGTCAAAGGAGAGCATCAGTAAATATGAGTTGAATAAATGGTGAATTGAAAAGAAAGAAGGGAAGGACAGAGAAAAACCGAGTATGGGATTTTAATGCAATCAAGCCACTCTTTAAATTTCAATTTTTTAACTCACTAATTTTTAATCTAATTTGCACTCTCCTTCCTAAGTAAAATGGGAATAAATGGGTGGTAATGTACCTATTACAGAACAGACACCAAATAGATTTTAGTTCCTTTTTCCTTTCCCTATGAGTATAAGTAGGATTATACCCAAAGTGTCTTTTCTAATGTTCTGTGAGTCTATTTGAAGAATAATGTACTTTGTTCATAACAGAAAAATGACATATTTCAAATTAGAAATATTAACAAGTTAATGTGGCAGAGGCCTGATACATGAGAGGTCTTCTATTAATTATAAATAAGCAACAACTTTAATGTATTTAAGAGATAAAAATAGAAGGAAAGATGGGAAAATATTATAATATCAACTTTTACATGATCTGTAAAGTCTCCTCTCCTGGGTCCAAGGAGCAGTGGGACATTATTTGCCTTTCACGACAGTTACTAAATACAGTTACAGTTATAAATACTAAATAATGACAGTTAAAATATTTTAATATTTTAAGAAATATTTTAAGAACTAATTTTCTTGCTTCCCTCATCTTGCATGTCACTGTGCAGGGGAACTAAAGGAACAGGGCTCCTGGAAGCAGGTGGATTCTGGTTTCCCAAACAATGTCACTTGTAGTCTCTGTCACTATTCTGCCTCTTCTGTGCCTTAGGCTAGAAACAGTCTCTTCTGTATCCTGTACTTACAACTTGCCCTGGGGACGCCACCATTTCCCACAATTTCACAGATGGATCTCAGCCAGTTTCACTGAATGTCAGTAAATGACAAGAATAAGTCTCTAACTTTTCTTGCTTA
Source organism: Suricata suricatta (assembly GCF_006229205.1). NCBI lineage: Eukaryota > Metazoa > Chordata > Mammalia > Carnivora > Herpestidae > Suricata > Suricata suricatta. Next base: position 97,025,676 of record NC_043705.1, on the reverse strand, counting down.
TAGTTGTGCTTTAGCTCTCTTCAGAACAGCTTTCCTCAGGCTCCAAGATCATCCATCCTATGCACATGGCCAGTCCAAAAGATTAATGGTGGAGCAGTTCTCCAAACCAGTGAGGTTGGCTGAGTTCTGGACTTTGCACATGACTCATTTTTCTTTCTCTTCAAGGATCATGGGGTATTGTGGGTGATGGTAATGAGGCTGCTCAAGGAGCCAGAAACAATTTGAGGTCTGGAGGGTCCCTGTGTGATAAGCTATCCATGAATCTTTCTCTGACTCCCTCTGTCCCTGATGATCTCCCTTACTACAAGCTTATCAATATTTTCTTTTAAGATTCTTTTGTATATGATTTTATGCTTTGGTGATAACTTTTAACAAGTTGTCTATAGAATAGAATACAAAAATCTTTAGACACAGAATTCAAAGCCTTTGAAGTGTAACTTCAACTAACCATTCGAATTGTTTCCCCCAAGCTTTAATCCTCAGTTCAAGGCACACTGGCCCTTTATCTTTCAAGTTGTACATCTTACTCTTATTTCCTGACCATCTATTTTCAACATGGTGCCAAGGTGCTTTTTAACAAATTATAAGCTATATCATGCCACTCTTCTGTGCAAAGCCCTCTAAAACCATTATCATTACCATTTTTAAATTTTTTAAATTTATTTGTGAGAGACAGAGAGAGACAGTGTGAGCAGGGGAGGGTCAGAGAGAAAGGAGATAGAGAATCCAAAGCAGGTTCCAGGTTCTGAGCTAGCTGTCAGCCCAGAGCCCGATGTGGGGCTCAAACCCACAGACTGTGAGATCATGACCTGAGCTGAATCCGGATGCTTAACCCACAGAGCCACCCAGGCGCCCCTTCTTTTTTTTTTATTTTTCATTACCATTTTTAAAAAAACCAAAGTTTATTTATTTTGAGACAGAGACAGAGAGAAGGGTAGGGGCAAAGAGAGTTGGACGCTCAACTGATTGAGCTCCTCAGGGGCCCAAATCATTATCGTTTTCATAACTCATGTGGCCCTTTATGATCAGCTCCCACCCCCTACTCTCTCTCTACCTGACTTGACTTCAACTCTTTTATTTTTCTTAATATACCAAATATACTTCCGTCTCAGGATCTTTGCATTTATTGCTCTTTTGGTTTAGACTGCTCTTTTCTTAAATATCTACTTTATCTTTATTTGCTTCCTCAATTCCTTCTCGTTTCAACTCAAAATGCCGCCTAGAATAGTTTTCATTAACCACCCATCTAAATTACTAAGTGCCACTCTGCCTCCCACCATTTGTCACTTTCTAGTTCCTTATCCTCTTTTATCTTTCTTGTGACACATAGCATTGTACTATACAATATTTATTTTGTTATTTGTGTAGATGTACATTTAGTTTCTCTTTTGGTGAAGATGTTTCAGACCAAGCATGGTGTCTTATTCATTTTTCTATTTCCACTATAGCATAAAAAAATATACTGGGCATATAGTTTGGCCTTGAAGTAATCTTGTGGAATGGTTACATAAATAAATAGATAAATAAACAAACAAATGAATGTCAAATGATTTCTCCTTCCATTCATTTACTTAGATTGACCTTCTTCGCCTGACCTTTTTCCCCAGTTTTGTCCAAGTCCCATGTCTTCTGTATCAATGTAGTAATAAGACTGTGCATGGTGAACTTTCCATCCTACGAGCTCTTTGGGAAAGAGTTTCAAATGTCAAATGTATTTGGCTTTTATGAAACAATAAGATTTTCTTAAAATCAAAGTCTAAGATCTTTAAAGCCAAGTACATTGTTTATTTTTTTGTACCTCCAGTTTCTTCTTTGTTTCTAAGAGTTGAGCTTATTGAATCTGATTACATTCCACATACATTTAAAAGATCTACAATCTTAACTGGTCTTTCCAAAATAGTATGTTAGATATTATCAGCCATGGTTTATTCTTTTTTAGACACAATTAATTCTGTGTTGGGGTGTTTGTGTGTGAATATAGTATATTCAATGTAAATATAATCAATTAAAATGTGTAGTTATTCTGGTCCCAGTTAAGACTCAATAATTATAGGATTCAAACAGATTGGAATTTGAGTAACTGGAAGGGTTTTTTAGGTCTAGAACATTTATAATGATGTTCTGGGCATCTCTATAAATTTGAAGTAATTTCTAAATCATTGCAAAAAGGTTATTATCAGCATAATGCTGCTATTGATTTTAAAATATGCTAATTCTTTAAAGATCATTAATTATATTTGAAAATATTAATCTAACCTCCATCTACTCCAAGTTATCATAACATTTCAATAACTTATCTTTGTCTATGTTTTATTATACTTTATAGTACATGTTAGTATAAATACTATTGTTTGATATTGAAAATTTCTTAATGAAGGATTTAGCCTTGAAGCTGGAAAATAAGGAAAATTAGTACATAAGTCAAATGGTAATAGTACAAATTAAATGAAAAATTTATATGAAAAATCTGGTACAAGTTCTGGCATTGAAAATTTAATAAAAACAAGCTGTTTTTAATGCTATGATTTATCTTCTATGGAAAGAACCTACCATAGATGTAATAAAAATGGTATGCTAAATAGATATCTATAAAGACTGGATGGACAGGTGGAGAGTTTGATGGGTAGATCCCTTGTAGAAGACAGACCTCCCATGTCAACTTTCAAAAATTCAGGCTTTCTATAGAGAGGATACTGATAAACATACATATGTTTTGGGTTTTGTTCACCCTAATATGTCTTGCCTAGATGACACATAGCTGATTAAGACCCTGTAAAGACGAACTGAGCAATGGGCAGGGATTTATATTAATTCAGCCCTTGTGAACATATCATATCTTTTAATTTTCACAGTGGTTCTATTTGGTAGGCCAATTTTGTTTGGTTTTCATTTACAAGGAAAGATTCCGACAGCTTAAGGACATTAAACAACTTGCCCAAGGTTTCACATAAGTGGAAAAGATAAGAATGTCTCTAGCGCTCTTTCCACTTCATCATAATGCTTCTTATTAGGCTCTGCCAAAGGGTGGTTTGCTTTCTTTAATCAGTTTCAAATTAGTTAAGTTCTGTGTGAAATACATAGTTCAAAACATAGGGTGTATCTTGGTTTCCTCTAGGATTTTGAACTCACGTAACTTCCTAATCTGTTAAGTTTCACATTAAGATATACTAAGGGCTATGGACTGAATATCTGTGTCTTCTCAAAAATTTTATGTTGAAATCCAAATATCCAATACAATTACACCTAGAGGTGGGTCCTTTAAGAGGTACTTAGGCTACAAGGGTGGACTCCATATGGGTGGAATTAGTGCTTTTATAAAAGAAACCCCAAAGAGTTTTCTCGTTCCTTCTACAATGTGAGGACACAGAGAGAAGACACCATTCTATAAACCAGAAAGCAGGGTTTTATCAGACATAAAATATGCCAGTGCCTTGATCTTGGACTGAGAAGCCAACCAGTTTATGATGTTGGTTTGTAGGAGCCCACACTAAGACACAGAACTGTGAAAAATTAGGCCCATTTATGAAAAGCCTTTGAAAATCTCACATAAGCAAGAGTAGCTCCACCATGGACAATCATTGCCAATTCATTGTAATTTGTATTGTAGATATTCAAGGAATTTGCCCTTCACAGATACATTCTGATCTTGGTATTGGTCATACCTCAACAGAGAAAAAAAGATAATAATTTTTAAATGTCAAATGACAAGTAGAGTTTATTGTACTTTTTTTCTATTAACTCTGCATTGTGTGTTTATTCTACATGATTAAATCCAATTTTGTATTATAATACCCCAAACCAAACATTTAAATAGATTTGGTCATGAAAAGTTCATCATTCTTCTTAGGGGTCAGAAATAGTATCCTACAGGCTTGACCTTAAACTGCTTCTACAAACACTAACTTGACCATGGAGATACAAGCCTATCTACACATTTTTTGTGTATTAAAAACATTTACTTTTGCCATAACAAAAGAGAATTAAGTGTTAAAGAAAAGGAGAGAGAGAGAGAAGATATCATTTGATTATAAGATGACATCTTATTAACTAGTTGAATTAAATGAAAAATGATAATAATAAATTCTAACAGGGGCACCTGGGTGGCTCAGTGGGTTAAGTGTCCTACTTCAGCCCAGGTCATGATCTCGGGGTTAGTAAGTTTGAGCCCCACTTTGAGCTCTGTACTGACAGCTTGGAGCCTGAGGCTGCTTCAGATTCTATGTCTCCCTCTCTATCTGTCGCCCCCTTGCTCATGCTCTGTCTCTGCCTCTGTCTCTCTCTCAAAAATAAACATTAAAAAATTAATAATAAGTGCTAACAATTATTGCATATTCACTATATGCTGAATATCATGAGAGGCATATGTTATATCATTTAACTCTTTACAGTAAGTCTAGAAGAAATGAACTATATGATCCACATGCAAAACAGGATTTTGTTAGCTATTTCAATATGAGAAAACTAAGACTTAAAGGGGCAAATACATGAGAAAGATCACACAATGTGTGGAAGGGGAGCCCTGTATTCCACGGCTAGTGCTTCAAAAACCATGCTCTTAAATAACCGTGTTTCACATTAATCAGTAATGGAAGAAGACACACAGCACTTTTACACCAGGGTCAGGGAAGATGAGAAACCACCACTTTCAAGGGTTTCAAATATTTAAAGCAAACTAAATTGAAGGTAGGAGAATAACAAAAGATAATATAAGGTAGATTCATTTGCTCTTGAATCTGTTGTAAAGTAGTAGCTTATGTTGAGATATCTCTTTGGGAATAATGGACCTCACCCTCTCTCTTTTATTTCAAATATAAAACATAATAAAGCATATACTTCTTGATAATATATAATGCTTGGCCTTGTAGAAAATTAGTGACTTCACATTTTTAGGATATTATAGTGCAAATGGAAGAAGATGGCAAGATAAACATATGATATATTTTTGTTTTATTGATGGTTCTCACTACTTTGACCTTATTTTAATTTGTGTGGCTCTCAGCAGTGATAGTCATAGCGGCTGGAATATCAACACTTCTAGCCCAGATTTTCTGCTTTACACTGTGACTGGTGACTCACCCTATACTATCTTACTGAACTCTCAGGGATTTAAAGCAGCATTGTAGAACAAGTTAACTATTTCCCAGGTAGGGCATTAAAATAAATTATTCCTTTAGCTTAATAGTAATAAATTTCCTACTCATTATTGTTTCACTAAATGCTGTAGCCTGTTAGAGGATGGGTGAAATCATGATTACCTGCATTTAAAGGATGGAGAACAACAAGCACAGGAACATTAAAAAGGAACTATGTGACCCAGTATATGCTTTAAGTTACAAAGGATATTATGACTCATCTTGTACTATCTATAGTCCTGTAAATCATATTCAGAGAAATGTACTCAAACTCCAAAAGATTTATTTTACACTGATTGTGGAACTTTAGGATACCAAAGAAAGGGAGGAGAATGGGGGTATGAAGAAACCATGTAGCACTTTAAAATTTTTTAATTCTCCAAGCAAGATATTGGATGAAATCAGACATCAAAAACTGGAATCTGAGAGAAGCCAGGTAGGAATGTAAATGAGCAAAGGTATCCAGGATGGAAAGAGCAGCTGGCACTCAGCGTTGGCTGACAACGCCCATGCAGAAACAAGCCTGGAGCAGTGAGGGGAGCCACAAATAGGTAATTTTATATCAAAAATTAATTTGAAACAAACAAAAAGCAGAAACAGACCCATAAATACAGAGAACAAATTGCTGGTTACCAGAGGAAAGAGAGGTGGAAGAAATTAGGCAAACTGGGTGAAAGGGAGTGGGAGACTTAGGCTTCCAGTTACAGGATGCATAAAATGCATAGCATAAGGAATATAATAAAAGATATTTTAATGGGGTTGCATGATGACAGATGGTAGCTACACTTGTGAGCATAGTGTAATGAACGGAGTTGTAGAGTCACTATGTTGTACAGAAACAAATGTAACACTGTGTGTCAACTATATTTCAGCTTTTTTTGAGTCACTTTGAAGTTTTTGAGCATTATTTAAAGGAAGGAAGAGAGATATATGGACCAGGTATTCATTGGGTTCTAGCATATCTTCACAGACCTAAAACACAACAGGGAAATGTCTTTCTCTTTGCCTATCCCTATGTCTGGTAATATCATCTGTATCCTGGTCAACCTGGAAAGTGGAGAATACATAGAAAATATCACCATTTTATAAATACATAGAGAATGTTCAAAAATAAATTATTCTTTATTCGAAATGCAAGAGTCCTAACTATTATTCCTAGCATAGCCCATCAGACTGACTCTTTCTTACTAGTAGAAATAAACATGATTTGGAGTAAAATGTATATTGGCTTTCTGTATAATGGATAGTATTTTATTTAAATTTTTCTTTCCTAAATAAAGCTGACGAGTAAAGCTGATGGTTTCAATACAGAGTATTGTGGTTAGTGTCTGAAGCCACACCCAGCACATTAACTACCCAAGACCGCCTTTACCCTACCCATTTATTGTTATTATAAGCCATTGCATAAGTCCTGGGTCTTATCTATCTTGCTATATCGAATTAAAATTGGGGTAAAACAAAATATGAATTTTGCTTAAGAATACTTTTAAGTAATTGATAGGATATTTTTAAGAATTATTGAACAAACTCTTACTGGATGGCTGCTGAGTGCTGTTCTGCTCTCAAAAGGAGGCAGTCACATTTTAACCAGCAAAAGAGACCATGTTTTTATACCTACAGGCTTGGTTATAATCATTTCATTTAATTTAAAAATCAGATTCTTGGAGGTTTGTATGTTCTTCCCATAGCCACAAACTTCTGTGATACTGGAAAATGGATGTATTTTTTTTTACTACTATTTGGCTAATTTCTGGATTACACTACAGAGGAATATGATCCATATTTGGTATGCTATTAATAATACAAGTTTTAAAATGCTAATGATATACAATTTTATTTAGCATGCTCTTTGCAAATTGATTGACCAAACAAACAATACTGAAACTTGCTTCATAGTCTCAGGACAGTAAATAATTTACTTTAATGTAGACATAGACTCTGAACTCCATAAAGAGAGGGGCTTTACTTTAGTCACTGAATACTTCGCATCTTGTAACACAGTAGACTACATATATCTTGATTTAATAAGAGTTTAAGAACACAAGGAAGTGTGATCTCTCTTGTTGTCAACTAGTCACTTTCTTTGATACAGGTTTATATTTTAAGAAACTATAAAACTGATAAGGTCAACTTATAGGTTATGAGTATGTGCACGTGCATGTACAGCCGCTAGATCCCTTTGTATTTAATCGTAGTGCTAATAGACAATGGATACTGTTTTGAGCATTTTTATGAAAGACTTGCCTGTGTTACTGGAGTCAGAATCCTGGGGCTATCCTTGAAAATAATGATGATAAAAAAAAGATAAAAAGTAACTCATGACATTCAGAAGTTAGCCTGACACTCATAGCTAGGACATGTTATTGACCTAATAAACACAACCCATTTCACAAAATACCATCTTCAGATAAGGTTACTCTGAGACTAAAATAAGATTAATTAAGACTACTTAATAATTTTGTCTAGGCACAAACAAAAACAATATGCTACCTATAAATAAATGAGTGATTGCTACCTCTTTACTAATCATGACTTTCTTTTCATTGTCATCTCTGTAGATAATATTTATTGAGATATGTAACCCTAGAATTTCTCTCCCTTTCTGGCAGGATCCAATTTAGAAAGACACCCTACTTCTTTAGACCTCCCTCTGATGACCTAACCAAAGTCCAAATTCTAGTTAGGCTCTTGTTAACACCTTGATACTATGATACTTCGTGGTTTTCCATGATGTGTGGTCTCCCTTGCTGCCATGACTAATAAACCCAATGTGTTCAACTACAGGTATGTTCCTGGAGTTCTTTGGCTAGAAGGCATTAACAATGATAGGGATAGCAGCAACAGTACTAGTAATCCATTTTTCACTTTACTGCAGCCACAAACCTCCTAACTAGTTCAAATGTAATACATGTAGTCTTTCCTCAGAACATTTGCTCTTGCGGCTTCTTCTGCAACTTCTTAACTAGACCTCTGCATTACTTCTCTTCAATTTCTTCCATATATGATAAAATAATGACTAAATAACAGGTTATTCAAAAATTCAAGAGCTTAAATAGAATTATTTTACTTTCACTCATGAGTGTGTAGATTTTTGTGGATTTTGTGGGGGTCAAATAAACTAGACTGTACTTGTCTGGTGATCTCTGCTTCAAGCTGTAGACTCAGTTGGACTGGGCTCCTCACTGTGGGTTGAACTTATGTATATTCCATCTATATTCATTCTGTGGCACCAGGTGGAGGGACAACAGCTACATATAAGAAATGCTGTCAAGCAAATGGTAGAGCCACAAAACAGTATACCTTACTGCACAAGCACATTTCATGCCTTTGCTTTTTCCACATCTGCTAACATCCTACTGTACAAAGCAAGCCACATCAATGAGTCTCAAGTTGAGGAACATGATAGTGAATTCCTTTATTACAGGTAGGAACTGCAAAGTTCTATGACAAAAGATATAGATATATGGTTGGTAAGAATTGGGACTAATAATTCAATCTACCACAAGATCTCTCCATAAATGCTATGTTTATAGAGATATGTCAATTAATTCTATCTAAATCACCCCAGTGCTTCCATCAAGCTTTATTTTTATTAAAAGTATTTAACACAATCTGTTCTATGTGTGCAAGAGTATGTATGACTGGGTGTCTTTATTATAGGATTTTCACTTCCCCTCTATACACACACAAATGTAAACTTCAAGGAGTAAAAAATTTAGCCCAGTTTGATTAATTCTATATCCTCAATACTTAGAATGCCCCTGCTATTTATTAATATTGAAGACACTGAGATCCTAATGCCAAGAGTAGGTTCTATTAAGATAGCAACATCTATGGACTTGACTCTAACTTTTCAGTAGGTAGACAATATTATTCCTTTTCTGGTAATTGGGATTCTATAAAAACAAGATTCACCAAGCTGTACATGAAATGATAATATTGTTGTAAGATTATATCCTGATGCTTTATCACTCAGTTTAAATGTGTATTTTAAGATAGCAGGGAAAGAAAGGTTTAGTGGTATATATTAATTCAAAGATTGCTTGTATTTTTTGTAAACAGCTTATTTCCTATTTGGAAATTACATATAGAAGCAACAGAGGATTGACTTAAATCCACTAGAGGACTAGAGTGAAAAAGTAAACAGAAATTTTCAAAATAACCATCTAAGAACTTTACTGTAGATAGTGCTATTTATTGTTTTTCTTCATAATGTCCAACAGTTTTTCTCTTCTTAATATCTGGAAGGGCTATTTGTTTTTGATGAATTTCATCAAAAAGTAATTATGACTCACACTTATACATCTTGCAATGTTACAAGCATAGTGAACTGGATGACTCGTTTTTTCCCTTAAATTATATAAAACACTGTTTTAAATACAGGAAGGGTACAGGTCTAACTACCTACCCTGAAGAAGTTGCAATAGTTCTTAGTGATTGAGCTGAAAAACTATAAATTTATTATTAAGCCTTTAATTATATTAAATGGAACAACTATAATAAAGGTAGGTAGTTTATTTTTTTAAAAATCCAATTAGTATCAAATGTGAAGTCAATATATTAAGACAATCATGGGATTGACATTTTGCTGATATTTCAGAGAAAAAAATGATGGATTTTAAGAACAGTTGAATGATCATAAATGGCTCTTTTTAACTATATCTGCTAAACGGCCACCTACTCGAAAATATATTCATGGGATATAAATAAATAATAGAGATATATTTATTATTTACATTTTAGGTCCAGATTTCTTGGCACCAAGAAAGTTCTAAAATTGATTTTGGATTGTTTAGAAGTTATTGAAATTCAGGATCAGTGCTGGAAGGGTTTTAAAAGTCAATTCATTAAACAGTGTCAAAAACCCCACTACACAATCCCTCTCAGATGTTTATCTATCTTCTATTTGAGCACTCCAAGGACGGTAAACTCATTATTATCCAAGACACTGTATGCTAGTATTGATAATCTCACATACAGAAAAATTCTTCCTTTGCTAAGCTCCTGGAAAATGAGAATATGGAAGCTGCCAGAAATTCTCTCCTACTGCAAAGTATATTGTCAAAAGTAAGACTAAGTTTCTAAAAGTTGGACTTTCAAAAGTCCTCTCAGTCCATTTGATTGCAAATATTTGGGAAATTTTACTCCATATTTTTTAACAATAGACTTAGCCTTTTTTTTTTTAAGTGGAGAAACACATCCAGAATAACTTCCCTATGCAATAGCACTGCTGGGGATCTACCTAAGGGATACAGAAGTGCTGATGCATAGGGGCACATGTACCCCAATGTTCACAGTGACACTTTCAACAATAGCCAAATCGTAGAAAGAGCCTAAATGGCCATCAACTGATGAACGGATCAAGAAGATGTGGTTTATCTATACAATGGAATACTACATGGCAAGGAGAAGGAATGAAATACGGCCATTTGTAGCAAAATAGATGGACCTGGAGGGAGTCATGCTAAGTGAAATAAGTCAGGCAGAGAAGGAAAGATACCATATGTTTTTACTCATAGGTTTAGCAGGAGAAACCTAATAGAGGATCATGGGAAGGGAAAAGGGGGGGGGAAGAGTTGGGGAGAGGGAGTGAGGCAAATCATGAGAGACTTTTGAATGCTGAGAACAAACTGAGGGCTGAGGAGGAAGAGGGGAAGAGAAAGAGGGGTGATGGTCGTGGACAGGAGCACATGTGGGAAAGAGCACTGGGTGTTATATGGAAACCAACTTAGCAATAAACTATTTGAATTAAAAAAAAGAGATCAAAATAGGAAATCACCTGGAAAACTGATGTAAAATTTCCTTATCTCATTTTAAAAATGGCATACTCTAGCAATATTCAAATAAAAAGACAATGGTTTTTGTTTTCGTGTAAAAAAACTTAAGTATTTTTGAGAGTGAGTGAGAGAGAGAGAGAGAGAGAGAGAGAATGAATGAGTGGGAGAGGGGGCAGAGAGCAAGAGGGAGACACAGAATGCAAAGCCAGCTCCCATTTTAAAGAAGAATCATTGTTTGAGTGTCGGCAGCTATAAACTGAAGTATATACTGATTATTCATACAGTAGATAAATTAATTCATGTCATTTATTCATGTCATTCATTCATTTAATGCCCAACTCTTTATTAAACTTTTATTAGGTGGCAAATCCCATATTAGGCACCTAATTGCTCATGGTCACAGAGGTTTTTATAAAATCATTGTGGAAATACAGCAACTGAGATCTGTAAACAAAGATCTTGTTAACCACCTAGTCAAAAAAATATAGGTACTCAGTTGACATTTACTAATAGGTAAGGCTGTTGCTTGTTTTGGCATCTCAGACTGAGAATGAGGTTGACTTGATTGTGCAGAAGTTGCTGAAGACAGGTGGTAAGGAAAATGAATGTGCGGATACATAAAGCCCTGAGGACTGAACCGTAGCATGAGGATCTACTCAACTGAGCTAATGAGCTCAGAATCTAGCACTCTCACTGAATACCTGTCATTTTCTTCTAGTTAAACGTAAACCAGACAAATAAGCTCTGAAATGTAACCTACAGGTACTATCTCTGTTAATTTGTGAGTTACAAAATAAGATGGATAGCCCATTGTTTTTGTCTTTGGCATGACTTTAGTTTGCTCAAGATGATATTATCTGTTATTTTATTGGAAGACACAAATTTAAGAGGCCAATACGTCTAACAGCCTTCTTTTTCTCTTAGACTTACTGAAAGCAAACAAAAACAGATTTTCTGAGGACCTAACAAAAATTCTAACTCCAGAAGAACCAGAAGGAACTCTCTCCCTTGAACCATAGCTCTTTATTAGTTTGAAAGGGAAAGGGATTCAATATTTATTTGAAATGGTGATCTTGCAAAATATTTTCCCTATATGACCTTTTTATGTTAATAATTTGTGCTGGGTAATGTCTATTTGAAGATTAATTGACTATGTAGAAACCATGTGTTTGGGGTACCTAGAACTATCTAACATTCAGAGTTGTGTAAATTGTTCACAAAATATTGGTACATAATCTGTGTTAAGATAACACCCTTTGAGTCTACTACCAAGAAGAGATAAATAATTTTGCAACTATGTTGTGTCTCATGAGGTGTCTCTTTGCATACATCCTAGAATAAAAATACATTAATATTAGTCTTCTACTTCTTTTAAAGTATTAACTATTTGTAGATAAGTTTACTTACATAACAGTAATTGTTCAATTAATTTTCCAATACCTTACATGAATTCAAGATACTACATTATCTACCTACCCTATACCATTTCTTCATATCAGAAATCCAGAATAAGAGGATATCCATAATTCTGTACTCTGAAACTTGAAATTTTAAACTGCAATGATTCTATCCAAATATCCACAAAACTAGCAAACCACTAATATCTATAAGCCAGTCATTACTGTCCACTAAATTGGCAGAGATAAAAACCTAAAACTTTGTTCAGACCAGAAGTCAACAAACCACTCCAGCAAGTTAAATCCAACTTGCTACCTTTATTTGTTATATAAAACTTTGTTCGAACACAGTTACACTCATTCTTGTACTTATTGTCTGCTATTTCTTTCATGCACAATGGCAGAGTTGAGTAGTTACAACAGCGAGAGTAAAAGCCATACAGGCTAAAATACTTACCACCCACCCTTATTTAGAAAAATGTGCTGATCCTTGGTCAAGGTTGCGAATCTGGTCAATCCTACCTCCTTAATAAATCAATCTTTATTTCATTCCCTCCACCTTATTATCCCTGCTACAAACCTAATTCAGGTTCTTACTATACCTACCCAAAACAATTTCAACATCTTAACTAGTCTCCTCCAGTCCTAGCACAATCAATTCACCTTTAGTACTCGTGAGGTATAGAGAAATAGATCTATCTGCTAAACTTTCTGCTTAAGAAACTTGTTCCTATATAATATCCTATATAAGTTCTTCATATTCTAGCCTCAAACTACTTTAAATTAGTCTAAGACAGTACCTTGCATGAACTCAAGTTTCTCCACTATCCAGCTACCCTGTATTATTTTCTTTACCTGCATCTTGGTTTTGCATGTTATTATTTCCAGGATGTCCATCTCCTCCTTAATCCACCTAACAAACTCCTATTCATATTTTAAGTCCCTTGTTAAATATCATATACATAGTCAAGTCTTTGCTGAATACTTTGACATAACTGGCAGTGTTTGTCAATTAACTCCAATAGCACTCTGAACATCATACCTCTTATCACACTGCATTGTATTTATTTGATCAGATCTTTATATGTATTATTTTCTGTGACATTACTGCCAGCTTTTCAAGGACCATGATTTAGTCATCTTTGTATCCCTGAATACTAAGTCTTCAAGTCTTGAACAAAACTTGGCAGGCTAAATTAGCATTTGCTTAATGGATAAATGATTGAAAACATAGCATTCAGAACATCCTAAAATCATGAGTCTTTTCTATAAAGGGATTGCTGCCATTAAATTGCTGTTTCACTTTAGTCTGACTCCCATTTGTTTAATAAGTCTCTAAATTAAAAATACAGTATATTATTTTAATATAATAGGTGAATGTATACGCAAATATATTCATATCTATAAAATAATTATAATAGTCATAGTACAGTAGCCACATGCATATATTTCATTTTTTACTCAACTAATTATCTATCAGGTACTTGTGTTCCAGAATTTGCTCTAAAATGTGGAGATATAATGGTAAGCTAATCATCATCTAGTGGGGGTAGACAGATAATAAAATTCAAGGAATGTATGTATCTTTTAATTTGTATAATATCAGAAATGAATATCGTACCATAGGTGAAGGTACGAGTTGGGGCTACTTAAGGAAGGCAGAAAGTTTCTGAGAGGAGGTAACAATTAGGCTGAGATAAGGACCTAGAGCCAGTAGCTGTGGTCATTGTGTTAAGACTATTCTAGGCAGAGGGAATAGATTGAATCTAGACCCTGAAGCATGAAAAAGTTTAGCATTTCATGAATGGAGAGCTGTGTAACAGGGAGGTGGAATCATATGATGCTAAGAGCTAAATTTCTCCCAGCTCATTCATAGCCTTGGCATTGAAGTTTAGATTTATACAAACATTTTTAGGAAATCTTTGGAAAGCTTTAGGCAAAGGCTTCATATGATCCAATTTATGTACTAAAAATGTTTTCTGGTTGTCATGTGAAGGTTTGATTAAAAGAGTAGAAGCTGGGAGATCAATAACTTGCGCTTTGTTCTAACAAGGGCAAGAATTGATAGTGCTTTGGTCTAGGTTCTAGCATGTAACAGTAAGATGGAGAAAGTAACTACATAGAGTTGCCATAATTGAAAATTCTAATTCATGATTGCCATGTATGATATCTGTTATTAACTCAGTGACTTAGTTCATTACAATGATGCCAAGACCATAACTTTGGTCTCAGTTCTATGAGCTTTCTTTTAACATTCACTTATTTATTTTTGAGAGCGAGAGAGCACCTGTGAGCATGAATGGTGGAGGGGCAGAGAGGGGGAGAGAGAGAGAATTCAAAGCCAACTCCATGCTGTCAACACAGAGCCCAATGTGGGGCTTGATCCTATGAAACATAAGATCATGAACTGAGCCAAAAACAAGAGTTGGACACAACTGACTGAGCCACCCAGGTACCCCTCTATCAGCTGTTTCATTCCATGATTATCATGTGTCCAGAATAGGCCTTATATAGATTCATATTCAGCAGAGACTGGGTGTGACAACATGATTGCGTAATAGAGAAAAATGGTTTAACAGAGAAAAACTTTCTCTATTAAAGAGACAATTCCTCAGGATTATTTATCATAAATCCATGTCATCATTCATTTAGCACAAAGATTGACAGCTTTTTATTAAGGAACAGAGAGTAAATATTTTAGGCTTGGTGGGTCATGCAATTTGTCACTACTAAGCTTTGCAGTTGTAGTGTCAATGTAGCCAGAGACAGTATGTAGATGAATATAGTATTCTAACCAAACTTTATTTATAAAACAGGCTGGAAGTCTGTAGTTTGCAGGTCTCTGAATGAGCATATAGATAGGGTACCACCTTGTTTTAGTTGAACACATGACTACCTTAAACTTCACCTTGTGCTCACATATATCTGGATCCAAATTAATACTTAAATATCTTAATCCAAAATAACTGTAGAATGATTTTGAGAACCAGAAGAGTGGAGATGGTTAAATTTATCATGATCCTATTAATCAGAGTCTGAAACCAATTTACAAATAAAACCGTATTTCCCTATCTCAGCCTATTGAAATGCTATACTCATTTAATGAGCCCACTCAAAAGCTTATAGTTTTATGTGAATTCTCTAGTTCTTCACCTACTTCCTCTGACAGAGTGATTTTGCCTATACTCTGTAATCTCATAGATTTTAGTTCTTAAGTACATTATAGCACTCATTAATTTTATTAAAAGTGTTTGTTTATGGGGCTGCCTTTTTTTTTATCATGCTTCAATCCTGCAGTGAGCACTGTTTCTTACTCATCAGTAACTTAATTATCTTTTATTAAACAATACTCATTAGCTATCAACTGTGTGTAGGCACTCTTCTGAGTGCTGAGCATATAATAATAAATAATACAGGTTTTATAGTTACTATTACAAGGAAATTCATACCACAAAAAAGAACAAATGTTTTTCATTAAAATTTAAAAGAGATATGAGATAAATAAAATAATATGACCAAGAGTGCTTGAGGGTCTCTTTTAGTCAGAGCTGTCATAGTAGACCACTTCACATTGGTAATAACTGAGGATATTTTAGGATTAGAATTTTAAGAAAAAGGTGGCCAGATATCTAGGACAAAACATTCCAACTCCCGAGGGCCTTAACACTTGCAAAAAAAGATCAAAAGAAGTATCAGAATAGCAAGTATAAAGTTACAAAAACGGAAATAAGGAAATATAGCTACGATGTATGTGAGGAGTTGAAAGACTGGAGCCAGATAGTAGAAAGCTTTACAAACACCTTGCGGTAAACTGTATTTTCCCAAACGAACTACAATAAATACTGTGTCTCACTAAACCTTGCACGTCCCCCACCAAGAGATGGCATCCATGGCCCCTCATGTGAATCTACATTGGTCTTTATAACTGCCTTGAAGAATAGAGAAAAGCAGAAGTGACACTCTGTGACATTCAAATCATATAGGCTGATACACTTTCTGCCTGTTTCTCTCTCAGGATACTCACTCTTGGAACTCAGCCATTAACGGAAACTCAGGCTACATAAAGAACCCCATGCGGAGAGAAATGGGGCTCCTGGCTCTCAGACATGACTTGAGTTCCTATTCAACAATTAGCACTGAATTGTTATTCTGAAGAGGTATGTTTGCACCAATAGATAACTAGAGCATGGAGTTAGGAGTTGACCTTACTTCATAATCTCTGCCTGGGACAGATAAAGCCATTATTAAATCAATATGGATCTTGATGGAATGACTGAAGAAAACATGAATAAGCAATAATTGCAGAAATTTTTTCCTCCGGGTAAATGAGTGCAGATGATTCCAAGGACACCAATCTTATTCATGATTTCCAGGTGTACTTAAAATCAAACACTTATCTTTATATTTTGTAATAGACTGTTTTTAGGTTTTACATTCACAACCATATTGAGATGGTATAGATATTTCCCATATACCTCCTGCCCCCACAAGTGTGTAGCCTCCCCATTATCAATATCATTTCCTTATTGCGTATTTGGAATCATCAATTCATATTTTATAAACTGGTTGCTATAGAAACAAGTTGCCTTAAACTACTGAATATTTCAATATTTTAGGTACATTTTTATTGAAGCATGACATACGTAAGACATGTACAAATAATAACAATACAGCATAACAGAACTTAACAAAGGAGAACATACCCATGACCAATATCTAGATGAAAAAGCAAATTTTTACCAGCAATCCAGACTCTTCTTTATATCACTCCTAATTTCAACTCCTATGCCCAAAATAATCACCAACCTGACTTTTAACACATACTTTTTGTCTGATTTAAATTGTAGGTAAATGAAATCATACAGAATGTACTCATGATTTTCATCATGCTGTAGTGTATAGATACAATTTCATTAATTCTCACTACTATACAGTATTTCACTGTATGTATTTATCAGAACTGATGCATTCTACTCTTGATGGACAGTAGGGCTGTTTCCATCATTATTAAAAATTATTTCTAATGGGAATATACCTAGTAGAGGTGCATGGTCAGAGCCTTCATATGCCTGTATGCTATATACACTGTAGTTAAGAGGATACTGCCAGAGCACTTGTACTAATTTTACCAATTTATACTCCTATTTTCTGAGTGTTCCAGTGGATCCACATTCTCACCAAGGCATGTCCATATTCAGTTAAAAATTCTGGGGAACATATAGTGGTATCTCTTCATGGTTTTATGTGAGATTTCTAATGACTAATGCTGTTGAGTACAATTTCATATGTTTGTTGACAATTTGGATATTTTTGTGTGTGAAATATTTGTCACATCTGTCCAGATATTCTATTGCATTATTTCCCTTCTTCTGATTGTAGAATTATGTGTATATAAATACATAAATGTACATATATATTACACATCGATACACATATTCTGATTATAGAACTATGTGTATATGGATAATATATATAAGTATATATACATACACAATCTACACACATATTCCAAATATGTGCCTTTCCTTCACAAAAGTAAATATTGCAAATATTCCCCCCACTGTGTGTCATGATTTCTCATTTTCTTAATAATGTCACTTAATTAAAAAAATTATTTAAGATAGTCCAACTATAGTTTTCTTTGTGGTTAGTGATTTTTGGAGTTCTCTTTAAAAAATATTTGTCTATATCCAGGTAATGAAAATAATCTGCCATGCTCCCTCCTAGGAATATTTGTAATTTAATTAACAACCCATCTATAATTGATTTTTATATATTAATATGTATTTTCCCATATGTGTAAAATTTACTCCATGAAATTTAAACAACTAAAATAGTATTTTGTTTCCTTTGGTGACTGACATTTTGTGCTTTATCTAATGCTTATGAGATTTGCTCATGTTATTTATGAAATTATAATTCATTCTTTTAGTTGCATAATATTCCAATGTATGTACATATTATAATTTATTCATTCTACTTAGAAACACAATTGGGTCATTTCCAGTTACTTGCTTATTACAAATACTATTTCTATGATCACTTTTTCTTTGGTAAATATATATATACATTTTACAAGCTATGTACCTTGGTGTCAAATTAATGGGTTTGATGTTACGCACATGTTCAGATTTAGTAGATATTGCACAAGAGTTTATTAAATGGTTGAATAATTTTACAGTCCAAACAAAAGTGTATGAGCACTTGAGATTCTCTAATTCATCAAATCACTTGTATTTGTCCTGCCTTTAAATTTTTGCTCTTCTAGTAATGTACTGTGGTATTTCTTGCTATGTTTATTTGCATTCCCTTAATAACTAGTGGAGTTTAAGAACTTTTAAAATATTTACTGGCCATATCTTCTTTTGAGATGTGTCTATCAGTATACTTGCCCAATTTTTCTATTAAGTTATCTTCTTTTTCTTACTGACTTTTTAGATTTTTAAATGTATTCTAGATTCAAATGCTTTACTTTTTTTTCTTTCTTCGTGTTTATTAAAATGATTTCTAAATGTAATGTAGTCTTTTTTATAGCACTTCTGTCCAATTAAAAAAAGACTTGCTAACTCTTAAATCATGCAGAAATTCTCCTTATATTTTATTTTAAATAGTTCATACATTTATAATGAATAAAATAACCAGTTAGACTTGATAGCAGAATATGTTATAATAACAAATTTTGAGCTACATAATTTGGAAAACATATCAAATGTATGTGTGAATCTGTACTCAACTCGCCAACTATCTTCTTTTTGTCAGTAAAATATCATAAAACTACCCATTTATGTAAAGTTTTTAGGAAAGGCTATTGCTTATTTTATGTCTAGTATTTAATCAAACTTTCTGATGATCTAAAAATTTGAACAAGTTAGAATAGCTAGTTCTATAATTGGCCTTTTATTTGAGTTTTATTATGCCAAGGATAAAGATCCAAAACTGTTGTCTGTGTAGTAAAGAAAATTGAGAAATTAACTATGATTCCTCAAGGTTTTGAAATTGTCTAAATGCTGCCAAGGTGTTTCATTCTCACTGATTAAAAATCCACTCTGAAATGTAAACTGTATCCAAGTGTGAGTTTGACAGAAATTAGAAGTATGCTCCCCTTCTAAATGACAGATGCACAAGAGATTCACATATAACAGATGCCTGGTCACTCACACAAACTCCTGATCATTTTCCAAGTCTTCAACTGAGTGATTCTGGCTGCCATTTGTTCCAGAACAAAGACTTTAAGGCCAGACACAATGTCTTTTAAATTTCATCTGATTAATACCCCTCAACAGCATATTTGTCACTTCCAAAGACTCCACATGTTGTTCTCCAAGGCAAGCCTACTCTGAACTGATCTGGAGAAGAAATGAGGCGTGTTAAGTCAGTACTATTAAGATTCTAATGTGACTGAAACTCAGTAATCCTCACTGCTGGAAATTAAACATTAAGTTCCTGAAGAAGACGCATTAAAAAAGAAAAAAGAGGTAAAATTGTAGTTTAAGTTCTGGTTCACTAAGTAAGGTGGTAACACCAATGTATAGATTTGATCAATGAATAGTAAATAATATGTTAGGTCATGTAGACAGCACATAGAACAAACCCTGTTGTGACCCAAGTTTCCATACAATTCCTAAGACAAACAAGGTCAGGTTTCTAATTTGGCAATATTCTGAGACAGGCAACCCCTTGTTTTTTTCTTAGTATTTCAAGGTCTCATTATATGCTTCTCTGCAAAATGTGTTTTATAAGATATTAAGCTCAAGAACTCTTCCAACCTTTGAAATCATGTTTTCTCTTTCATGAGTGATCTTTGGCTTTCAAGTGAAAATGGAAGCTATTCATTTACCTTTAAAAATCATAAAGATTTGTCTTTATAAAACTCATTTTTGTCTCATGATACTACTAAAATATAACTTATTTAGTGTCATGGGAAATGAAGGAAATAAAGTCAGGCCCCTGGAAGCATTTTTCCTTCTTAAACTCACTTATTAAACATCTCCTCTTTGAAGAGATAACAGAAAAGCATTTTTTGATATTACCAGATTCTCAGGCTCTGGATGGAATAAAGATTCTCTAGACCAATGCCATGTTATAGAAATCTAATGCCAGCCACAAATGTGATCAAATGTCATTTCATATTTTTTGGTAGCCTCATTAAGTAAAATAAAAAAGTAAATTTAATTAAAATTTTATTTTAAAAATTATTTTAATGTTTGTTTATCATCAAGAGACAGAGAGAGACAGAGCATGATCATGGGAGGGGCAGAGAGAGGGGAAGACACAGAATCCTAAGCAGGTTCCAGGCTCTGAGCTGTAAGCACAGAGCCCGATGCAGGGCTGGAACTCATGAAACACAAGATTATGAACTGAGCCAAAGTCAGAAGATCAACCAACTGAGCCACCCAGGTGCCCCAATTAAAAATTTATTTTAATGTTTATTTATTTTTGAGAGAGAGAGAGAGAGGGCAAGCAGGGGAGGGGCAGAGAGAGAGAGAGGTTGAGAGAATCTGAAGGAGGCTCCAGGCTCTGAACTATTAGCACAAAGCCCAATGTGGGGCTTGAACTCATGAACTGCGAGATCATGACCTGTGAGATCATGACCTGAGCCAAAGTCAGATGCTTAACAAGTTGAGCCACCCAGGCACCCCAACAGGTAAAATTAATTTAATATATTTTATCTAGCCTAATATATAAAAAATTATTTCAATATGTAATCAGTATGAAGTATTAAGATATTTACATTTTTTATACTAAATATTTGAAAGTCAGTATTTTATACTTCTAATAGATACCAGTCTGGACTAGCCACATATTAAGCATCCAGTAGCCACATGTGGCTTGTGGGTATCACATCAGGCAGTGCAGATGCAGCATATTTGCATAAATACTTGAAATAAGCCCTAATCTTTTATTTCTACCTTTGTTTCTTCTAATTATTCTTTTGCTTTGCTTTTCTTTTTTAGTTAAATCAGATAATACACCAAACTGACCTTTATTTTCTTTCTAACTGGAGTTATAAAGTTTTGGTAGATATGAATTCCAAGACAGATATTGAATTGCTTATAATTAATTGTTCTCCCTGGGATAAAGTTCTGGCCATCACTCACAAACTATGTGAGCTTTGACAAATCAATATGACTCACTAAGTTTCAGGTTTCTACTACTAATATGAGGAAGCAATATTTTCTTATATGATTGTTTTAAGAATTTCATGAAGTCATTCTTATATACCTAACACAGGGCCTGACACATTATAAGCACTACTGGACATAAATAGAAATGCTTCATGTTTTCTAGGCATGTTTCATTAATTGGATAGCACAGATGTTTTCTCTGACTTTTCATTTACAATGAGAAGCATAAAATTATAATAAGCTTCTCCAATTCTCAGACCTGCCAAACAAATAACATTTAATTCAAAGTATTCTTTTGCTTCAAACAGCAAGGCCTCACTTATCTTTTACAATAGTAATTCAATTCACATTCAGAAAACTCACATTTTTTCCAACTCACTCTGAATTTTTTCACTGCTTTGTAAAAGAAAAATTCAGCTACATGACAAGATTTTCTGCTAACTTCTGACCCAATAACTGCTAATTCTAATGCTGAATAAAACTTTACTCTTTTAATTTTTAGTAAAAGAGAAGTAACTCAAAAATGTAAGTTTTCAAATACCTCAATATCAACTACTTTGAAATGTTTTCTTGATTATGCTCCAGAAATGAGAATGTACAAAGCAGTCTATCTCATTATATCTCATAAAAATTGGTTTTGCTATTTTTCTCTAATTTCACTTTTATTGCCCTTCTACCCACTCATCTAATCCATTCTCCACAGAGTGGAGGGTTCCACAGCGGCACCCAGAGTCATTTTTTCAAAAACACAAATCAGATTATATCATTCATATATCAGAGACCTCACATGACTTTCAGAATGACACCCAAAATCCCTAAAAGTCCCCAGGGACCAGATTCTGTCCTGCTGCACTTATCTCTCATCAGTCACCGCTGCATCCATTGGTGCTGGCCTTCTTTTTCTCTTCAAAGTCCCAGGCTTGATACACAGTTAAGGTATTTGCATTTGACTTTTTTTTTTTTTTTGGCCTGGAATATTCTACTCTCTCAATTAGCATGTTGCTCTTATTTCAAATGTCATCACCTCAGAAAATTTTCTCAGACCAAACTACCTAAAAAAACAACCTAATTAAAAGCTGAATTATCCTCTCCCCACATCCTATCATTCTCTATCCTATTACTGTTTTCTTTATTGCTACTTTCAGAATCTGAAATTCTGATGTATTTGTTGACTTATTTAAGGGACTCATCTCTCTCCCTGTCCAACTAAATATAAATCCTTGAGGGAAAGGACCACATGTATCCTGTTCATGACTGCCTTCACCTAGGAGATTTTGCTAAGCAATTAATAAAACCCCTACAGAGGAACGGGGCTGATCTCACTGGTCTCATTAAAAGACATTGTAAAAGGTCACACTCCAGGGGATGAAGATTTTCAGGGCAATGGAAGACCCAGCAATCATGGAAGTAGTAGTAGCCACATCCTGCCCTTGCTTCCTTCCATATGACCCAAGGAATAAGATCTCTAGGGCTCTGGTGGTCTCAGCCACCACGTGACCTGCTGGAAATGATCTTCCCTCTTTCGGGGCCACCTGCTGGTCTGGGGCTACTTGCCCCTAAATGAAAACTGGGTTGTAAAGAGAAGGAGTAGACAGTAAAATACAGTGGGAGGAAGATGGACCAGATGTAGATGTAGGCTTTAAACAAGTGAACCTGACCAAACTCTAATCCTCAGAATTTTGGTTTCCTCACCCCTAATATAAATGTAATGGTCATCTTTGCCTCATAGTGTCACTGAAGAAATTAAATAATATTGTCCATGCTTAGTTATCCTCACTCATTAACAGTCTGTTAGAGACAAATATTTTACCATGCATTATATCTCTCTGACTCCTTTTACTCAGATTCTAGTAGGTATAACCTGAAAATTTTATCTCAGTGGATTTAGGTAACAGGAAGAGAACTGTAGGTAGTAGAGTCATCTATACTATCCAGGTTAACTTAAATCTTACAATTCTCAGTTGAAAGTGTAAAGCATCCTTAATTTCCTTTGCCTTTCTTTCTTTTTTTTTTTTTTTTCATAATTCTCTTTTGGGTCCCTATACTGAGGAACAGTAGTTTAGGCAAAAGTAGAATCTGGATATTCCCCAATTTCCTTCCAAAATTAAATTATAATGCATTAACAGTGCATTATTATGATAGTTTTTAATAGCTACTCTTTAAGGAAAACCAGTAAAATAAATGTATACCATTATATGTACATATATACATATAAATATGTTTTTTGGTATACAAAAGCAAAGAGTAGAGAGAGCATATCTCTGGTGATGAGTGAAGTAAAAAAATATCTTCCTTAAAAAATGTAGAGAATTATAAATTCAGGTGCTACTGCAAGAGAACTCCATGATTCAAAATGTTTACAAAGTACAGAAACCAATCATTCAGTCTTTAGAATACTTCTGCCTCAAAACAAAAACATTTTTAATTATTTCCAGCTCTTAAGATGTGGCTTGGGAAGTAAGATGCTATATTAGTTTATCATTTTTTTAATAAGCAATATGGTAAAAACAAAACAAAACAAAACCTCTCTGGGGCTACCGTCTCTATTTGTCCTTTCTCTTTTTCCTAAGTTCATTCTCCAAAGATATTTACAGGGTGTTAGCCACAGAGCCAGGGGACAGATTAGCTAAAGGTTTATACACAAAGCTTTTTCTCCCCATGTGTATGTAAATTGAGGGAGAGAACTAATCATTCAAGCAGTCATTTCAATCATAAGAAAGAAAGGATAGGTTAGAAGGATAAACAATAATTAATGAGAATTCTATCAGCCAAGGAAGTAAAGGTTCCATTTTAAAATGAAAGTGCCAAAAAAACTTACAAAATAAAAGTATACCTATTTAAAAAAGACATTTTGTCAGGGTACAGGAGGTTGCTATAACTTCTTAAAATTGGGGCCCAAAATATGCTTCTCCATAATAATGCGTACTGGAAACAGATAATAGATCACAGAGTATTTACTAAAATCAGGTTTCAGGAAAATGACACATTAAAAATTACTTTTCTTTTGTTCATATTATTAAAAACAATTAAGGTGACTATCCTTTAATGTTCCAAGCCAGTGTGCTGACATTTTACAGACTTGACTATAGACTCTTCAATGACAGAGCCAAGGACAGAGCATTCCATCTATATTCTGCTGAACTTCTTAAGTAATGATCCTTACTATTGGATCATTATCAATTCATACTCTTCCATTATTTAAAACAGAAAACAACATTAGAAGGTGTTAATGATTAATCTATAATTTTATAATACTCTGCAGAGGCATTTTGAGCTGTAGCAATACAGTTCAATAGTTGAGGACATGGGATTTAGAGTCACACAAATTAAACCTGGATAATTACAGCTCTGCTGCAAACAACTGTGTGGTCCTCCTCAGACTAATTAAAATAAGTTATCAGTCACTTAAACAAAGAGTAGGGATAATAATGAAAATGAATTTGAAGTGGTTGTAAGGATTTTAAGAGATATATACTTGAGCTACTGAGTATTACTAAGCATATGGAGAGAATTCCTTATATATGGTATTTTTAAGGAAAAAAAATCATTGCTGTAATAGCATATATGCAGAAACATGCAAAAATTATACACATATAGTTTGATAAATTTTGCCAAAGACAATGCAAATGACTTTATTCTAGTTGGCATCATTATAACTGTTTTGTTTTTTTAATTTACAGTAATGGGGTATGAACTATATACTCTTTGTGTTTATTTCTTTCATCAAACACTATGCTTTTATGTTTACATTGTTCTAGGTAGCAATAATTCATTAATACTCACTAGCTTATAGTATTTCTTTGCATATTTAATCACAATTTTATTATCTATTCCATTATTGATGGACATTCAAGTGATTTTCATTTTAAATTATTAAAGAAGGTACTTCTATTAACAAAGGTATATGTCTTTTGTTGAGCCTATGTATGCATTTCTATCAGATACACTACTAAAAATGGAATTTCTGTGTCATGTTATATCTATGTTAAGCTAAATAGATACATCAGAAAAGTTTTCCCAAGTGATTATACCAATTCCTTGTATCTATTTTATACTTCCGCCAATAGAGCATGAAAGTTCTAGTTGCTCCACATCCTTACCGGTAGATACTCTCAGCAATCTTATTTATTTTGGACATTCTTCTAAGTATAATTAATTTATAGTAACTTCATGTATTAAAAGGACATTATGATGTATTTTGACATATATATAGGAATATCTCACATATATTATATATACCTATCACAATTGAGACAATAAACACTACCATCACCCCTATATTTCCTTGTGCCCCTTGGTAATCCATACCTGCCTCTCTACTTTCTCCTACTGCTAACACCACAGCAAATATTTATGTGCATTCTGTCCCCAATATTAGTTGGCATTCAGAAATATTACAAAAATGTAATCATAAAGTATAACGTCTATCTGTATAGCTTATTTAATTCAGCATAATTATTTTGAGTTTCATTTGTGTTATCATAGGTATCAAAAATTTACTGCTTGTTAATGCTGACTAGAATATGCCACACTTTCTTTTCTTTACCCGTTTATCTATTGAAGCATATAGGACTTCTTTCTATGATTTAACAATAGCTGCCATGAATATTTATAGCAAGTTAGTGTGCGAGCATATGCTTTCATTCTGCTAAGGTAATGGCAAGGAATGGAATGGCTTGGTCATAGGATAGAAATTTAATTTTTTTTAATGGGTCAAACTATTTTCCGAAGTTTTTAACCATTTTATACCCCTATCAACAGTATGCAAGAGTATCTATGAGTGACTCTACATCCTGACCAATATTTGGTATGGACACTTTTTAAATTCTAGTCATTCTAATGGGTATGATAATTGTGGTATTTTATTATATTATTATTATTACTATATAATTAATACACTGTAAAATATGGATTTAATCTACTTTCCATCTCTACAGATTGGTCTCTTGTGATATTTTCATAAGAAATGAAATATGTAGATTTTTTGTGACTTGCTTCTTTCAGTTAGCATGATGTTTTGAAGGTTCATCCATGCCGGAGAAAACTCGAAGTGAGGCTAAATAGACAAGCTTGGATGCCTGGGTGGCTCAGTGGGTTGAGCATCCGACTTTGGCTCAGATCATGATCTCATGGTTCGTGGGTTGGAGCCCCACATCAGGCTCAGGGCTAGGCTCTGTGCTGACAGCTCAGAGCCTGGAGCCTGCTTCTGATTCTGTGTCTCCCTCTCTCCCTGCCCCTCCCCTGCTTGTGCACACACACTGTCTCTCAAAAACAAACATCATACATACAAACATACACATATACACACATACAAGCTCTGTGAATGTCCTGTTTTCAATGAGCTGCCAGAAAAGTAAAACAGTGATAATTCTCTGTGGATGGGATTTCTTGGAAAGCTCTAAACCTGGCCTGACCTTCCAATGAATACTGGGCTGCTGGTTTTCCTATTGTTGGTTTTCCAAGCTACTACTGAGCTAGAGAAAAAGGAGTGAGAATAAGACAAATTAAAAAAGCAAAAAGTTCACTGTTTTGCCAAGATTCAATTGCTTCTTAAGAGCTCCTCAGTTTGCTCCAAGTATTTGGTTAATTTCCAGAGTTCTGAAAGTTGACTTTGATCATTTTGCCAGTGTTCTCATTGCTTTTATGGAGTAACAAGTTTCTAGATTTTCTTACTTTGCTATTTTGAAATTCCTGACCAATTGATTTTATTGTGTAAAAGCAGTCTCTCAAGTCCTAAGTGTGTGAATTTGCTAATCAATTCATATAGGCTATGAGAACTATTTTTAAAATGTACATGAACACCACAGTTTCATATTCTAACATATATGTCTGCAGTAGAGTGAACATAGAATGCATGAAGAGTGACTCAAATTTGCCATAATCTCTCTCTGTAAAATTTAAATATTGTGTTGCCACTTATCTTTGAAGACAAGTGTGTTTTAAACTACTTAGATCAGGGGCACCTGGGTGGCTCAGTTGGTTGAGCATCCAGCTTCAGCTCAGGTCATGATCTCATGGTTTGTGAGTTCGAGCCCTGCGTCGGGCTCTGTGCTGACAGCCAGCTCAGAGCCTGGAGCCTGCTTCAGATTCTGTGTCTCCCTCTCTCTCTGACCCTCCCCTGCTCGCACTGTCTCTGTCTCTCAAAAATTAAAAACCATAAAAAAATTTAAAAAAATAAATAAAAATAAACTACTTAGATCAGTTCTTTGAGCTAGTATTTTATCAGAATTCTTCAACATTGCTTGAGTGTTGGTGAGCATTGTCAGTCTACCACATAAGTACAAGTTTTGGGGGGGTGTATGTGGGGAGGGTTGACAAATTCCAAATAACTGTCACTGAGTGATGTGTGCCAGATATTGTTTAATTTCTTCTTCTTCTTTTAATGTTTATTTATCTTAGAGAGAGAGAGAGCGCGCACACAGGGAAGGGGCAGAGAGAGGAGACACAGAATCTAAAGCATGCTCCAGGCTCTGAGCTATCAGCACAGAACCCCATGCAGGGCTTGAACCCATGAGCCCTGAGATCAGGACCTGAACTGAAGTCGGTTGCCTAACCAACTGAGCCACCCAGGCACTGCTTTTTTTTTTTCTTGTTTAAGAAAGCATTGGATAGTTTTATTTTCCATTTCTCAGGAAAATAGTACTTCTTCCCTTTTCTTTTCTTCAACTTTAGAAAAATAGAAAGTAAATTCAACTATAAAATCTTGTATATCCATATATTTTTAAGTTGATTATCTGACCTAAAGTTAGACTAATCTCATTTGAAGTTTCATATTTCAAAGGATTGGCTTCTCCTTTAATGAAGAAAGCAGAAAGATGTGATCTTTCCTCATTCAGATAGTGCTGATTACAGACTATACCTCCTCTCTGGCATTTGTAATGGAAAAAAAAATAATAAAGTGGGACTTTATTGTAATTGATACCAGTAGACATGAAAAGTATCAAACATATTCTAGACTCAGGAGTTGGATTCTATGTATAATATGTGGATATCAGAGGGTAAACTTACATAACAACCTACTAACAACATGTAACTGTGTAGTATTCAAACTTTTATCAGGCATTTATATTATCTGGCAATGTTACAATAATTTTTCACATTTTTAGTGCCAAAACATTTTACAGAGGACAATTATAACAAGTGGAGGAAATTATTTTACAGTTTCAATAATGTTATTAATACTTCAGTAAATCTTTCTGAACCTTTTTTTTCTTTTAAATGGATACAGGAAGTGAGAGAAGAAGGTAGTTGAGGACAGAAGTCATTTTTAGTATTGTAATCTTTCTGTAGGCTTTGTCTTTCTGCCTCAGCAAATTTAACATGATTATCATTTTAAACTTACAAGAGCCATTAAATTGCAGAAAGTGCAAAGGGTAAAATGACAAACATTACATAAAACACCATCAAATTACATATTTTCTCACATTTGCTTCACATACGTCTCTATCTACCTACCTATCCATCTGAAATAAATTATTAAGGATGAGATAGGCATTCACTGTCCCTTCACATTCCTTGTCACCTTACTACCTTTCCCTGTCCCAGGGACAGCCACTGACATGAATCTAACACTTATCTATGTTTACATACTTCACCACATTTCTCTATCTGGGAACAATATACCATATTATTTCTTGTTTATGATTTACCAAACAGTAAATGTATCTTTCCATAATTTGCTTTTCATTTGTCTTCAACTCAGTATGAAAAATGAGAACAGGAAAGATGTATATGTATGTATGTGTAGACATACATATATACCATGAATGTAAAATTTTTTATTCTGTGAGAAAAGTAAAAGAATTGAAGAGTATGATTTCAGATTACTCTTAGAAGCACTTCAGAGAAGCACTTTAGGGCTGTACAAGCCAAACAAAAATCAGGGGGTGGAGAAATGAATAAACAAAGCACGTCATTTGTATTTACCATCTCAGAAAAGGAAAGACACTATCTTATTACCAGGCAGCAATATTTCAGATTATAAAATAAGTTAGTTTGTTAGTCTGGCACAAAAGCTGAGAGAACATCAGAAAGCATAATCTTGGGGTGCCTGGTTGCCTCAATTGGTTAAGCATCCAACTTCTGCTCAGCTCAAGATCTTGAGGTTCATGAGTTCAAGCCCCACGTTGGACTCTGTGCTGGCAGCTCAGAACCTGGAGCCTGTTTCAGATTCTGTGTCTCCCTCTCTCTTTGCCCCTCCCCTGCTCGTGCTCTCTCTTGCTCTCAGAAATAACTACAACATTAAATTTTTTTTAAAAAGAAAGCATAATCTTTTAATCTTCAATGCATGCTTTTTATCAGTATTTTTAGGGTATTTGTTAGAAGAAATTTTCTTCATTAATACTGCTTAAATAAATAGCTTACTTATATCATACTCCAATTAATTAAAACATGTTTTGAATGTTCATGTCATTTATTCTAAAGCAGACCATATGATAATATTTGGTCTCTCAAAATCAGGGAGACTAATGAATATTTCTTGACCAACTATTATTTGCCAGTAACTAAGCAATAGGGATTTAACAGTGAACAAAACTGGGGTAAGTCTTTCCCTTGAAAGAGTTAATAGTTTAGCAGAGTAAGAGCAATGATAAATAAACACGTGATTTCTCAGTTGATCTCGTGTATGTAAATTATAAAATAAATCAGAATGGGGGGGTCTAGAGATTTGACTGCCCTGTTTAAGGTGGGGATGGTTACCCAAGGAAGGCCATTCAGATAAGAAGAATTCTGAGAAAAGACTTTAGGAACTGAAGGATTAAGCCATGTATATAAATGCATATGTAAACACACATATAAGTATAAATGAGAAAACAATTGCTAAACTTGGAATATAGGAATCTTGAGGCACGAAAAATGAGTAGAGTAAGATAAACTCTTTGATTTATGTTCTAATCCCTAGCAAGAACTGATAGTTTACATTTTCTAATTTATTCTTAATAGTACTGGCCTTGTTTTTCTTATTATTAGTTACCTATGAAAACAAATTGGGGATGTTTGAATTGTTGTTATGAAAATTAATGGGGGTTATGTTTGATTGTTCATTATACAAATGAAATGGAGGTTCAGTTACATTAGCCCCAAGTTCTTAGAACTAGCAAGAAACAAAGCTGTAACCCAAATCAATGTTTACTGGCTCTTTAAGCAAGAATTTTCTTACTTCTATGAGGCAAATTCTACCTCAGTTTGGTATGACTTCCTTCCTGATTGTTCCAGAAAATTCTGCCTTAATTCCTGCCTCAGTGTTTTTCCCTCTGAGATGCTCTTTGCTTGCCTGGACTGGTCCTTCACCATTAGCGAGCTTATCCATGATCCTATCCCATAAACATCCCTGACAACTCTCCCTTCATGGGTTTCTCTCTGTAGCAAAATATTCCTGTAATAATGTGTTAAAATCTTGCTCTGTTTATCATCTCAATCTTCATGTGTGAGTCTAATAGAGCTAAACAGTCAATATTAGAATTCTTGATTTTCCCCATTTTTTTTTTATTTTGGCCTTACCTCTCGATCCTGGAACTCTGAATAGCACTTAATTATTCTGAGTTGTAACCCAACATAGGTCACTCCAAACCATAATGACTATTTCCAACTCATTTTATTCACACCCACAACAACAATATTCTGTGTGATTAATTTCAGCAGAGAAAGGTGTAGAAATGTGCACATATTATTTGAGTTATATCAAACTTCAGTGTGTATTTCAAATGGAAAAAAGATCCAACCGTTCATTTCCAATGCTCTGCTTTTAACTGTTGGAATATCTTGTGCATCGTTATCTACCACTTAAGGTGCAAACTCCTCAGTATAATAACTGGCTAAGCTCTTGGTTTTTCCACAGAATGAAAGTTCAGCTTTTATTTGCATCAAGAGTTCATGATAAGTTAATTGGTCATTAATGATTTGAGTTTACATATTAAGTAAATATAATTTGTTGATGATAATATGGAAGGAAAATAGCACTATGACAACTTAGGGGGAGATCCAAAAAGGAGTTTGCACAGAATTATTTGATGCCACATATTTGTAACCAATCTTTTTGGTTGGATAATTTTTCTTATTAATAATCTGACAAAGTGACTAAAATATCATATCTCACTGGTTTAGACAAAAGTATACATCATTATTATCTGGAGGCGAATTTAATAGACCTAATTATTGAAAGGTACAGGGCTTCTCACCTAAGTTAATTCATGATCATCTGGATTTTAAAGTGAACATATCAACTATTATATGGTATACTATTAGGTAGAGATAGTGTTATCAAATTTTGCATAGGAACTACAGAGCTTATTAAGTGCTAGTGTTCTTTCCTCTTTTGTCTGCAGAGTAGGCAACATGAAGATGGAAATACCATTGTCCGATTGTTGAGTTTAAGAATCTAGACTCTGGAATCTTAGCACCACCACTTGCTAGCTCAACACTTTAGAGAAATCTGGAAACAGATAGCTGTGAACCAATCATTATGGTTATTATTTAGAAACAGAACTCCAGAAGTTATAAAATAATTATATACATGACAAAATAGACTCCCAGTTCAAGAAGATCTAGAGTAGAAGACAAGGAACCAGAGTGGGGCCTCACACTCAAAACACAAATAGCAAAGATCCTTAAACTGAACTACAATTAAGATTTTAGAAATAAAACCTTAGAAAAAAACTTAATTAGAACCACTGTTACTCTTCTAGGTCCATCATTTAGGAGCTAGAGTAAAGATATTGGAATTAAGCCAGGATATGCCACACTGCCCCTAACCGGTTTACTCCCTAGGCCTGAAGACAGACAATTTATTAGGGAGATCCAAAGACTGATTATGGGCACCTCACACCAAATTTATCTCTTTCTGTGGTAACTCCCCATCCTTTTAAACACTTCTTTGTCAGTAACCTCTATGGTAGGTTCTTGGATAGTTTTGTTCCAGGTAATATGTATGAAAATGAGAAAACATTCAGTGCCTTTGATAGTTCTGGCTTCAAAGTTTTGAGCAGGAATCCAAGGCAAGCCCCATAACCACAGGACCTTGAACATAAGGTACAAAACTCATTTACAGTACATGAACTTAGGGTATCTCTGGAAGAAATCTACCATTTCTACATCAAGTTCATGAAGATCACAGTGGAGAGTATTAATTAGGGGAAATGGGGACATTCCCATTCCTTCCAACTACCTAGTTGATCCTTTCTCTCTCAAGTTTTTCTCATAATTTCCCTCTCACTGTCTCCACACTTTTCCTCAGTCTGTCTCAGATTTCCTTTGGTACTGTAGAGCAGTAATTTCAGCAAGCTAAATATTTTCAACATTGATGTCTGGGTGTTCCGTTTCCCTCACAATAAAGTAATAAAACCAGGCACCAGGCAGAGACATTATGGGGAAGAGAGGCATGGTTAGTTCAAAGTTTCTTTCCAGGAAGATTAACACCACAGTTATTAAATATCCTTAAACTGTACCTTCATCTTGAATGCTTTACTCCAGGCATCCCTGTGTATAGATATCAGTATCTTCAAAAACATAACTTCATCCAGTATTACCCAGCTCTGCATCTCTGGGATCTGGCAACTTTTTCTAAAATGAAAAATAAAAAACAAACCTATTTTCAGGAAATTAAAAAAAGTGTATGTGTCTCTTTTTCTGAATCCCTTATATCTGGACTGACTTCTGATGGGTGAGATTTAGGGATCTAGCTCATGTCAGAGTTCAGTTCTCTTCACTTTAGCTTTAATCCAGTTTATTCCATGTCTGGAATAAACCTGAGTGCACCTGAATATGTTGTAGGGGAAAACTATACATTTGTTACAAGACACGTTTCAACACTTCCTGATTCTGATTTCACAGGAGCTATTTTAAAACTCTGAAAGTTGTAGATAACTACAAATACAAAATAAATCTTGCCTATAGACATGCAAATAGGTTATTTAGAGTGGAGGGACCACACCTCTTCTCTCCCCACCTCCCACATTCTTGTGAAAAAAATAGTATTGTGTCTTCTCACTTCTATAAGTGTTTCTGCTTATTTGAATTCATCTTTAAACACACTCTGATTCCTTTATTGTGAATAAAATACTTAACATGTGTCCATTTTACAATTGTATGATAGTCATAATTTTTTTATGAAGGTCTTCCACTTAGATATCAAATGGATACCTGACAGTGCCATTTAAAATGATTCACCTGAGAAGTACGACACATTCCAGAAGTAAATCTAAAGCAGAACTCTGCTGATTCTGTTATTCTAATTTTAGTCTTAACTACTTTTGTGATTTGATTTTGTTTTTAATTTTGGTTTGGTTTTGGTTAATGGGTTGATGTTCTCTGTAAATAAATTACTTATATGAGGTCTATTCTCTATTGAGTAACAACAGAATATATATTAGGATAGTCTTTTTATGTTTATCTATTTGTCATTTTTGAGCTCAAATAAATTTAAGAATTCCATGTCTATTAGATGAGTACAGTTCTTTAATATCTGAACCAGTGAGTTTTTGTATTTACTGTTAATCCATGTCTGAAATTTTACAAATGAAAATATAAGTTTCATGTCTTTATATTTCAATGATTCAGGAAAAAAATGATCTCTCATTCTGTATTTAATATTTTCTATTTTATACTGTACATAAAAATATGGAGTATAATCTATTTACTACCAGCTAGTAATGATAGATTATAAGGTCTATTAAAATAAACAGGAACTGTTATGACTGGCTTATAAAGGTTAATAAGGACATATATAAATATAATATTCCAAACTCCCAATAAAATAAGGAAGTTTGATTTCTTAAACTTTAAATATACTAGGCTAAGAAATTATTTTTAAAAATACCAACTCAGAAAAATTTAAAGAATCCAAGCTCATATAATTTAGGTAAATCTTTGGCAAAAGAGATTAGTTAGTAACTTTGGTTTAATAAAACATATAGGTCTTCACTGATTTATCAGTGTTAACCATAATATAAGCTTAAAAATTGGGTTAAAGCCAGAATAACTCATATTTAATATTCAAGATAATGAAATGTATAAATCTGTGTTTAACTAAATTGAATCATTATTACGACAAACTTTAACAGTAATTATGTTTTATAATATGTCCACTTGAACATAATT
This sequence comes from Suricata suricatta, assembly GCF_006229205.1. Taxonomy (NCBI): domain Eukaryota; kingdom Metazoa; phylum Chordata; class Mammalia; order Carnivora; family Herpestidae; genus Suricata; species Suricata suricatta. The sequence goes on along the minus strand of NC_043705.1, from coordinate 96,991,150 downwards.
TCCAAGGTCTTAAAGTAATTTACAGCTTTGAACTGATATTAATTTAATGGATATTCATTAGATGCCTAGATCATTTCTAAGTAAGATACAAAAACATCATGTTAAGTTTAGGTGCTTATGTTTCTTATTTTTTTTATTATTTTTTTTTACTTTATAAAGTTTCATATTTTTTAACATATGCAATTATTTTCCATCCTTTACAATACAGTAGTTGCAATGACACTCAAAACAGAAAAGCAAAGTAAAAAATCAAAACACCAACTTCTGTTT
>NC_043705.1:96943302-96990780 GCF_006229205.1 Suricata suricatta | reverse complement strand
ACATATGGTTTCTGTCCTTCTCTGCCTGGCTTACTTCGCTCAGCATGACACCCTCAAGGTCCATCCACTTTCCTACGAAGGGCCATATGTCATTCCCTCTCATTGCCATGTAGTATTCCATCGTGAATATATACCACATCTTCTTAGAGGCATCTTTGAGTGTGTTAGTGAATATGTTGTGTTCCTCCCCCAACCACCATTTTACCATTCTGTCATTTTAAATAGGTGTATAACAGCTGTTAGTAGCTATAGAAAGTTGTGTCATATGTATTTATCGGTTCTGCAAATCTGCTAAACTGGAGTATGTTGAGATAGTCCTTAATTATTCACATCATCTCTTCCCCTGAAGAAAGCAATTGTAAACAGGATTTGGATTTTTTTCTGATTTTTTTCCTTTTTTTTTTTTTTCTAAGTCTCGTTACAGTCTTCAAACTTACCAAGGATCCCAAAGAACATTACTTTGTATGAGTAGGTGGGTTATAATTAGTGATATTTACTGTACTGGAAATTAAAACTAAAAAATTATTAAATGGTTACTTGCTGATTTATTTTAAGATAGAATTGATATATAATCAATGTCTGTAACATATTAGTAATTTTACAAAGTTGGCTCTGAGCTCATAGACCCTGGAGATCTGTCCTAAGTATCAGTTTGTTTCATACTATGGAAGAGCATGACAGACAAAACTGGAAAATTAATTCTATTTGTCTTAACTTACTGTAAGACTCTGGAAAGCTATGAAATACATTCAAATCTTAGCAAATGTATTCAGTTTTTGTTTGGCTCTTTCCTTGGTTTGTTGTTTACTGTCTTAGCCTACAATATGAAGGGTCATTCTTTTCTGGGCAGTCTGCTGTGATAGCACAGATTCTGTATCTTACTGAAATAATTTTCTTCTGATTGATTTTAAGTCCTTGGTTATTTAATAAAACTTCCTCAATTATGAAGTAGCTAAGATTATTTACCATCACATTACCTCCTATGTTATTTGTGTTTTACTGTCACTTTGAAATGTGTAGCCAATTATAATTTTTCAGGCACTTATGGTTCTAAATTAAAATTGTAAATTATCAGAAAAAGTTGTTTTGGGATTCCTGAATACAGATCTTAAATGTAAAGTAAAATAAAAAATTTAGGCTATCTTTTATGCTTAAACTATCCCAGAGGTACCCTGGAAAATCATAAAGGTTTATTTTGTTTCACCTTATAAAAAGATAGGCTCTAGAAATAATTAGCATATTTGATATATTACTATTTAGGAGTTTCACTGGAAGAACTGTCAAATGGAAAAGCTGCTTAGCTTTCCACAGGTTAAATTTATATAATTTAAATGCTATTAATATGACTATTTTAGAGATGGCATGTTTCACAGGATGTCTCCATATATTAGTCAATGCCCTTGCTTTCTATAATATGTTTTAACCTCAGAGACACTGAAATATATAGTTAGAAATAGTTCTGTAAAGGCTTTTTATATTCCTGAGACTCTTCATGGTGGTTTGCCTAATGATGTTAGACAAAAACAATCTACTGTTAGCAGCCATAAATTATTATTTAAAACAGAATTACCCTATCATCTAGCAGTTGCACTATTAGGTATTTCCCCCAACGAATACAAAAATACTAATTCAAAGGGATATATGCAGCCTGATGTTTATTGAAACATTATTTACAATAGCCAAATTATGGAAGTAGACCAAGTGCCCCTTGACAGATGAATGGATACACACACACACACTGGAATATTACTCATCCATAAAAAAAGAATGAAGTCTTGCCATTAGCAATGACATGGATGGAGCTAGAGAATATTATGCTAAGTCGAATAGTCAGAGAAAGACAAATACCATATGATTTCACTCATATGAGGAATTTAAAAACAAAACATGAATACTGAGTGAAAAAAGCAAGAGGAAAACCAAGAAACAAAGAAGTATACAGAACAAACCAATGTGTACTAGACCAGAGGTGGGTGGTGGAATGGGTGAAATAGATGATGGGCATGAAGGAGTGCATTTGTTGTGATGAGCACCAGGTGTTGTATGTAGTGTTGAATCACTAAATTCTATACCTGAAATTAATATTACTCTGTATGTTAACTGGAATTAAAAAAAAAAAAACTTAAATGCTTCTATGGCTGTAACTGCCCATTTTTTAAATTTGGATCTAGCATCTTCTAGACCATTAATTTTCAAATTGACCACGTAAATCAATACTAAAAACGGAGTTTGTTGTTGATGCTTTAATACAGATATTTAAGACTCACTTCATGGGTGCCTGGGTGGCTCAGTCGGTTAAGCGTCTGACTTTGGCTCAGGTCCTGATCTTGTGGTTTGCAGGTTCATGTCCCACATCAGGCTCTGTGCTGACAGCTCAGAACCTGGAGCCTATTTCAGATTCTGTGTCTCCCTCTTTCTGCCCCTTCCCTGCTTGGACTCTGTCTCTCCATGTCTCAAAAATAAACAAACATTAAAAAAAAAAAAAAAGACTCACTTCAGACACATTGAGCCACTTAACAGTCTCTATATGCTATATGTTCTTGGTATACTCTTACTGAGGACTTGGTATAGTGTGTGTGGGTGTGCATGTGTGTGTGTGTGTGTGTGTACACATACATATATCATGTTAGCTCAAGGTATTTTCCCTTTTGAAAAAATGTTCATTTATAGGATAGATGTAATATTCACCATATTCTTTGAAAAATATCCTTAATAACTATGTTTACAGACATTTTACCTAAAAATTTTTGAAAATTGACCTTATTATCTTTTTATTTCCCCACATACCACCTCAACCTAATTTTCTTGTCATTTGTATTATTCTTGTTATGAACTCTTATCAGACTTTCAGTTTTGAAAAGTATCAGGAATAAGTTAGCCACAACCATTTTGAACTTCTGTATCTACAGTTTCTATTTTACTTTGATCTCTCCCTAAATGTTTTGCAGCTGTACCTGAGTTATTTTATTCAAAGAAGGATTATTTCAGAGCTCTGTGACAAAGGACTGGGCCATGTATTTCAAACAATTGATACTTCAAAGAATAGACCCTAGAGTACAGTCTTCTAATGGTATCCTTTAGACAACTTTAACACCATACTGGGCTACTGAGTAAGAATTTCCAAAACTCTGTCATTGGAAAGCAGAGGCATTCATGAGAGAGCTGACCCAGGATCCAGTGAATGAAGAATTGAGTAGGACTGGGGCACCTGGGTGGCTCAGTCCGTTAGGCTCCGACTTATGCTCAGGTCATGATCTCACAGTTTGTGGGTTCAAGCCCTACATCAGGGTCTGTGCTGACAGCTCAGAGCCTGGAGCCTGACTTTGGATTCTGTGTCTCCCTCTCTCTCTGACCCTCCCCTGTTCATGCCGTGTGTGTGTGTGTGTGTGTGTGTCTGTCTGTCTGTCTGTCTCTCCCAAAAATAAATAAAACATTAAAAATTTAATTAAAAAAAAGAAGTAGGACTGAGTGAACTGATAAGAGATAGGTTAAAAAAAGCACATATGTTAATATATTTATTAAAATAAATATAAGTGTTATATATAGTATATATTATACATGCATATATTATATATTTATACTGCATAGGTTTTATATATATTACGTGTATGCACACATATGTATTATATATATTATACATACAAACACATAAAGCCTTTGTATTTGAGCTATCTGTAAATCCTAACAATTTAATAGACTGCACTGGTTGGCTGAACTGAAATTTTCAAAAATGATACATTTTAATGGACACCCAAAAATTCAAAAACTTTAGTTATATCTCTTCACTTTTCATGGCAGTATAGTTATTTCCATAGGTTCTTTAAAAATATGGCCTCTTTTTTCCAAGACATATTGGAAATGTTGGTTATGTAAACAAAGACCTGCATAATGTATCATGTTCAAGAATGAAGCTCATATAACTGGGGTTTACCAGCCACTTTTTAAGGCACTTATGGAACCAATTCTTACAAAACCCTCCCAGGAAGGTTTTTTCTGGCTAAAAGGGTCCAGCAGAAGGTAAACAAGGTCACTTCCAGACAGGCTAGGAACCTTGGGATATTTTGGAGACATTGAGAAGAAAGGAATTTACACAAATGTGTATAAATTATTGGTGAAACCTGGTGGAAAGACTTTCTTGGGTTTGTCTTCCTAGCTTCAAATAATAAGGGACTAAAAAAAAAAAGCCTAGCCTGAGATTTGTTATGAAAACATTCAGTATAGCAAATTTAAGGAGGCCTGTATGGTAAGTTAGCACTCTTTCTGCTCTTATGTTAATAACCAGGTCAAACCTAATAAGACTGGTAGCTTTATTTTGTGATCAAATAAAATCATCTTTTTACAAGATTTCTTTTATCATAAGGGAGGAAACTATAGGGGAAAATTTATTTTTCAATGGAAATTTCACACTGCTTGAAGCAAATCTTTCTCTGTTATCTGATTCTGTTTCTCTGGGAGCTATTGTAAAGCTTTGTAAATTGTAAATTACTGATAGCAATGCAGAGTAATTTTTCAGGAAGGAAAAGAGGTCTTGGGTGCAGATGCCAGGTACTCAAACAAAGAGAATCAGGAACATTGATTTCTTCCCTGATTTCCAAATTCAAGTCCTAGCCTCCCCACACTTCCAATATTCCTTTTGGTGATATGTGAGATTATGTTCTTAGTTTTCCTAGAACTCTGATGGGGAATATTGCTTCCTGTTCAAGCCAGTTTAATCTTGTCCACTTGAAGCTGTATAGAGTTCAGGAAAATGGAGAAAAGGAGAAGGAACTCATCATCCAGAGCATAGGACTAAACTTTTTTTTTTCAAAAGTTTTGAAGATTTTAATACTAATTGTCCATACTAATTGTATTTTTCACTAGTGACAAATCATATACTTTGAATATAGTATCTTTAAAAATAGTATACTAGAGCAGATGCCAACAATAGAACCCAGGATGGTAGTGAGTGCGCTACACCCCCATCACCATCCCTCCACAAGCAAGGTCTCCCTTTTTAATTTTTTAAATGTTCATTTATTTATTTTGAGAGAGAGGGAGTGTGAGCCAGAGAGGGACAAAGAGAGAGAAGGAGAGAATCCCAAGCAAGCTCCGTGCTGTCAGCACAGAGCCCAACACAGGGCTCTATCCCATGAACCATTGAGATCATAACCTGAGCTGAAATCAGGAGTCAGAAGCTTAACCAACTGAGCCACCCAGGTGCCACCGGGTCTCCTTTTTGAAGCCAAAGAAAAATCTCAATAGGAGCTGAATCTAGCACCGTTCTTCTTTATGATTGAACTACCTGGATACTTTAAACCTTGACCTCAAAGTGTGGCAGAGAGAGAAGACACCATTCCCCTATTAGGAGAAACAAATATATTGGAAGGGAAGATACTTTGGGTTTGTGAAAATAAGGACCACTCTTTTCACAGAATTGGCCCACATAGCATGTTTTGATTATATAACCTGAAATATTTCTTTAAAATATTTTTTCTTCTGGGAAGGTACAAGGATGAGGACTTACAAGCAGAGAGATTATAAATGATACAGTCCAAGAGACGCTGCTCAGGGCAGTAGCATGGGAAGACTGAGGAACCTGACATCTGAGTTTCTTGTATGTGCCTGCTGCCAGGGAAACCAACTGTCTAAGAGCATGGGAAGAGGATGCCTCGAACACAGTTGTTGGTTCTTTACTTCTTCAATGTTTGCAGGAAATCTGGACTTGTATCTGGCCTGCTTACTCCTCTCTCAGGTATCTCAGGACTGAGGACTGGTCTTTGTTTCTCTGCTCTGCAGAACAAAGAAAGGAGATCTGCCATCACAGCAATATTCAGTTATTGGCTTCTGCCTAGACCTCAAGAACTTTTTTGTGTTGACTGCCTTCCCTTGCATGAAGTCCACACCTTAGACCCAGCCTCATCTGTAGGGTCAGATTCATGACTGACCTTTAGTATCTCTGCTATCACAAAAACAGACTAATTAGATCCCCGCCTGTGCTCTGCTTAGAGGCTGACCCTAGTTTGTTTCAGAGGAAACATGATTTTCCTTTCTCCTGGGAAAAATCTGTAAGAAACGGTTTTCACCTGGGTTTACTTTTTTGAAGAGCCTTTACCTACTAAGACAGAATCTGAAGTGTTTCTTTCTCAGCATTCTTTCATTCTATCATTCTTTCACTCTGTCAAGGGTGGTCCCCAATCACATTTTCTGAATTCTATCCTGATTGAAAACGTCTCTTCTTATTTGTGGGTCTAAATTAGTATTATGGTTCTTTCCCAGAAACTGAGACTTAGGGATTCATGCTTATGCCACTTTAACATGCCCTTCTCTGCTCCAATCCTCCAGTTCAGATGCATTCTGCCAGATTTTGTCTTTGATGCAGGGAGTGAAAACTGAAAATGTATTCATTCTGTTCCCCAGTCTGATGTGATTATGGAAGACCATGGCCAGTATCAAAATGAATGTATCTCAAAGCTATCTGTCCTTTTCCGTCCATAGGTGTGGCTTAGCAAGAGCGCCAGGCAGGTTGGGTAGCATCATTTTTGTAATCACGTCTTCATTATCTTGTTAATGGTTTCTTCCAAGGAACTAGGGAGCCTTGGCTGTGAAGTATGCTCCTGAACAAATGGTGTCTGAGAGAAGAATGGTTATCTACTAAAGGGACCAGGATTGGGTGGGTACCTCTCATCTGATACAGTCATAAAGGTCAAGGATCTTGATAGGGCCTTTTATTTCTCACACACAGAGCCATAGATAATCTGGGTTCAACTTTACCCCTTTGAGTGCTTGGCTTTGATGACATCATTTTCAAGATCTTTGTAGACTGGAGTTTTTGCAGGAATTTTTGTTCATCCCCAGGATTACAGTCAGAATTTTCTCTCTTCACATCTTCAGGTTTTTTTTGGTCTGTTACTTATACATTTTTTTAAATAGTTTATTATCCAGTTGGTTTCCATACAACACCCAGTGCTCTTCCCCATAAGTGCCCTCCACCATCACCACCACCTCTTTTCCCCCCTCCCCCTTCAGCCCTCAGTTCATTTTCAGTATTCAATAGTACCTCAAGTTTTGCATCCCTCTCTCTCCCCAACTCTCTTTCCCTCTTCCCCTCCCCCAGATCCTCCATTAGGTTTCTCCTGTTTTCCTGTTAGACCAGTCTTTTAAAGTAATTTGTTCTTTCCTTTAATCAGTTCAGACATAGAATTTAGTACCATTTTGAAGTTTACCAAAAAAAAAAATCCACTTCCACAAAGAAGCATGGCTGAGCAGTCTAACCTCTATTGAATATATTGTAAGAGTGACAAAACAGTAAAGAGGTACTAGCACACCCCATGATAAATAATTTCTCTTTGTGATTGTTTATCTTTCTTGTCCTTTTGAGCTGATCCACTTGAAGACTATCAAGTTCCCCTGTCCACCCTTAGAATGCCCACCCCAATGGTAACCTTTCTGCCAGGCCCTTATCACCCCAAACATTTTGAATTCTCCCACACTTGCCTGAGCATTCAGTACCTATCCTACTCCAACATGCACACCTAAACCCATCCTGATTTGGAGAGTGGTTGAGAACCTCTCCTGAGCAAAACTGAAATTGCTATGAGAGTACCTGGGATTACACAGAGTAGTATTTGTAGTTGTGTTAAATTATATCTATGGTTACTTCCTTCATAAATGATTGCTTAATTTTTCTTTTATCCTCCAACTTTACCCAAACCACTATTGGCTTTCTAATATTTTTAAATAAACAATAAAATTATTTTAGTTATACATACATAGACACATATCCGCATTTGACTCATACATAGAACACAGAGATATTAACGACAGTTTCATTATTAAGACTACAAACTGCTGAAATGAAGCACTACATCATTTATTTACTTTGATGTCTTCAATTCTCCTCAAATTTTAATGAGCCTTGCCTTGGGACACAAAACTTGTCTATGCATCTGATGAGGTTTAACAGTAGGGGTGATGGTTCCTTCATTTCCACCCCCCCCCATTCTATTCTGTAACAAAATCTACTCTATAGCCATCTCTAACTCCTCCACGTTCTCAAAAAAAAAAAAAAAAAACCTTTACACTTCAACTTGCTCCCTGATTCCATAGCTCCCTCTGTTTCTAGAATCTTTCATTTTGGAAATTTTCCACATGTCCTAGCATTTCTGGCATTATTGATTATGTAATATCTCAACATACATATTTTGGGGTAGGATAGGGAGTTCAAGTCCCTTGTCTGGCACTTATAAGCTATGTAAATTGGTGTAGGACATTTATTTCTTTCATAATCAATTTTCTTATATACAATATGGAAAACAGAAAAAAAGCTATGTAAAAAAATCAATCTATGTAAAAAATATCTACACACAGGTTCATACAGGCACATGAAGAAGACTTCTGAAGAAAAAGAAGGAAGAAGAAAAACCAGCATATCTTTTAGAAAATATACAAAGCTACCATAGTTAAAGCAACATGGAACCAAAAGAGGGCTAGATAGGAAATGAGGAAAGAAGCAGAAAGGAGTTAAAAAAATCTATTTAAATATCCATGGAAATTTTATATTTGATTGCAGTCATTTTAAGCAATTGGGAGAAAGTTGCAGTCAACATATCCTGTTGAGGACAATGGGTAGCTGAGAAGTGGTGATTCAGGGGAGGGGAGGTACTGTTCAGGAATGGCCAGGTACTGGCTTTCCTCTTCTCTCCCAGTTAAGACCAGGCACCTGCTGACACAGAACTTTTACAGGGAAGCTGGTTGTTTCTATAACTTTTCTTGGACTGGTAATGAAAGTCATTCATAAAAGAGGGCTTTGGTATAGCAATAACTCAGCTTTGCAGGCCAGCAGGCTCTGATGAAGTGAGCGGTTTATCACCTCAGCTGCTTTTACGTCATTTAAGACTCTTAGGGACAAGGGAAACTCCTGGAGAAGCACTGTGTCTGCTTCAAAATCTGGGAGGGAACCTCTTTTTTCAATACTTGGTGAGTTTCTCTGATAATGTGATTTTTCTTCTCCTTAATCTATGAACCACTGAATTCCTGAAGAACTCATCTCAACAGTACTAAATTAACTCTTTACCTCATTCCTACTATGAAAACTAATACTATTCAAATCAAAGATTTAAAGTTAAGAAAAAATAAAACAACACTGGGGAATTTTTTTCACAATAATCTTACAGTAGGAAAGCTTTTCAACTGTGGATCAAAAACAAGTTTCAAAATTGATGGATAAATTCAAGTATTTGAGGAAAATATTTCTGTATTTGGGAAAAGATACATATACATATACTAAAAAAGCATAAAATTCTGGACAAATTGGGAGAATCTATTTTCCACCAAATACTAAAGAGCTTAATTTCTTTCAAAAATACTCTTATAAAACAAAAATGTATATAAAACATTCAGTAGAAAAAAATGAGTCAATGATAGGACAAGCTGAAAGAAAGTACAAGTAATTTTAAACTTTTGCAAAAAAATGTCCTTACTCCTAAGATAAGAACTGCGAATTAAAACCACAAGCTGCCAGTTTTTAAACTGCCTGACTGGCAAAGATGGAAAAATTCAATAAATCATCATATCAGTTAGGATACAAGGGAAAAGGCAAACTCACCTTTGATTACTGTGAAAAATAAATGGTTTCAACTACCATGGAAGACAATTCCATGGTATCTTTACAAAATTGAAATACATATGCCTTCACAACCAACTCCATCCCTGGAAATGCATCCACAAGATTTACTAGTGGATGGACACTGAAGAATTTCATCACAATATCTCAATGACAGAAAGAGATTAGAGATAAGAAAATTAGCAAAGAGCTAGTTAAATAAGTCATGCACATTCATGCAATGTGAAGCCATCAAGTAGCTTAAAAAGAACTGAGCAATTTCCATGGTGTGATGTCACTACCTGCAAGATACATGAGAACAGGGTGAAACAAATGTGTACAGTATGTTAACAGGTGGGTTACATGCTAAAGGCAACTTATCTCTATGTTCTTGTATATGCATAGACAACTTCTGGAAGTGAAAAAAAACTGGGAAAGTTAGTGGTCAATGGATAATGGTACTAGAGGGACAGGGAGCAGGTTGTGAGAGGAACTTGTGTTTACTGAATGATGGTTTCAAATCACAAATCATGAACATCTATCACTTTTTCAAAGAATGAATAATTCCACCAAAAATCTATAATAAACAATAGATACATTGGTAATCTGATAATTTAAGCATAGAGGAAAATGTCAAGAGATGTCAAAAGAAGTGTTTTTCATCCCTTTAAAAAATATATACATTGAGGGACACCTGGATAGCTCAGTCAGTTAAGCTTCTCATTCTTGGTTTCAGCTCAGGTCATAATCTTGCCGTCCATGGGTTTGAGACCTGCATCAGGCTCTGCTCTATGTGGAATCTGCTTTGGATTCTCTCTCTCTCTGTCCCTCCCCAACTCACTCTCTTTTTCTCTCTCTCAAAATAAATAAACAAACATTACTTATATATATGTATATATATATATTCAAAATGTGTTCATTATTTTTTTTAATTTATTTTTGAGAGACAGCATGAGTAGGGGAGGGTCAGAGAGAGGGAGACACAGAATCTGAAGTAGGCTCCAGGCTCTGAGCTAGCTGTCAGCACAGAGCCCGACGCAGGGCTTGAACCCACGAACCGTGAGATCATGACCTGAGCCGAAGCCAGATGCTTAACCGACTGAGCCACCCAGGCGCCCCTAAGAATAGTTTTTTAAGGTATTATTTTCTTATATATGGATTTTTCTTAGTAAATAACAATTCAGGAAGTGAAGTCAAATATATTCAAATGGAATAAAAGTATTGTTTTGAAAAACAAAAGAACAACCAAACCAAAAACTACATTTAGCTCTTAGTATAGTTTACTAGTGTCTTATTAAAATGTTTTTCATTAAAATTAATAAAAGGCTTGAATTTTTATCAGAATTGCTTATTTTTGAATAATGCTTAAATCTGAAGAACAAATGACTAGTTGCACAGTTACATTCTAGATTTTATACCATTTTTTAAGAAAAATGTGTTGAACACAGATTAACCCAATAATTAGAAATATCCAAAAATTATCCATTTTATAATCTTTTGAATTAGGTCATTTTATAAACATTTTGGCTACTTGGAAAATGAAAATATCCTCCTGAAAATTATGATTATGTTGCTATTCCCAATTAGCAAAGACTTCTTGTGGATCTTTAATTTTTTTTAACATTTTTTTATTTTTGAGAGACAGAGAGAGAAAGATAATGAGCAGATGAAGGGCAGAGAGAGAGAGTGACACACAGAATCTGAAGTAGGTTCCAGGCTCTGAGCTCGCTGTCAGCACAGAGCCTGACACGGGGCTCAAACCATGAACTGTGAGATTATGACTTGGGCCAAAGTCAGACGCTCAACCAACTGAGCCACCCAGGCACCCTTTCTTATGGATCTTTAATAGTGAATTAACCAAAAACATGGCATATTCAGTAACCAAAACAATATTGTTTAAACATATCTATATAAATTCCCAGTTATTTTATAAAAAATATTCAAGGGATGAGAGTTATTTAGGAGAGTTTAAAGAAACTTATTTGACTTATTTAGTATCTAGCTCTACATCAAAATCTTTGTTATTTCTCTCTCATTCTCCCTCTTTTATTTTTCTCTCATTATAAATTCTCCTTTTCCTAAGAGGAATCATGGTAATTAACTATAAGGAGAAGATACGATTGGAAACTCAATCTTTAAATTTTTATCTGATTGCAGTATTTAAATTTTCTATCTATAGAATACAGAATAATAAAGGTACAACATTTGTATTGTTCTGAGAACATATTGTGTGGATTTCTGGGAATCATGCAATTCTCTTCCCTTTTCTTTTTTATACCTAAAGAAAAGATTATGACAATAGAAGATAAGTATTTGCAAAACATATTTAAAAACCTAGATTCTGTGGAAACATTTTCAGATCCCAAGATGATTATGTGAAGACAAGCAGTTTATTTGGGAGGTGACGCTGCTAGGCATTAAAAGATGAGCAAGGAAGTGAGACAGAAAAGGGAAGACCAACTACAAAGTATACATTTTATGTCAGATAACTGGATGTTAGCCCCACTGGGAGGAAGCTGAAGGTGGGGATGGCACAGGTGTCTCAGGGTCCTCCCACCAGGGGATTACTGGCTGAGCATTACTTCTCTGGCATTTCAAGACTGCAGAGGCCTAGGGAGAGCCAGACTCTGACAATCAAAAAGAATCCTCAGGGAGGAAGAAGTCAGGGCAATTGTGCTTCACCATGCTAATACCGGAGAGGGGATGGACAGGAAGCATCAGGTCCACCTTAAGTACCTTGACAATACTTAAAGTGATGGTGCATTTGATTATAACTCCCTGTGGTCCAAAGTTTCAAGTGGGTCTTCCCTCTCTACTGTCCTAACTTGGCCAATCCTGAGTGTCAGGAGGTGATAAAGACTTCTAAACAGGGCTGTCTGGAAGGAGAACAAAGCCAGCTGGAAAGCAAATGAATGCCAGGTACGCTATGGGTGTGGTGTTCATTTATGGTTGCCTATGAAGAAGGTATTCTGCTTCTACAAACATCTTCAGTTTTTCTTTGGGAATGCTCCTCCCCCATGCACACACTTTGAGTTCACGTGCAGCAGGATAAGAACATGCCAGTTCAAATTAGGACAGTTTAAATCAAGTCAGGCTAAATCTTAGGATCTGTACTAAGAATACAAGATCCTAATTTTTTGCTCTGAAACTAAAATGGAAAGATTTTGGCACTGGTACCTCTCTGTCTGACATGTGATCAAAGGTAGGGTCCCTCTCTGGGAATGAGTCAGCACAATGAAAGAGAGCTGAGTTCAAAAGAGAGAAATTAGATTCAGGGGCATTATTTAGGGATGAGGGCCCTTTTACATCCACACCCAAAGGTCATCCCTGGGTGACTGGAATGTCCTAAAATAATTCAGCTGGAGTAAGACTTCTGGATTTTGAATTTATAAGGTTTCTAAATACAACATTAGGTTATTAGATTATTATAATATAGGAACTAATTTTAACATCCTATTTAAGGCATTTTCAACAGTAGGCTAAGTCTTTAGTAAAAACTAGTGTGACCTTGGGTAAATTCCTCAGCATCTTTAGTAAACTGAAGTAAATCACTGCACTGATATTATAAACAGGTTGAGAAGGCTAAAAAAGCTAATGAATGTGAGGTCCTTTCTATAGCTCTTGGCACATCTTATTGTGATTTCCATGAAAGCTAGGATTTTATCTGGTATCTACTTTTTTAACCACTGTAAATCCAGCACGAATTATACTGTTTGCACTAAATAAGCCATCAAGAAATAAGTATTACACTAATGCATGGGTGGAAGGAAGCAGAAATGATACTCAAAATATTGAGCAACTGTTACAGTACCAGGAGCATCAGCAGATACCAGATAGACAAAAACAAATACAGCACTATTAGTATGTGTGCCTACTGAAAATGTGAATTATATGTAAATATTTCTTTATATACAGTATTTGGTACAACCATTCTAAAGCTTTAGATATCTTTGGTTTTGCCTTCAGAGAAGCATATATGTGGTGATATTGCCTACTGTTTACTATTTTATAAAAAAGAACATTACTAGAATATATTTCCTTGATTATAGGACTCTTTTATACAGACTTCTTTACTCTTGAGAAAAGAATCGTGAATATACATCCCTACAGTGTTTTCCCTTACAGGAAATGCCTGGCCTGTGCTATATAATTCTGATGCTAAAAGGATACTTTGAGATTATGCATCAAATATATTGATGGAACTCCCATGGAAGTAACTCCATTTTAAAAGGTTTTCAAAAAGTGCTGGGCTTGGCTTTACTATTCTGAGTCCTGACCACTTCGATGAATACCATTTTCAAGGTTTCCCTCCATCCAACTGGTCTTAAAATATTACTGGGAATCAGAGAGTATAAGGTGAGGCCTTATGTCACATGGAAAGATGAGAGTAGAGCCAGAATGCAAATCCAGATCTTCTTACCCTTAGTGCTTTAAAACATGCAAGCCTATGTCTGCCCTTGGACAGAATCCAACAGGAAAACTGAAAACCATATTTTGCTCAGGTGACCTATTCAAGAATTCAAGAATATACCTATCAAGTTGCATGCTATTTTTTATCATCTCACTTTTCTAGGGTAACTTCCTCATAGTCTCCATCTACTCCAGGAACACCTCTTCTTTTTACTTCTAGCTCTGCTTGATAGGTCCTCAGAAAATAGGAACTACTTTCAATATACATTCATTAGCTTCCTGAACAAATATCTGTTTAGAGCCTTATTCTTTCAAGCACAAGCTGCTGAACTCAACCCAATTAAAATAAAACACAATGAGTATCCTAAATCCCCTGCACCAAAAATAAAATTGTAGTACTCAGCTTTCCTATTTGCCAGAGTCAATGGGTTACTGCACATTTGAGTCAACTGATAATTCAGATGGTCTATTCCCAGAATAAATACTGTTTTTTCCATGGTAGGCCTTTGACAGAGCGGAGCTGAATCGTATTTGACATTCATTCGATTTGGCAGCTGCCATCACTATTTAATCAGTTACTCATAAGCATTCTTCATTTGTCATTATTGTTTCTAAATCACAAACAAGTCAAAGATCAACAATTATTCGGCACTTTGGATTTCAATCAAAATAAACCCAACAGAGTATATCAGTCATATCCCATTTCACAATCCTCCATTTCATTGTAATTTCAATAATAATTGCTCCAACACAGTGGATGAGATCCTCTGAGATAATTTTCCATTCTTATTTATTAACAATCACAAAAAACTACGTTTCAGTGAACCATCCATCTTCAGTTTGTGATATTTTTCCCGTATGTACAAAAAAAAAATTGAATAGGAGTCAGGAAATAAAAGCTAAGCATTCTAGTTAAAAGAACAAGTTCTCTAATTGATTTTCTACTTCATCTCATAAAATCCCTTTGTTTTCTATAACTATCCCTTTATTGCAAATGTCAAAAAGGAAATGACCTTTGCAGTATTTCAAACTAAAATATGTATCATGGTATTGCAATTATTTTATAAAAGGTCAGAAAATTTTTCCCAATATAAAAACTGTTGGTCCAGAAAGCAACATAGTTTTTTAAATTATACTATTTAAAATCAATGAATTATATATGAATACATATACTTTAAATGTTTGTAATTTTATGTGTGTGTGTATATATGTTTCATATATTCGTGTGCAAGATGTTCTTTTTATCTTGAAACATGACCTGATTCGGCTTTTAAGTAACTGAAAAACATTTAAATTCCTCAAGGGTATTTATTACCTATGTCTTCCATTTTATGTTTGTATTCTTTCTATGCAAACATATTGTAGGCAAGGAATACATGGCAGGTACATCCTACACATATAAGTATATCAGTACAAGGGATGTATTCAATAATTGCTTACTAACAACGTATTATGAACTAAACTGTAAAGGCTCTATTGTCTAGAGAACACAAACTATTTAATAGTGATAATCTTTACAGACTTACACTATTAGGTTAACATGGAATAGCTTAATATGTTTATATTAAATAATATATGTGTAAGTCAATAATGAAATCCTATATGTTATATAATATATTGCAAATGGTGACACTATGTGACATAATATAAAATCCAAAGTTCTAAGTACTGAGATAATACTCGGAAATTGTCAAAATAGGGTAGCTCAGTTGGTTAAGCATCCAAATTTTGATTTCAACTCAGGTCATGATCTCGTGGTTCATCAGTTCTAGTTTCACGTTGGGCTCGCACTAACAATGTGGAGCCTGCCTAGGATTCTTTCTCTCTCTCTCTCTCTCTCTCGCTCTCTCTCTCTCTCTCTGCCCCTCCCCTCCTCATTCATTCTCTCCTTCTCTCTCAAAACAAACTTAAAAATCTGTCAAAATACATTTTTACTCATCCATATGTATAGTTTCTTTATAGATAGTTTAAAAACTGATGAATATGTAGAAATAACTGAGTTACTTCTCAGACAAAACCACGAAATGTCTATTTTCTACAGATCATAGGAAGAAGAGCATGGCATTTCTACATTATGACCTTTTAGGGAAATGAAATATATCTCCCAGACCCCATGCCCAAAACTCCCTGTTATGTAAATTACCCTTCCAGTAACTAAGTTCTTAAAGATGTAAGTGCTTTGGACCAAATATCTGGGCTTTCAAGGGAGAGACAAGTATGTGAAATAACAGCAGAACAACAGGAGGTAATTCTAAGCATTAGAGCATCGGAAATCTACTTGTGTGAGAGATACGCATTAAACAATAAAAGTACCTGACCTAGTACTTTGATACATTTACTGGCAAGTAACATAAACCAACTCTGGAAGCTGCAAGCAAATGGATGAATATCTACTTAAACAATACTATGACTTTATAGAGCATTAGGAGTTTGGAGATCCAGGCTCCTGTTAGGGTAGACAGCTACTAAAAACACAGACTTTTTCTTTTTAAAAGGAAAAGTTTAAGCACCACTGTGGTAACCAATGCAGTGAATTTCTTTTAAAATCATTCTTTAATCAACATTAAAAGAATCATTTAATTGACATTAAAAATTCTAGATACCTAAACTAACTCAAAGCCAAGTTAAATCTAAGCTATATTCTGGGGCTCAGGTTGGAGAGAATGAGAATCTGACTGCTCAAGCTTCAGTTTTAGAATATGGCGTAAAACCTCTCACCAAAGCTAGTGAAATGTTGAGTTCTTCTTTGATAGGAAAAAGGGTGTACACACGTTTTTTAAAAAGAAACTATTCACTATACTTACACATGACAGTAAACAAATCATTCCTCCATTCTATACATGGCTCATTTCATAATAATCTTCTGAATTTATGGCATTCATTTATTCATTCATTCATTCAACTTGTGTATTATAACTTCCAGTGATTAAAATATAGATCCCCTAAGAACTGATACTTAGGGCATCTGCATGGCTCAATAGGATAAGCCTCGGAATCTTGGTACCAGTTCAGGTCATGATCTTGATGTTGTGACATGGCACCCTTGCTCCACATTGAGCATGGAACCTACTTGGGATGCTCTCTCTCCTTCTCTCTGCCTCTACTCTGCTCATGCTTTTTCTCTCAAAATAAACAAACATTAAAAAACAAAAAGAACTGGTGTTTGCTTCTGTTGTTCAATGATCTTATCCTCTATCTAGGCCAAGTATTGGTAATTGACACATCAATAAATATTTGTTGAATTAATGAATTGATAAAGAAAAGGACACTATAATGAGTGGAGAGAACTACTTTCTCCAATGTCTTTGCCCAATTCAATCCTTTTGAGTCACTTATGACATAACTTTGAGAACTATTTGCAATTTCAAAAATCTGTTATCACATAAAAGCCTTGACTAAAGGAAAGAGGAGTAGTTTGCCACTATCTTTTAGAGATTTAGCAGTTTTATCTTCACATCTGCTTGTAGAATGCAGTATCTGACCTACTTTCTCTCATGGGCAGTGGGCTGGAGTTCATAATGAGCTTGTGAGGACAATGAATCACATGTGAAGCAGCTGCTTCTCTCTGGTCCCTCTGAAATCATTTCAGGCTTCAAAAAGATCTATTCTAAATTCCAATGGAATTTGGAAGATAAATGTAAACTCAACTACACTGAGTAGTTTCTAATATATAATTCAAGAGCAAGAGTCAAAGCAAACAACAAAGATGTGAAGTGGGGATAATTTTTATGATAAAAATATAGGAAAGTATTGAGTATTTTTTTTTGTTTTTCTGTGGGTGGATGTGGGAAAGATAACTGCACATCAAGACTCAGAGTCCAATAATTCTGCATGACACATTCTGTCTAAAATCTTCTGGTTCTCTAATACCCATGTCGAGCTGCATGACCTGAACATTCAAGATGTCTTCCCTTTGACGCTTTCATTACACTCTATTTTTAAAATATTTTAAATGTTTGTTTATTTTTGAGAGAGCGAGAAATAGAGAGACAGATTCTGAGGCAGGATCCAGGCTCCAAGCTGTCAGCACAGAGCCCAACTCAGGGCTCAAACTTATGAACCATAAGATCATGACCTGAGCTGAAGTCTAATGCTCAACCAACTGATCCACCCAGCTACCCCTCATTTTACCCTATTTTAGTTTAAAATTTGCCATATGCTTTTATGTTTAGTTTATCTACACTTTCTTACTTACATGTTATTCTAAATGGAGAAAGCCCATCTTATTGATCCTGTGTCCCCAGAATCTAGCTCAGCATTGTGCAGCACATAAAGCTTCATATATTTTCCTTGAAATATTAATTGATCTAGTGTGAATTTAGTCCTATAACTTACTGAAAATCAATGATAAATCTGATTTCTGGGTTAAATGAAAAAAGGAAGCATGCTTAAATAGCAAAACAATTTATATCTTTGAATGTGGAATGGAATTCCTTTTTATTTGTTAAATAGTACATATTTGCAAATTTAAAAAAGAATCACCAATATATAATTAATCAGCAAGGACCATTCCCTGAAAATGAGAATAAACTGTAGAGACAATAATATAATTATTACCTTTCCTCCATTAAAAGGTTAATAGTGAAAGGCAACCAAAATTGTAGTCAAGCAAAAGGAGAAAGAGAGAGAGAGAGAGAGAGAGAGAGAGAGAGAGAGAGAGAGAGAGAGAGAGAGAGAGAAAAGAAAAGAGAGAAAAGAGAAGACAGAAGAGACAAAATTGCTGAACAAAATCAAGTTTCTCATCTTTACCATTCTGTCTGGGATTACTTAGGGAAAAAATTGGTCACCTGGGTGGCTTAGTTGGTTAAGTATCCTGCTTTTGGTTTAGGCTCAGGTCATGATCTCAGTTTCATGGGTTTGAGCAGCACATTGGGCTCTGTGCTGACAATGCAGAGCCAGCTTGGGATTCTCCCTCCCCTTCTTTCTCTACCCCTCTATTGCTCGGGATGTCTCTGTCTCCTTCAAAATAAATAAACTTTAAAAAAAAGAAAAAAAACAAAGGTTAAAGACTAAAAATCCCAGTGACATGCTGTTTATGCCATGGTGCTTTTAGTTCCATTCAATGGATATTTCAGAGTTCCCTCGAAAATAAGCACTGTTCATCTCAAGGTTCTTGGGTTTTCCAGATGCCTCTGGACATCCAGTAGTTTCTGCAAATATTTTGGCCATTAGACTTTCATAGGCTTTACCAGCAGGAAGGATGAGAAAAGAGTTCCTTTCATATTTAAAGATATAGCTTTAGCTGTGATAAGACCCTTTTTGTAGATGGGATGGAGTAAAGTTTTGCTAGATGCTATAAAAAAGAAAAATCCTCTAAGTTTTCACTTCTTTCTAAGGGGCATTTGCTTGAAAACTAAAGCAATCAAACTTCTTCCCCAAAGAGTCAATGAAAGGGCAAAACTCTTGCATGGGAAAAAAAAAATAGGACTCATACACATTCAGTGTACCACATATATTCAAGTTAATGCAAAGTGTTGAATTACCTTTTTAAATATTATTTTTAATTAAGAAAATTAAAAAAAACATTTGTAATTTGAGTCTTCACATAGCTTTTATATGTAATAACTGTTGAAAGGTTGGGAAAATATTCTTTTCATTTACAAAGTAGTTTCTGAACATTGTATGTATTCTTTGTCCAATGACATACTAAAAGTATATAGTTGAAAAGTATATAGTTGAAAGTATATATAAACATTTCCTTTAATCCAGCCTTCAATGCCCTAGGTCCTCTAGTAAGAACAGCATCACTTAGAGGTCCCTTCTACTCTTTGGTGGACCTGGAGGATGAGGGAAAACTAAACTACTCTTGTTTTCATTAACTGAGATTTTGAGGTTGTTGAATTCCAAAGCATTCTCTGGCCTGTTTTTTAGGCATAGGACTAAAATTAATTTTTTTTGTTTTGTTTCCATTTTTAGTGTTTATTTATTTTTCAGAGCACAAGTATGGAAAGAGCAGAGAGAGATGGAGATATAGATTCTGAGGTAGGCTCCAGGCTCTGAGCTGTCAGCCCAGAGTCTGATGAGGGGCTTGAACCCATGAAGTGTGAGATCATGACTTGAGCTGAAGTTGGATGCTTAACCAACTGACCCACCCAAGTGGCTTATTCTTGTATATTACTTATATTCATACATTTTTCCTATAACTCTTTTGTAACTTGGAAAATCTATTGATTTCATGTTAATCCACTTTTTAAGCAATGCATAATATTTTACAGAATTTATGTGACATCATTCATATGTCAAAGTGGTTGAAAAATATAGGTGTAGCAGAAAACTCCAGATGGACTCAAGCTTCCATAAGGAATAAAAGTGAGTGAATAGAGCAGAAATAATAAACATGGTGAATTGAGAAACAAGCCAAGAAAAAAATGAAGATCAAAAGGAGAACAGGCAAGAGATGCTAAAATGTAAATTACTAAGAAAGAGACACAGAAGAGAGAATTACTAATCACTGTCATCTTTCTCATATTTATATTTATTATAGAACCAAGAATACTACTGAATACACTCACCTATTTAGAGCTTAATGTATGCTTGTGGAGCAATGGTTATAAAAATAACTCATCACTTATTGGAAATTTAATATGTGCCACACATTGTACACTATGTACACTTTAGTACTTGTACTAAACTCTGAAAACTTCTCTTCAGCAAGTTTACATTTGATTTATTACTTACTGAACACTTTCTAGATTCCCCTTTCCTTCACAACCACATATGATCCATCAGTAAGCTCTGCAGTCTCTTCTTTCAGAATGTATCCCATTTCTCATCACTTTTCCAACTCCCTTCTAGTCCATGCCATCTTCGTTTTTAGGAAAAATATAATATATATAATAATAATAATAATATAAGAAATGTCTAACTAGTTTCTCTTCTCCCACACTTTCCCCCATCCAGCAACATATAATGTTTTCATCAGTAAATCAGATGTCACTCCTCTTACTCAACAACCTCCAATAGAAAAATAAAGCTTCAGTCATGGTTTACAAAACCACCTATTTCACCAATCTCAATTTCTTCACTCAGCTCACTTGGTTCTAACACACCGGCTTCTTTGTTTTCATTCAAAGCACCAAGTTCATTCTCCCTCAGGACTCCTTCCCTCTCTGGCTCCCATCTACCTTGAATGATCCTCTCCCAGAAATTTCCACAGCAACTCCCTCTCTTCTATCTAATCTTGATCAAAGGCCAATTTCTTAGGGAGAATTTGACTACTTTGTTTAAAATAACCCCACAGATAAACTCTTTACAATATTATAGCTTTCTTCCTAGAATTAATCTATCTTATTTATTAATAATAGATTTTATTTTTTTTTGTTATTCACTTGCCCTATTGAACTATAAGTTCCATGATAGCACATAAATCATCTGACCTGCTCTGTATCTCAAGGAACTAACAGCAATGTCTGGTGAATAGGCCCCCCCTAAATATTCATAGAATAAATATTGTTTCATGATGCTTATTTAAGGAGGTCTGCTTTTGCTTTTAAGCTCAGGATACTGTCAGTTTTCTTTTTTGTTACGTGTGCTTTACTATATATCATCAAAGCTTAGAAAAAACCCAACTAAAGCTAGATATTTTGTATGTTATATAAGCTGAAATTAAGATTATTGTAGCTTCCTTCACACTAATTTATTAATACTATCAGTGCAACTGTTTAAGTTATAAAAGCTCAACCTAGCCTTTGCTAGAACTTGAGAATGGTAGTATAATATTTTATTTTCTGAGTCCTCTAGTTCTCTACAAACCATCAAGGAAGTTCATGTACTCTCAATGAACAAGCTCAGAGTTCAAGATATTTGACCCACAGGGTAGCATGCATATTTCATCAGCTTTAGAAATTGTATCAGTTTTGTCCCTTCCTCTTTGCTTTATATATTTGCAAGTGACCAATTATTTCTTGAGAAAAGGTAACCTCTATACAGTTTGAAATTTCAACTCAAACAAATCAGAGAGGGTTAAACCACATAAGTCCATTGAATCATCCCAAACATTGAGCAGGTTAAATGTTTCCATTGTGTAGAGTAAGACATTATTTTCTTTCTCTGACTCCAGGGTCTGTTGTAACAAGCAGCCACTGGATTCAAATCCTAGATGGAACACCTCCTAGCTAGAAGACCTTAAATAGTTTGCTTAACCTTTCAATGTATTGATTTTATTAAAAATAAATAATAATAGTATTTAAAGATAACGATATGGTGTGATTTAAAAAATGAATGCCCTTGGAAGCTATTCATCTAACTGACAAAAGCAGTCAGGATTCTTAGTGAGAAGTAAATATCAGAATTGTCTAAATAGGCCCACATCTCAATGGTCATAAGCTCAAGCTAAGAACTTTGGGGCTACATTTTATAATATCTTAATGAACATATTTTTATCCCTCTGCAAGAAATTTAATATTTAATACCAATAGACTATAATTATGATGAATATCTTCTCATAATAACCACTCACAATGCTTTCTTTGGCATATGCATTTACTAGATTAAATTTTTATTAAAGAACTTGTTCATAGAGTAACTTCATAGAACCCAGATGAATGCCCAGTGGTTAGTATCACTAACTCTAGAGTCATAGCAACCTATTTTCAAATAGGTTATATACCCTTCATAGTTGTGTGACCTTAAATAAGGCCTTTAAAATATTCAGATTGTCAAAGTAGATGATTTTCCAGTTACAAGATTCGGAGCACAACTCCTCTGCATCAAGTCAACCTCAGATTAACAGTAATCATATAGGTTAGTATTTATTAAGTGCTATGCTTACCACAAGTGTAGTTACCATCTGAGATGGTAGCATAACATATAATCAAGTTGCATCACCATGTTGTATACCTACAACTAACATAACATTATATGGCAATTATACTTAAATTAAAAAAAATTTTTAAATATTTATTTACTGAGTGTATGCTATGGGTTTAGCACTCTGCTAAACACTTTACTTGTGTCATCTCAATGAATCAACACAAGTGACTTAAAAAGTCGATGTTACTATTTTATTTCCCTTTACAGGTAAGGAAACTAAAGTAGTGTTTTGGATTCTAACTATATTTCAATCTCTCTGAGCTGTTAATAAGACACGAGCAACTAGATGAATGGTAAACAACAGGAATACATTTCTCATAATTCTAGAGGCTGGGAAGTCCAAGATGAAGGCCATGGCTGATTTAGTGTTCATTGAAGGCTTGATTCATAGATGGTGTCTTTTCATTATGTCCACAAGTGGTTAATGGGACAAGAGAGCTCTATGGGGTCTTTTTTAGAAAGAACAGAAATTCCAATCATAAGGGCTCCACCATCTCAATCTGACAAAAGCAGGCAGGATTCTTAGTGAGAAGTAAATATCAGAATTGTCTAAATAGGCCCACATCTCAATGGTCATAAACTCAAGCTAAGAATTTTGGCCCAAACCCCATCTCCTAATACTTCACCTTGGGGGGGATTTGAACACAAGAATTTTGAAGAGACACATTCAGCATAGCAACCAGTTAGCAACGGGTATACTTAGCATTTTAATTCATTTTGCTTTGATTTCAATGGTGTTGTTAATTTAGTGTTAAATGATCTCTACACTTTTTTAAGCAGCCTATTCTTTTCCAAATGCAGTTTTCCTTGAACGATCCAAATGCAATTTCTTCAAAGAACAGATAAAAGCAGACTTGATGTTATTTCACTAGGAGAAGACCCCAAACCCAACTCCCTTAGACTCCTTGCTCCTGTGAGGTGGGTCCTGCATGGACCAAAAGATTAGAAAATTCTTTAGCTAAACCATCCCACATCTATCTATAGCATACATTATAGTCAGCTACATGTCGCCATTTATATTTAGAATAATTAAAATTAAAAATAATAAGTAATCCAGTTCCTGAGTCACTTTGACTCCATTTTGAATGCCCAACGGCCACATATGACTAGTGGTTACCGTATCAGCACAGATATAAAACATTTTTATGAACGCACCAATTCCCATTGAACAACACTGATCTAGAGGAAGCCTCAAATGACTCTTTGCTACAATTAGAATAAAATTCAACATCCTAACACACCTGTCCTTGTCTGGTAAAATCTGGACCTTGCTTACTTCTTTGATTTTACTTGTACCAATCTCTGTTCACTATGTTTCAGTCATTATGGCTTTCTCTATGTTCTTCTATTTGCCAAGCTCTTGCATGTGTTGTTTTGTTTTGTTTTGTTTTTGCTCATTAGATTATTTCCCCAGATCATTACATGGCTGCCTTTCTCTCATCCTTCAGGCACTAGCTCAAATATTGCCTTCTCAAGGATCCTTTTCCATTAGCCTATCTAAATTAGGTCCTCCATCCCAAGTCTTTTTCCCTTCGATTACTCTATTTTATTTTCTTGTAGCATTTGCCACTTTGGGAGTTTTTCTTATTTGCTTATATCTGTTACTTTCATTCTTGAATGTAAATTCTAGATATTCAGAGACCTTGAATATTTTGTTCATAGTTCTAAGCTCAGTGACTGCTTATAAAAGTTACTCATTAAATGTTAGTTGAATACATGATGTTAGAGATGAAGAAGTTAAGTTCCAGAGAGTTTAAGTTACTTATCTAAGATCACACAGGTAAATGGTAAAAATATGGAATTTGAATCCAAAGAGTTTATCAGTTTGAAACTGTGACTATAATAAACCAAGTATTGCTAAAAGGAAAATAAGGTAGAAGATGCTCAGGAAGTAATTCAAAAGCTAGTTGCAATATGCTAGAATTCAGGCTGTCCATCAAGAATACAACTCACTAGATACAAAGAGTCAAATTACAATGGGAGCAATTGGGATTTGAGGGACTCTTTGAGTTGGGCACTGGAACTTTGCATTGAAATGTTTTTACTTGCCAAAGGTACCTTCTGAGGTAACCCCAGCCTGAAAGTCTAGTGAAAAAGTGCCTGCCACAGGACCAGGGTGGTTCAATTAATAGCAAGAAAATCTTGTAGGAGACAGAAAGGGAAGATGTCAGGAGACTGATCAGAGGACCATGGCAGAAGGACAGGCGATCAGAGCACTGCTGAGGAAAAGTATAAAGTCGATCAGCCAGCAGCACTAATGGAGGGTCAGAAGGAATTCATGGTGAGAACTAGAAGGCCCTGAGCACAGCTGGTAGCAGCAGAAGAGCTGGCAGGGTGAGAAGGAGCAGCTAATCAAACTGTCTACTGGGCTGAGAGGGATCAGACAGCAGG
Source organism: Suricata suricatta (assembly GCF_006229205.1). Lineage (NCBI taxonomy): Eukaryota > Metazoa > Chordata > Mammalia > Carnivora > Herpestidae > Suricata > Suricata suricatta. Next base: position 96,965,588 of record NC_043705.1, on the reverse strand, counting down.
GGTAGGAGATTCAGCTGCAGGAGGATCAAAAGGATGGGAAAGGCAAAAACAGAACAAGGTCAGTCAGGGGTCTGGCTGAGGAGCAGCTGATTGGGTAGTAGTCTGATCAACCAGCTGTGACAGCTCATCACACAGTAAAGGGAGCCAGCAGTAGGAGGAGCAAAGAGGACTGGGGGATAGAGCAATTTACAGAATGGAGGAGTCTCAGAATCACCAGCGCTAATCGAAGTTGACAGCCGCTCTACAGAGCTGGGGGCTAGGCTGGTTGGAAGTTTGCAGCTTGTGCCTTTGGCCAAAGGTTTCTTTTTCTCACCGCAACGGAGCATGCAGCTCAGCTGCTTTCGCTACCATCCTAAAGCTCAGGGGACTGTGATTTGAAGTCTCCTTGACAAAGCAAGACAGAGGCCAAGTTTCAGTTCCTATCAATATGGCAGCCTGAACCCTGCTCTGGAACTCTGGCCAGCCCCACTCACCCAGGCTAATAAATATGCAGACACACCTCTCTTTTCTTTTTCTTTATCTCCTTCTTTCTTCACCTGTTTTTTCTTTTAAACATAATACAATGAAACTTTGGATTGCAATTGACTTGTTCTGCAAGCGTTCCGCAAGATGAGCAAACATTTCTAATAAGTCTTAACTTGATAAATGTGCAATGTCTTGCAATACAATTAGTACATAACACCAAATGTCACGTGACCACAACTGAGCCAATGGTTCTTGAAATTCGCCTTGATAGCTAAGTGCTTTGGCTTACAAATGTGTTTCTGGAACAAATTGTGCTCACAAACCAAGGTTTTATTACACTTTCATTCTTGGAGAATTCACACAAAGAAATCTAACTTTAAATGTTTAGGTCAATACATGAACTATCAAGAGTTTCAGAAATATGTTTTTTGTTCTTTTAGCGTTAAAAACACTCTCCACACTTAAGCATTACTTTTCTCCATAATCCACTGTAATTTTTTTTTCTCACATAGCACACAGAGACACTTAAATACTTTAAATTGCATTCTTGTGAAGTGGCTTATACAATCAGTTTTATAAAGGCAGAAAGTGCATGTGAAGCTTGAAAAACAAAAATTTCCGTATATTCTTTCTGTTGATTGCTTTCAGACTTTCTCCTAGTATGAGTCTAGTATGAGTCTATCACCACCAAACCCACTTTAAATGTTCAGAAGTCTAGTTGTCCATCTCTAACCTGCGTTCTCCTTGTTTGTGACAATTTGGGAATCCAAAGGCACACAATAATAGTACTTTTTTGAGTGCCTACTAGGAAAAAAGATATAAGAACTATTCATATTCGTAACTTTACTGGGAATTGAAGCTCATAAGATTAAGAAGATTAAACAAAGCTACATGGTAGAAAGTGGAGAAGTTGAAATCCAACTGTGACTCCACTCATCTGTATGTCATACGACCTTTGTGTTTCCAACAAAATTAAAAAATGCTACCCATCCCATTTTTGTTCTCTTTAAGAAATAGACTAAAGGCAGCTTTTTGCCAAGGCTTAAAATTTCCATACATTATGAAAAGTGGTCTGCATACATTTACAATATAGTAGGTGACATTTTTTCAAGAAAATATATTGCTATATTTGGAAGGTGTTATGGTGGGGTGAATTAACCATGTCCTTATCACATCCCTTTATGACCTCCTGCATCATATGGATAAGGATCTAAACCAAAAAAAGAAATTAAAAATGTGATTTTAATGTATGAATTAATTTATTAAATATTAACTGGCCTTGAAACTGCAATAATTAAAATAATGTGGTACTAGAACAAGAATAGACAAGATGATTAATGAAACAGAATAGAATAAGTATAGGATTTAAATTAATATAAAGGTGACATTTCAAATTGCTGATAGAAAGATGAACTTCTAATGGCACTGGGTTCATTTCCTACCTACTAAAAACAGTAAGATCTTTCTGTTACAAACAATACAAAATTAATTCCAGATAGATTAAATTTAAAGTTGGTAGAAGCTATACTGGATGTACTTTAGCCAACATGTATAAAAATTTTAAATTTTAATAATATGCTTGCCTTTTGACCCAACACTTTTACTATTAGTAGATGTCCATCATGATATTGTCTATTCTAACAAAAGTGAAATCTTCATGATGAAATAAATATCAAACAACAGGAGAATAATGGAAATAAAATATAGTGTATACTTATATAAATGGGCTACTATATTGCTATTAATAATTTGTGCTACAAAACTCATATTACTTTTGTAAATAGACAAATAACTATTATTTTAATTCAACATAGAAAACATATGAAATATATAGCCAAAGTAAACTACTATAAACTATCTGAAACCACAAAGGGTATTTTTGGTAGTACTGCCATTTTATTCCAAGTGGAGCCTAGCGTTGCCAGCACTATAATATACTTTTTTAGTGCATAATAGACATGTGATAATGTCAAATATCACACTCCTCAAAATCACTCCATAATTTTCCAAAGTTAATTTTAAAATATCATAATCCTCATTAATAATACCTTAGGTAAATGCTTAGAAGCTAACCCTTCAGTGAAATACTTCTTCCTCTAAATGTTATTTAAATCTTAATATATTATAATTTTTAATACTATATTATGAACTACATTCACTTCAGCTCTAAACTACTTAATAAGAATAACTAAAGAAATGTTAGAAAGACTCGGTAATTCTCTCATCTCTGCAATTTCCCTCTTCCCCAACAAATGTAGTTCAAGGAGACTTTTTTCCCATGAGAACTTTTGAAGGATCTGTTATTATTCCAAGCTTAGCTGTAAGTGAAGAATCAGACTCTGTTATTCCATTCTATTATACATGAGTCTTTCAAAGAAGCAATACATTTTTATCTTCCTGCCCTCTCTTTAGGGGATGGAGAAAAAACAGAACTAATCATCCCTTACTAGTTCATGAGATGAATCATAATGATTATTTTAGTCAATGCTTCAAAATCAAAGGCATTATTTGTAAGAGTCATAAATACTTTGGGGCTTTTGAACAACAACAACAAAAATAAGAGCACTGGACTAAAGAACAAATTAATTTAATTACTTTGAAACAAATAATATCACTAATTAATAACAGTAATTGACAATCAAGCCAAAGGAAATTTGGTCAAACCCATTTAATTCTAAGAAGTACACTCACTTCTAAGGAATACTGATCATTAGCTGTAATATGATTTGGGATTCCAATCTTGGATCTATCTGCTCAGGAAAAAGTTAATTGCTATAAGTATAATGGCAGATCTATAGAAAGGAAATCACTATAAAACACAGCAGATTCTATGTTAATTTTTCTTTGTTATTTTGTCATTATTACCGTTTTTCCTGGTAAGGATGGAATTGTGTTGAAGAAATTTATACATTTATAATACTGATGGTTTAGGAACATAATGCAAGGATAGGGATCAGGTAAAACATAACTGATTCTGGGACTCAATCCAAGTTCTCATTAAATCAAATGGGCTAACCTATTATATACATAATATACAAATTCATAGGTTAATGAAGGGATATCTAGAGCAGAAGTAGCAGATTCAAATACTTAACAACAGCTAGGAAGGTATCACAGATGTGCATATTGGGTTGTAGTCATTTAGAATGGTACAGATTATTAGAACATACTTAAACCTTCAAAATTCAGTTAAAATAAGTGTGGTAGGAGGCGCAGGAGGATTCTAAAGGTGACTTATAGCTAAGAGGCTGCCAGTTCCGATCTGGCAAAATGACTAGTGTATGGAGGTAAGCACATCCCCAATACGAGAAACCCAAATACTGCAAACTCTATGTATAAGACAAACAAGTATGTTACCAGTCATCATCTGATGTTTGTTTAAGAGGTAAGGCATTTGCCACTTGCTGAGTAAAGAGAGATACAACCGTCCCCGTTCCCCAGGAGCTGATAATTTAGGGAGTTTATAATGTAAATTAATATATAATACATGGCAATTAATTATGGTAACTGCAATAATAAATAAAAGCACAGTGAAGAGGAGCATCTACTGAAAAAAGAGCTAGTGATATCTGCATTAAGTCATTAAGTATAAACAAGAATTACTCAGCAATGAATGTGAGAAGGAGCTCACAGGCAGGAAAATGGCATATTACACATATTAGTGTAGACTTCTTTATCATTCCCTTCCAATTTTCATTTCTCAGTGTACAGTGGTTACAATGATCTATAGACAGACAGATAAATAGAGATGCTCACTCAGTAGTTATTGTTATTATTATGGTAGGACAGTATAAATTGATATTTGAATTCAGCCAGACCTGGACTCAACTTTGCTTTCTGAAATTTATTAGTTGTGTCACCTAAAATATGTCACAAGGCATGTTTTCTCAGTACTGAATACTAACCCACATTGTTATTGTGTAGATTAAATGAAGTGATACACCAAAAGTCCAGTTCCTACTGCCTATGAATCAAATGAACATTTTAAAATTTTATTTACCAAAGAAAATAATACTCAATATCCAAAGTTAGATAAAAGAAAGAAGAAAACTGAGAGTAATTAAAGGGATCATAACTCATCTACATTATTACTTCAGAACAAACCTGGTAATAGTTATTTCTTTCTCCAGAGAAAGTAATTGGGTCTTCAGATGTGACTTAAATTTTAGTGCTGGGTCCAGGGAGAGGGCTTTAGGAGAGGGCTATTGGTGAATTGTTAGCAGGTGCCTGATTGGGAGAGCTCCTGAGTTTGGGCAACTTTGAGTTCAGCAACAGAGCTAGCCATTTTGTTGCTGTGTTTTTCACTTATGAAATATGGGCTGAGATGATAGGATTTTGGTTTCCTACATTATCTTCCATCAGGGTACCAATACATTTCCTTATCACCTGCAGTATATCTCACACGTGGTCATTTTTTTTGTTGTTGCATCATTTAGAGCTACAGCCTTGATTGTGTCCTTTGGAAGAATGATTTGGAATATCACAGGTTTTGTTTGCTATATTACAGATTATTTTCCATCAGGGTCATAAGAAATAACTTTAGGAAATTTTAAAATTCTAAAATGGAGAAAACTTTCCAGGCAACCAATTTATGTTTAATTCTCAGGTAACTTAAGATAAGAATGCCTATCTGAGCCTTCCAGGAGAACGTTTACCTTTCCTAGAGTGTGGATACTCTTTAAATCTAAAAGCCTATGCTATGTACACAGTGTCCAATAAATGACATTCTGTGTTAATTACCATGGAATCTAAGATGTTTCTTTGCTTCCTACCCACTGCACCCATTGAACTAAACTGTGCCAAACTAATGGTAAAATAAATGATTTAGTAATTTCTGTTGAATTTGGGGTAGTAATAAAAATTGTAGGAAAATCATGCTACCCATATAAGTTCATATCTAACTGACAACTCTAGCATTTTTCCACATGTCTAGAATACATTGACATCTTTAATGCTTTTGTAAGTAGTAGAAAAAAATACTAATAGTCAATATAACTATGCTTATATGGGGAGATCAAAAATTCAAAGAGTACACATAAGATTTACATTTGTATCTCAACTCACATACATATACATACACACACACACACACACACACACACACACACACACATATAAAGTAGCCCTGAGTATTTGAAGTTTATAGATGCTCATTTATCTGTTTATTGAACACATATCATGTTCCATATCTTGAGCTGGTACTGTTCTCAATAGGTAACCTCTTTTAAAAATGGGTGTAAAAATTGTCATGTCAAGTATGGGTTACTAAGGCAATAGAAATTTATGCTTTTCATTAGTAATTTATATAGAAAATGATAAATTTGTTTACACTCTCAGTGCATCTGCCCATTTTCTAAGCTGTGCACATTATAAAGCTAAAACTGTCTCCTGCCTTAGGAAAGATGAAAGTGGCAGATAGTTATTTTATGAAGCCTCCTTGTAATCATGAGTCAGTTTTAGGAGCTAAACATTGTCCATAAGATCAGCAGATCCTAGAGTCACAGGGACGAAGAGGAATTTTGCTGTTCTGGCAGTGAAGGTTGAAGAACTTAGTCCCTGAGAAATTGGTGACAGCAATGTTGCTGGCAATATAGAACATCCTGAGTCTCAGCACTAATGTGACAACACCTACAACAAAAATATGTACTCCCCTTTTGTACGTTGGTGAATAAACGTCCCCCTATCTTTACCAACTCCACAGAGCATAGAATCAAGATTCTCTTGCATTTACTCTATAGAAATGACATAAAAACAAAATATGACAAATAGATAATTTTTAAAAACTTGCTCCATTGCTTACCTGGGTTCCAGATTTATTTATCAGTCCAAACCTCCAATGATTCCTGAAAGACAAAGAAATAAGAACATCTATTTTCTGATTGAGTTAAGGTAACACATGTTGGCATCGCAACATGGGTGTAGACTGAAACCTTGATTCTGAACACTTGAGGAACTTTTCATTAAGTAACTTTCCACTCTCAGATCCATATATACTAAATTGCTATTGACTGCAGGGCAGAATGACCTAACTAACTTCAGAGAATTACTTTCTAATATATGGATTACAACCACACAGAGAATGGCAGATTGATAAAAAAAAAAAAATCTGTCTTCTAAGGCAAAGGGAAAACAGCAGCTGAGACAATAGATTCATGTCAAAAACCCAAAATGTTTGATGGTTTGCATTTTACAAAATGCCAGATTTAATTTTTCACATTTGTTCTCTTCAATATTTTTGAGAAAACAGTAATAGCAGCTATAATTCTTATTTTGTAGTTATCAAAAATCTCTTAACCTCTCTTTCCTCATCATTCCCTATAACATTTATTATAGAGTAATTTTTAAAGAAAATATCTGATGATTTCTACTCTTTTTAAGATAGTTCATTGCTCTCCCATTGGTCTTACAAAAATAATCCCAATTATTTGTTTGGACTATAAGTCCCTAGGTAGTCTGACATCATCTATAATAGGTTAGACTATGTTGTGCTGCAGTCATACCCCCAAAATCTCAGTGGCCTAACACAGAAAGTGTTTACTTTTTATTTACACAAAGTCTGCCACAGAGCCATTCAGTCTTGCTAATTAAATGTCCTCCAAACAATGACTTAGATCCAGGCGGCTTAGCTTTGGAGTCTCTGCCAGTACAACACAAGGTGTCCTTATTCATTACAGAAGGGGAAGAGAGACTAGATAATTGTGCATGAGCTTTAATTCCCTCCACACAAATGTGACACTATTCACAGAAGTCACCGAACTGAAAGGGCTTGAGGTATGTATGTGGGTAAAGGTACATGAATAAATGAACATAAGTAAATGGGCATGAGTAAACAAACATTTGAGGAGTACCACTGATCCTTCCTTATCCTCTCACTGGTCAGTCTTTAGCTTTACCATTTTCTTACACACTCTGAGTTCTTAGCTATACACAATTACTTCAACAAGCCATGCTACCTTCTCTCACAGGGCATTTGCCCACCTTTTGCCTGTGTGCACAATATTGTTTCCAATGTTGCTTTGTCTCTCCCGTAACTCATCTACCCAGCTGATTTTCATTCTCTTGTGATCTCAGCTATACATCACTTTGTCAGAACTCTTTCCCAAATTACTTCCCTCCTGCAATTAATATTATAGGAAAGTTCTCTTTGGAAGACTTTTCTCTGAAGAAACCAGATTTGTGTTTCTCAGTGTGACTATTTAACTAAGTCTTCCCTATCCCACCAGAAGCAAGACTATAAGAGATCATGAACTGTATTGATTTGGGGTCAGCATTCCATTCACAGCACATAGAAAAATAAGTGACACATAATACAAATTCAATAAATATTTGTTAAATGCATAAATAAATGATGAGGAAGTTGATATTCTGAGAGATGATAACATATGACTAAAGGCATAAGTAAATCAGGGATAACAATGGGACTCATCCGTGGGTCTTTTCACTCTAAATTCCATTTTCTTTTCACTGATCTCCAGTGAGGTGAATTTGGAAATGGGCAGTTTCTTGGAAGGAGGTCATTGAAGACATCTCCTGGAGAGCCATTAATGTTGGTTAGAACAAGAGACAAACATATTTTCACCATGTGCTTTTATAGGGCCCACAATTTTTTGGACCTGGAGATCTGTGATATAAAAGCTAATTACAAAACAATCTTTGTCAATTTATAAAAGGAAAGGAAACTACTGTTAATGTTAGCCAAGAAAGCTTTCAAATTTCATGGCAAAACAAGTGATTGCTTTGTGGCTTCTTTTTACTGTCCATCCACATTTATTCCTGACTGTGGAGACAGACAAATCACATTACCTTATAATGAGTCACATTTTCTAAAAACAGCACTCTATTTGTGTGAACAATAGTTTTTGGTCCACCTTGATAGTTAGTGAAGCTAAAAACCAGCCTCAACTGAGTAAATAGGTGTATATATCTTACAGTTCCTATAAATCACCTGAAATGAGATGACATTTTACCATGAGCTAGTAAGTTAAAAAACCACTATTTTATAAAAGTAGATGCATACTGGAAAAAACATGAAAAATAGTTTAAAGTACAAGGAATAAACCAAATTTGAAGTGAAATCCTACCTCACTCATATCGTAATTAGAATATTTAAATAGATATCCTTCTAAATAGCTGTCTATCAAAAACTTGTATCTTTAAGAAATTGTCTGTTTTCAGATGTACAACCAGAATTAAATTGTGCAGCACTGGAGTAAAGAGCCTTGTATTTGAATATTAACAGTTCCACCTGCCTGTTCTATGACCTTGGACAATTACTTAATTTCTTTAACTTTTATTTTCTCCATTTGTAATTTTCTACCAGCATTTACTTTGCAGGGTGTTAAAAAGGCAAAACAAGGTAAGTTCAGCAAAGTACCTGGATAATGCCAGACATACTTCACACCTAAGTGAAAATACATAACTTTGTTTTCCTAGTAAAATACAGATGGTAATGATCTAATGCAAGACCTAATGTAGGTAAAAAATGGAAAAGTAGGAGGTGCATTTCACAAACATGCTACAGTGAGAACTGTAAGGCCAATGTCTTCAAGCTACTTTTTGACCAGTACTGATGAGTGTTGAAGCTGAACTGGCTTTTAGACAACTCTGAGGCTTAAGATTACTGGAATTATCTGAAAGTGATTGTCTACAAAAAATTCGTTGTTTTACGTGAAGACACAACTGTCATTTATTGAGTGAAATGTAAGGCAAGGGGTTATTCTGGGCCCTTTATGTTCATCAATTTATTGAATTCTTTCACAAGTACTATGAGGTAGTTGGTAGTCCAAACCACCTAAATCTGAATTTAAATCACCTATTTTGCCAAATACAGAGGTTTAAACCTGGCAAATTTAGTGACTTACCCAAGGATTTACATGTTAAAATAGAGGAACTCAGAATTGATTCTAGATCTGGCTGACTCCAAATCTGAAATCCTGAATTATTGGACAGTATTGCCTTTCCAGAAATATGGATATCTGTATTTATTTCAATCCTATTAAAATATGTTTATAAGAGAATAATTAATATTTAAAAGCAAAATGTAGTGTACTTAATAGACAGTAAACTTAAAATCTGAAAAGATCCATCATTTGGATATTGTCTGATAACATGCAAACAGTGAAATGACAGAGTTGGCTATGACCTTGAATTCCTAAATTTCTCCAAATTAACTGATTTTTGAAGAAGCTCATCACATAAAATTGCTGCCCAGTAGTAAAAATAACTCTAACTATAATTATTAGTTAAGGGATACACAGAATAAAAAGATGTAAAATGTGACATCAGAAACATAAGACATTAGAAGGGAGTACAAATGCAGAGATTTAAAATGCATTCAACTTAACCTGCTGTCAGCTTAAAATAGACTGTATCCATAGGCTGTTATATGTGAGCCTCACAGTAATGACTGAAAAACCTTGTAATACATATGCAAGAGATAATTATAAAGAAATTTAAGCATAACCGTGTAGAAAGTCATCAAAACTAGAAGGGAAAAAATCAAGAGAAAAAGAAAGGAACAGAGAGGAATTACAAGACAGTAATAAAACAATAAAGAAATTAAAATGAGTATATACCTATCAATAATTGCTTTAAATGTAAATGGATTAAATTTTCCAATCAAAGAACATTATGTTCCTGAACAGATAAGAAAGTAAAACCCATCCATATGCTGCCTACCAGAGAGTTACCTTAGATGTAAGGACACACACAAACTGAAAATAAAGGGATAGAAAAAGGTGTCTCATGCAAATGGAAAGCAAATGAAAGCTGGGATAGCTGCATTTATGTCAGAAGAAAAGAAACTTAAAAAAAAAGACTGTAATTAAAGATAAAAAATGGCCATTATATAATAATAAAAGGGTCAATCCAAATGGAACATTTTTAAATATTTACGCATCCAACATAGGAGCACCTAAATATATAAAGCAAATATTAACAGAGGTAGAGGGAGAAATCGACAGTGATATGATAATAATAGAGAAATTTAATATTCCACTTACATCAATGAATAGATAATCCAGACAGAAAATCAATAAGAATTGGTGGCCTTAACAGACACATTAGACCAGATAGTCTTATGGTTATATACAGACTATTAATAACTACAGCAAAAGAATTAATATTCTTCCCAAGTGTACATGAAACATTCTCCAGTATAGATCATTGCCAGGCCACAAATCGAACTCTGTAAATTTAAGAAGAGTAAAATCATATTAAGCATCTTTTTTTAACCACAATGCGTTTTTAATACAGCAAATTAGAAAACAATTACAAGAAAAAACTGAAAAAAACCCACAAATATGTGGAAATTAAACAACATGCTTCTGAACAGCCAATGGCTCAATGACCTGCCTACCAGAGAGTTACCTTAGATGTAAGGACACACACAAACTGAAAGGACACACACAAGCTGACATCACTATCAGCATAAATCCTACAGGGAACACAATGACTCTAAACCCATATTTTTCGATAGTAACACTGAATGTAAATGGACTAAATGCTCCAATGAAAAAAAATTGGGTATCAGAATGGATAACAAAAAACAATATCCATCTATTTGCTATCTAAAAGGGACTCATTTTAGACCTGAGGACACCTTCAGATTGAAAGTGAGGGGATGGAAAAATATCTATCATGCTACTGGAAATCAAAAGAAAGCCAGAGTAGCCATACTTACATCAACCAAACTGGACTTTAAAGTAAAGGCAGTAATGAAAGATGAAGAAGGACATTATATAATAATTACAGGGTCTATCCATCAGGAAGAGCTAATGATTATAAATGTCTGTGTACTGAATTAAGGAGTACCCAAATACATAAAATGATCACAAACATAAACAATCTTACTGATAAGAATGTGCTAATTGTAGTGGACTTTAATACTTCACTTTCAGCAATGGATAGATCAAAGAGACAGAAAATCACTAAAGAAAGAATGGACCTGAATGACATATTGGACCAGATAGATCTGACAGATATACTTATAACTCTACATCCTGAGGCTGTAGAATTCAGTTTCTTTTTGAGTACACATGGTACATTCTCCAAGAAAGATCACATACTGGGTCATAAAGCAGTCCTCCATAAATATAAAAGAATTGAGATAATACCATGGACACTTTCAGATCACAATGCTAGGAAACTTGAAATCAATCATAGGAAAAAGTCTAGAAAACCTCCAAAAACATGGAGGTTAAAGAACGCCCTAGTAAAGAATGAATGGGCCAATCAGTCAATTAGAGAAGAAATTTAAAAATAATATGGAAACAAATGAAAATGAAAATACAACAATGCAAACTCTTTGGGAAACAGCAAAGGCAGTCCTAAGAGGAAAGGATACTGCAATCCAGGCTTATTTGAAGAAACTAGTAAAAGCGCAAATACACCATATCTAACAGTACACCTAGAGAAACTAGAAGCAGAGCAGCAAGAAAATCCCAAACACAGCAGAAGAGAAATAATAAAGATCATGGCAGAAATAAACAATATAGAATTAAAAAAAAAAAGCTGAGCAGATCAATGAAACCAAGAGTTGGTTTTTTTAAAAATATAAAATTGATAAATCTCTAGCCATGGTTCTCAAAAAGAAAAGAGGGAGCATCCAAATAGAAAAATATCACCCACGAAAATAGATTTATTACAACCAATCCCTCAGAAATGCAAGCAATTATCAGAGAATACTATGAAAAATATATGCCAACAAACGAAACAAACTAGAAGAAATGGACAAATTCCTAAACATACACACAATACCAAAATTCAAGCAGGAAGATATAAAAAATCTGAACAGACCAATAACTAGTGAAGAAATTGAATCCATTATCAAAAATCTCCCAACAAACAAAGAGCTCTGGGCCAGAGAGCTTACCTGGGGAATTCTACCAGACATTTAAATCAGAGTTAGTACCCATTCTTCTCATGTTATTCCAAAAAAAATAGACATGTAAAGAAAACTTCCAGACTATTCTACAAAGCCATCATCACTTTGATTCCCAAACCAGACAGAGACCCAGCAAATAAGAGACACAGAATCCTCAACACAGAAAAAGCATTTGACAAAATACAGCATCCTTTCTTAATAAAGACTCTCAAGAAAGTTGGGATAGAAGGAACTTACTTAAACATCATAAAAGCCATTTGAGATGCCCATGGCTAATATACATCCTAAATTGGGAAAAAATGAGAGCTTTCCCCCTGAGATCAGGAACACAACAGGGATGTCCATTCTCAACACTGTGGTTTAACATAGTGCTAGAAGTCCTTGCATCAGCAATGGGACAACAAAAGGAAATAAAGGCATCAGAATTGGCAAAGATGAAGTCAAACTTTCACTTTTCTCAGATGACATGATGCTCTACATGGAAAACCTGACTGACTCCACCAGAAGTCTACAGAACTGATTCATGAATTCAGCAGAGTCGCAGGGTACAAATTCAATGTACAGAAATCGGTTGCATTTTATACACCAATAATGAAGCGACAGAAAGAGATATCAAGAAACTGATGCCATTCACAATTGCACCAAAACCTAGAAAATACTTAGGAAGAAACCTAACCAAAAATGTAAAAGACCTGTATGATGAAAGCTATAGAAAACTTATGAAGGAGGTTACAGAAGACGCAAAGAAATGGAAAAACATTCCATGCTCATGGAATGGAAGAATAAACATGGTTAAAATGTCAATACTACCCAAAGCAATATACATATTCAGTGCAATCCCCATCAAAATTGCACTAGCATTCTCCTCAAAGCCAGAACAAATAATCCCAAAATTGCCACTATAGCCCCAAATAGCCAAAGTAATATTGAAGAAGAAAACCAAAACGGAAGGCATCACAATCCGACTTCAGTCTATACTACAAAGCTGTCATCATCAAGACAGTATGGTATTGACACAAAAATAGACATACAGACCAATGGAATAGAATAGAGAACCCAGAACTGGGCCCACAAATGTATGGCCAATTAATCTTTGACAAAGCAGGAAAGAGTAACCAACGGAAAAGGACAGCCCCTTTAACAGGAGGTGCTGGGAAAACTGGACAGCAACATGCAGAAGAATGAAACTAGACCACTTTCTTACACCATACACAAAAAGAACTTAAAATGGCTGAAGGACCTGAATGTGAGACAGGAAACCATCAAAACCCTACGGGAGAAAGCAGGAAATTGCCTCCTTGACCTCAATCACAGCAATTTCCTATTCAACACATCCCCAAAGGCAAGGGAATCAATAACAAAAACGAACTATTGGGACCTCATCAAGATAAACAGCTTCTGCACTGCAAAGGAAACAATCAAGAAAACTAATAGGCAACTGACGGAATGGGAAAAGATAGTTGCAAATGACATATCAGATAAAGGGCTAGTATCTAAAATCTACAAAGAACTCACCAAACTCCACGCCCAAAAAACAAATAACCCAGTGAAGGAATGGGCAGAAGACATGAACAGACACTTCGCCAAAAAGGACATCCAGATGGTCAACAGGCACATGAAATGATGCTCAACATCACTCATCATCAGGGAAACACAAATCAAAACCACGCCAGTCAGAGGGGCTAAAATGAACAAATCAAGAGACTATAGATGCTGGTGAGGGTGTGGAGAAACGGGCACCCTCCTACACTGCTGTTGGAATGTAAACTGGTGCAGCCACTCTGGAAAACAGTGTGGAGGGGTTCCTCAAAAAACTATCACTAGAACTCCCCTATGACCCAGCAATAACACTGCTAAGGATTTACAGAAGGGATACAGAAATGCTGATGCATAGGAGCACATGTACCCCAATGTTCATAGCAACACTTTCAACAAGAGCCAAATGATGGAAAGAGCCTAAATGTCCATCACCTGATGAGTAGATCAAGAATATGTGGTGTGTATATATATATATATATATATATATATATAATGGAGTATTACATGGCAATGAAAAAGAATGAAATATGGCCATTTGTAGGAAAGTGGATGGACCTTGAGGATGTCATGCTAAGCAAAATAAATCAGGCAGAGAAGGATAGATACCTTATGTTTGCACTCATAGGTCTAACAGGAGAATCCTAATGGAGGACCATGGGGAGGAAGAGTGATGCAAAACCTGAGAGACTATTGAATGCTGAAAATAAACAGGGTTGAAGGGGGAGGGGGAGGAGGGAAAAGAGGTAGTGGTGATGTAGGAGGGCACTTGTGGGGAAGAGCACTGGGTGTTATATGGAAACCAATTTGACAATAAACTATTTAAAAAGAAAGAAGGAAAAAAATGTATAGGTATGGGGGAATAGGTGAAATAGGTGATGGGGATTAACGAGCTCATTTGTCATGATGAGAAAGGCTGTTGTATGAAAGTTTGAATCACTATATTGTATACCTAAAACACATATTATATGTTAACTAACTGGAATTAAAATTAAAACTCGGCATCAAAAAAATAAAAAATAAAATAAATGTTTAATACAGAAAGAAATTAAATAAATCAAGCTATATTCCAAAGCTATGGTCATTAAAACAGTGTGGTATTCCCATGAAAATAAAGAAACAAATGGGACGCAATAGAAAATCCAGAAATAAACCCATACCTATAAGGTCACTTAATCTCCAATAAGGAATGCAAGAATATATAATGAGGGAAGCGCAGTTTCTTCAATAAATGGTAGTGGGAAAACTGGACAGCACATGCAAAAGAATGAAACTGGACTACCATCTCACACCCTACACAAAAATTAAATGGAAACGGAATTAAAAACTGAATTTTAGTTTAGAAATGATAAAATTTCTACTAAAAAAGTAAGTGATAAGTCTTTGACACTGTTCTCAGTGACTATGCATATAAATTTATGTTATGTAAATTGTATAAACTTATAAATTATATAAATTCATAATGAACTATATGAATATATAAGTATATGTTATATCTAATTATATATATGCTCTGACTCCAAAGAAATGGCAACAAAAGCAAAAAAACCCCCAAATAATATTAAACTAAACTAAAAAGCATCTGCATAGTGAAGTCATTAACAAAATAAAAAAATAAAAACTAATGAATGGAAAATAATTGGAAATATTCTATAAGGATTAATATCCAAAATATATAAAGAACTCACATAGCTCAAGAACAAAGAATTCCAAGAATATCTGAATAGACATTTTCCCAAAGAAAATACACAAGTGGCCAATAGGCACAAGAAAAGATGTTCAACATCACTCAACATCAGGGAAATGCAAATTAAAACCACAATGACATATCACTATACACCTATCAGAATGGCTAGCATCAAAAAGAAAAACAATAATGAGTGTTGGTGAGGCTGTAGGAAAAAGGGAAACCTTGTGCACTGTTGGTGGGAATGTTAATTATTAGAGCCACTTTGGATAATGATAGAGAGAATCCTCAAAAAATTTAAAACAGAAATACCATATAACCCATTGATTCTACTTCTGGCTATTTACCCAAAGGAAAAAAAAACACTAATTCAAAAAGCTATATGCACCCTATTTTAACTGTACCATAATTTAAAATAGCTGTAACATGGAAAAATACTACTCAGACATCAAAAAAGAAAGAAATCTTGCCATTGGTGACAATATGGTTGGATCTTGAGGGTTTTTACATAGTCAGAGAAAGACATATACCATATAATTTGACCATATAATATTTAGAGTCTAAAAAACAAATGAAATGAAGACATGAAAAAAGCAAAACTTCATAGATACACAGAAAATATTGCTGGTTGTTGCTGGAGAAGGGAAGTTTTAGGGTATAGATTAAAAAAAAGGTGCAAACTTCCAATTATAAAATAAGTCATGAGGACATAATTCACAGCATGGTGACTGTAGTCAATAATATTGTATTATAAATTTGAAAGTCGCTAAGAAATAAATATTAAAAATTATCATAAGATAAAAATGTTATGTTTGGATGGCAACGGATAGTAACTAGACTGCTTTGGGGGATTGTTGTGCTATGTATACAAATGCCAAATTATTATGTTGTGCACCTGAACTAACATGTTTCAGGTGTACACCTATTTCAATTATGCTAAATTAAAAAAAATTGTTTCCCAGAAAAATAGTGATAATCACACTGCCCATCAAAATTGTATACATAATACACACTTTCATAGGTCACATGATTTCTGCAACAAATTCTAAATCTGGAAGGCAGATACTATAATACCTATTTTACTTATGAAGAAGTTAAATCACAGATTCAATTAGTATTACAAGTAAAGTCTAGACTTCTAATTTTGAATTATTGTTTTCTTTACAATACCCTATTTTCTCTCTCTTAGGTTTGTTAAAGTATTTGAAAGCTCTTTTACTTATATTATCATGTCCTGGAGCAAAATTTTTACAGGATTAAAAAAAAACTGTATACATTAGCTAAGGAAATTCTCAGTTTTGAGATACCACAAGATACACCTCAAACAGCATTGCTTGGAAAGGTGTAGGATAAGATCCTAAATGGGATTTATGACAAGTCTTTTCTAACTTTAGTGCTGCCTTTCTGGATGAAGAACTGTTCCTACTAATTTTGTTAGATCTATAACTTCAGGCACTTAAGGACTCCTTTTGTGAGAAATCAAAATGACTGCCTTCATCACAATGAATGATATTCGACTTTAAAAAGAAAATGTAATTAACTGACTTGCAGTACAATCACTCTAAATTAATCAAGAGTAGACAGACATTAAATCAGAAAGGGAAAATCCATCAAGAGCAAAACAAGTTAAACACTGTAGAATCATTAATATCCATTTCACAAGACTGAATGCCATTAGCTCTAGTCAGCCAACAGCCTGGCACAATCACTTTCTCTTCCCGCTGCCACTGGTCCATGGAAAAACAGCTTACTGAATTTATTTTCAAACAGCTTAATTTGCTTCTCATTAAGGGGTTGCGTAGATAGTGTTAGTGGGTTGATGTTTAAATGAGAAGGGTTTATTAAAATATAAAAGATTTTATTAAGAATATTTGACCTCAATATAGACTTCCCTTCTGATAAGAACTTTGTTGTTGATGTTTGTTTTGTTGATAAAACCTGTATCCCCTGTTTGATTTACTCAAAGAAATACTGAGGGTTGCCTCTAACATTCCGGTAGTAAAAGTAACCTACCTAAGTAAGGTTTACTTTGTCATTAGTTGTGGAATAACCATAGTGTAGCTAACAATAAAACCTGAAATGGAATACAGATGCTATCATTTTTCAATTCCTTGTCACGAGGAAACCACTTAACCTCACTGAGTCTTAGTTCTTTCATCTGTAAAATGATAACTATCTACCACACCAGGGAACTGAGGGGTTTAAATAAAATAATGCCTATAAGTATTCTGTAAGCTCTAAAGTGACATACTAATGATGTTTTTGAGAATGAGAACCAATGATTCAAATCTTGGCTATGTGGTCTTGGGTAAGCTGCATACCTCTGTGGATAATCTATAAAAGGATCATTTTAATTACTTGTAAGATTATTATGTGAAATAGCAATAAAAAACAGAGCATACAGTTGGCACTCAACAATTTAGTATCATGATGATGATTATGTTTAGTAAGCAGCTACACTTCCCCAATCCCAATATTACAAGATTTTTAGAAAGCAAATGGGATAATCATAATGGAAACTATAAAACATAAGAAATCTTGGGCAGAAATCAAGGAGAAAATATGGCAGGATTGAGAAAGAAGAATTCTCTGCTAAAAGTGTGATTATTTGCAACTCAGGATAATAGATTTAACAATTTTTGTGGAGTATTTTCTATAGAGCATGCAAAAATATTACCCATAATCCTTCCATGTTATGGAGCTTAAAATCTAGTCAGATAGATGATAAAATAGATGAGAGGCAAATTCATATTTATATATGAATATATATCTGGAAACACATTGTATACATATATATTATGTGCACAATGTGTAAATACATATTTATGTTTGTATATACAGATTACATTTTCATTTAAAATTAAGCAATTACATGTACCAAGATAGTATACAGCAAAACTAAACAACCGAGACAGACAAAAATGTTTCAGAAATAGAACCTTTTCTCACTGGACCAAGTGAATTCTTTGACCCACAAAGTGTTCTCAAATATATTTATTACATAAATAAATCTATCATTTTTATTTTTTTTAATTTTCTGCTAACCTGAAATAAAAATAAGGGAGAGTTCTCTACTAAAACCAATCAGTAGAGGCAACTGGGTGGCTCAATCAGTTAAGCATCTGACTTCAGCTCAGGACATGGTCTCATGGCTTGTGGGTCTGAGCTCCACATCAGGCTCTGTGCTCACTGCTCAGAGCCTAGCACCCACTTTGGATTCTTTGTCTCGCTCTCTCTCTGCCCCTCCCCTGCTCGTGCTCTGTCACTCTTCGTCTCTCTTTCTCTCTCACTCTCAAAATAAATAAACATTATATGTATGTAAGAGAACTTCTCTCTATATAAAATGAACTTCATTAAAAAGATAAACCCTATCAGGAAACATTAGCAAATCTGGTATCACTCTTCAGTGTTATCCCACTGGTATATTGTGACACAAGGGGCTTCTCCCACTAGTCTCTGCTACAGATACGCAGTCCATGGACAGTGTTGTAACAGGTGACTTGCAGTGCCTCTGCACCCCACATTGTCATACTACTCCCTTTGCACAGGTTGTTCTCTCTGCCTAAGATGACCTTGACTCAGTCACCTACCTCTGATATAAATCTTTCCTCCTTTTTGAAGTTTTTTCAGACCTACTCCAGTAAAACAAATCATTTGATTCCTTTATTTGACATCATGAATTACCATACAGCAATGATCTTTTTTCTGATCAATCTGTTCCACTGCACCATTTTTCAAAGGCAGGGACTGTTTGTTTGATCTATTTATGTTCCCCAGACTGGTAAGTAATAAGCACTTTAGAAACACATCTGCAGTGGATTCTTTCAAATAACCTTTGTTTTAAATCTTTCATTGAATCACATGAGATTAGGAAGAAAACATGTATGTTGAACAGTATCAGCTAATAATACTGAGTACTTACTATAGACAGGGGTGATACTAAACCCCATTTTATAAATGAAAAACCCAAGCTTAGATAAATAATGAGATTGTCCCAAGGTTTTTCTAGCTGCTTATATAGGACAGAGCAAGAATGCACTTATCAGTCTGTCAAATCTGAACCATTAGGTCAAGTGAGAACTGATTTAGAATGATCTACTCAACTCTCATTATGTTCAGGAAAGGGCACCAGTGTGGTGATTCACAACTGTGAAAGCTTTGTGTTATGGAGAAGAAAACAAAAGTGAACAGAACCACCCACTTTGCTACACTTAACAACATGTACTTATTTTATTAATGACAAAATTAATGACAACTTGCTCTACTTTGAAAGGTTAAGACAATCTGGTTCACAGAAATTGAGATGCTATTCTGCTAGTTTCATAGAAAAGAGCTAAAATAGCTTTTAACTGCTAACACAACCGTATAAGGGAGATAATTATTTTGGTTAAATGTCACTAATAACTAATGGGGAAAATTCCATTTTTGCTTAACATGGGAAAATATGTGACTAATAACTGACAAAGGCACTTAATCATCACTTGTTAACAAATGACTTTAAAGCTACAGGTGCATCTCTTTTATTCATTTTAAAAAGAAATATGCATTTAAAAATAAAGGCAGCACCCAGGCAGAAAGGAAAACAAAGGAATTCTATAGTGTAGAATATTCTTTTTGAGTAGACAGAAAAACAACAGCAGGCTCTTGAGGAGCACTGGGGACGTCAGTGGGAATTCCTTCTTTTCCTTTCCTTGCATTCCCTTGTATTTCCACATGGAGAATGTTATCCTACCCTCAGAAAATCTTCTTAATAATTTCAGTCACAGGGAAGAATAGAGAAGTTTACTGATGAATGCTATAGCTAAAGACTTTAGCCTTTGCCTGGAGGACAACATTTAATCGCTACTGTCTCTGTCAATTTTGGAATTGAGCTTCCTCTTTTAGACTAACAATGCAGAGAAGGCCAGTGAGAAGAGCAGCAACTGCTAAGGACGTAAATGTCCAGAGTACCTGCTTAAATGCATGAATGTACATGTGCAAGCTCTTGTATATGCGCACACACAATTTGTTTGCTCTAGAATTTCTATTCAGTACATGATCATTAATGGTAATATTTGAACTGATTTCTTAAGAATGATCTTTCTTTATTCTCATTGAAATGACTAGCCAGATGCTCACCAGTCTCATATTGTCTTTGTAGAAACATAGTAAGATTACATTTCCAGCCTCTTCTGCTGTTAGACTATATGGTTGGGTTCAGGCCACAATGGTGAACAGAAGTTTTGTATGCTGCTTCCAGGTCGAGAAGGAGAATGTCTTGTCCAGTTTACCCCCCAACTCCACCACTCCTCCAAGCCTCTGTGTTTAATTTGCCTAGTGGATAACACTAGCTTGACCTTGAGCCATATCATGAGAGAGACAAGAGATGTAGTAACCCTTGAGCTCTAGCACTACCACTTGGAAGAGAGTGACCTGCCCTGCCCTCAATTTTGAGGTGAGAAAAATACTTTTCTGATAAGCACTGAACTATCAAAATGTCTCTGATTGCCACAGGTTGCCTACTCTGACAAGAAATTTGATACAAAATGTGGTGTTGCTTTCCAAAAAGCCTGAAATAATAGCCTTTACCTACCAGTCATTAAGAAATCAGTATCAGAAATTGCAAATATGTGAATCGATGATATTTAAAACAAAGCTTTGGTAAAAGTGTTGACCCAGATCAGCACCTACTTACTATTCCAGCAGCACCTCTCAGGAAGGAGAACTAATGAGAGAATGCAAATATTCTGTCTTGGTTTTTGTTTTGCTCATTTGAAAAGGTTTTATAGGAATGAAAAGGCTCAGGAAAGAATGGGTCAGTTTGCAAGCATACAGGAAAGTGAATAAGGAGTCCAGAAGTCTCCTTCTGGATATAGTCTCTCAGAATAGGGAAACAACATGCTACAAGACTACAAATGTATGGAATAACATTTCAAAAGACTCTGTGTGATGGAGACCCAGTAAAACTTCTCAGTGACTCAGAGAACACATCAAATTGACTTCCCATTAAAGTCTAATAATTTTAAGAAATTTGAGAAAGAAGAACCACAGGAGAGTGAGAAAGCACAGAAATAAATTGGATATTAAAACTGTGTCTAGAAAAGATTTCTTGGTATCATTTAACTCACAAAGCTGAGTAAATTCTGATACATCAGAAGCCTACTGTCTGGATAAGGAAACTGCAGTGCCTGAAAAACTATGTCTAGAGCTTTAAAAAAATCTATTAACTCTTTCAGACTTAAGGCTGGTAGCCTCTATCTTTCACCTACATTTTTCTGGAGAAGTCAGGCTATTAAAATTCTGCTCTATTTCCCTCATTCTTCCTGTTTTTTAATGGAAATACTTGTTGTGTTTATTCTGCCTCAGTTTTGCCATTTTATATTGAAGAATACGGCAGTGGAAGGCAAATAACTTTTATTTTAAAGTTTTCCAGACCCTCAGCCTCTATATCCAGGTATTATGGAAAGCACTGAGCAGCACTGGCCAAGGCCTGGATAGGACTTGACTATCATCCTTGTGAAGGGTTGACCATTTTCTGTAGATGGAAGCAAGAGCTATGTGGTGACTCCATGTGTAAGGGACTATGGCAATAACCATACCATTTATTCCTCCCAGATGCAAGGAAGACTATTTCCTAGCTTCCCTTGCACTTACGATGAGATCATGTGATTAATTTGTGGCAAGTGGGATATGGCCATAAATAATTCATGACACTCCAGATGTGGTCACAAAACA
>NC_043705.1:96921382-96943202 GCF_006229205.1 Suricata suricatta | reverse complement strand
CTCCAATGGGAAAAAGAGTCTCCTGACAGTCTCAAAGGGTGTTGGGAAAACTGGACAGCAATATGTAAGAGAATGGAACTGGGCTAATTTGTTAAATCATACACAAAAATGGGATCAAAATTGATTAAAGACATAAATGAGAGATCTGAAACCATAAAAATCCTTGAAGAGAATACAGGCAAGTAACCTCTTTGACGTTGGCCATCACAACTTATTTCCAGATATGTCTCTTGAGGCAAGGGAAACAAAAGAAAGAATAAACTATTGGGACTTCCTAAATATTAAAAACTTCCATACAGCAAAGGAAATAATCAATAAAACTAAAAGGCAACCTATAGAATGGGAGAGGACATTTGCAAAGGACATACCAGATAGTATCCAAAAATCTATAAAGAACTTATAAAACTCAACCCCACAAAAATGAATAATCCAATTAAAAACAGGCAGAATACATGAACATTGTTCCAAAGCATATAATGACCAACACACATGAAATGATGCTCAACATCATTGATCATCAGGAAAATGTAAATCAAAACCACAGTGAGAAATCACCTCACACCTGTCAGAATGACTAAAATCAACAACACAAAAAACAAGTGTTAGAGGGGATATAGAGAAAGGGAAAGCCTCTTTCACTGTTGTAGGAATGCAAGCTGCTGCAACCACTCTGGAAAACTGTTAAAATTTTCCTCAAAAAGTTAGAAGTAGAACTACCCAAAGATCTAGCAACTGCTTTACTAGGTATTGACCAAAAGAATACAAAAATACTAATTCCAAGGATACATCATACCCCCAATGTCTATAGCAGCATTACCTATAAGAGCAAAATTATGGAAACAGTCCATATATCCATCAAATGATGAATGGATAAAGAAGAAGTGGTGCTTATAAATAGTAGAATATAACACAACCATAAAAAAGAATGAAAATGTGCCATTTAATGACATGGATAGAGTTAGAGAGCATTATACTAAACAAGTCAGATAGAAAAAGACAAATATATTATTCAACTCATGTGGAATTTAAGAAACAAAACAAATGAGCAAAAGGGGGAAAAAAGAGAGGCAAACCAAGAAACAGAATAAACTGAGGGTTGGGGCACCTGGATGGATCAGTTGGTTAAGCACCCGACTTCAGCTCAGGTCGTGATCTCACAGTTGGTGGGTTCAAGCCTCTCACCAGGCTCTGTGCTGACAGCTCAGAGCCTGAGCCTGCTTCGGGTTCTGTGCCTCCCTCTCCCTCTGTTCTTCCCCTGCTCATTCTCTCTCTCTCAAAAATAAATATTAAAAGAAAAGTTTAAAAAGAATAAACTGATGGTTACCAGAATGGAAATAGGTGGAGAGATGGGTGAAATAGGTGATGGGGAATAAGGAGTGTGCTTGTTGCAGTGAGTGCTGGGGTTTGTATGGAGTGGCTGACTCACTTCATTTTACACCTGAAATTAATACTAGACTGTACGTTACCTGGAATTTAAATAAAAACTTTAAGAAAAAAGAATGTTTATCTGAGATAAATAAAACCCACAACACAATATAATCTTCATAAAAATATTACAGAATTCTTTCCAATACCTATGAGACTGAGCATGTGGCCTGGCCATTCAAAAATTTTATAACAATAAAAATTCACAAGACAAAATTAGTAGCTCAGTATATTGTCTATCTGGACTCAGGCTCAAAATGAATTTGCTGTTTTCACCTAGGTGAAAGCAACAATTTGCTGAGCTTCAGTTTTGTAATTCCAGAAAAATAGTGTGATCCACATATAAATGTTGCTGCCATAGAATCAGAAGACTGTAAGCAAAGCCTTGCAGCATAGACTTCTAAAGATTCACGAAAGGACTCATCTACAGCCCTGCTGTCTTGTCAATGCAGCACTCACAGTCAAAGAAGTGAACTGGTTGGAGGTACTTACGTTGAACAAAGACCCATGTTCAGCTAATAATAAGATAAAACAAAGGGGTGAATAACTGACCTTGATCACTATAATGTTATTTATGAGATTTTATGTGTAAAATAATTACACTGTTAATGTATTTGTTTAGAATATTTCCAGAATAGATTTCTACTGAAACTCTTCAGCAAGCAGCAGGGTCATACAGATAGATCACCACTGGTTGATATGAACAGGAAAACAAAATACCAAAAGTGGAAACTAAAGCACAGGGGGAAAAAAATCACTAGGTAATCGTTCCAAAGTGATATATTGAAAATTAAAAAGATAATGAGGGGTGTAAATATACTGATCCAGTAATGTATTGGGCCATAATGTACCAAACAATGATTGCTTTAGTTCTGAAGAATCTCAAAGTTCAATTAAGTGGCTGCCCTTATTAGTTGTGATTGGCAGCTCAAATTTGGGGTAAATTTCTGAGATATTCATTGATAAATGTCAATTGAGGGCAAATATGAAATATTCAACTTCTGACAGTGTATTAATGAGATTCTATGTAACATCATAATCTGACACGTTTTATAATACTTTGTCAAGTTATTTTTGAGTCAATATTAAGTATTTTTTATTCCTTCAAAATGAATCTGGAAGATAAAGAGACGCTTTATTTTATACTTAAAGCGTATGAGTATGTAGTCAAAGAAGATATATATAATTGTATTTTAAATGTATTTATACATATTCCTAAATATCAATAAGAAAAAGATAGGTAGCCCAAGGGCTATATTAAAAAAAGACAAACAGATAATTCATAAAAAAGATATTCAAAGAATAAAAGAAATTGAGTTTCATTATTTATCAAGAAAATGACAAGTAAAATTAAATGAGAATATCACAGTGAGATAGCATCATCCACACCAAAATAAGCAGGAAAAAAAATTTTAGAAATGAAGATGGGGAGCAATGAGCGCTCTTCACTCACTTCTGAGGTGCATAATGGTAAATCTACTTTCAAAACTGCTCAGCAATATCTACTAAAGCAAATACATGGAATATTTGAACCCAATAATTTCACTACTTCAATATGTAACAGCAGAAATGTTTTCCAAAAGACATACATGAGACGGCTTACAGAGCTCTATCTGTAATTTTCCAAAATTAGAAACTACTTTAATACAGGCGTATCTTGGAGATATTGCAGTTTTTGTTCCAGACCGCTGCAATAATGCAAATATTACAATAAAGGAGTCAAACGAAGTTCCTGATTTCCCAGCACATATCAAAGTTAGGTTGACACTATATTGGAGTCTATTAAGTGCGTGATAGCATCTCTAAAAAAACGAGATATACAGCTTAACTAAGAAATATAGTACTGTTAAAAATACTATTACCTCACCTTTTAATGAGTCATAATCACTGATCACAGATCTCCATAAGAATATAATACTAAAAAGTTGAAATATCACAAGAACTACCAAGATGTGATACAGACATGATGCGGGAAATGCTATTGGAAACAATGTCTGTAGGCGTGCTTGTTCCACAACTCCCGTAAGCCTTCAATTTGCCAAAAATGCACTACCTTATGAAATGCAATAAAGCAGAGTGCAATATAATGTAGCACATTTGTATTCATTATTAGAAAGTTGAAAATTATAGCATCTTTACAAGAGGAAGGGTGAACCTCATTACATGCAAAATTATGGATATATCTCACAAGCATAAGGTTGAGTGAAAGATGCCAGATTAGGTAGACTGCATGTTGTATGCTTCTACTTATATAAAAAGTTTATCTGTGCTGGAAGAAGTTAAAAGAGCATTACCCTTAGGGTAGCTTTTAAGCTGCTTGTGATGATCTAGGTGTTCTTTATATAGATGTGTTCACATCCTGAAAATAGATCAATATTTACACATAATTTGCACTTTTTTTCTATGTTTCTATTTAACTTCCATAATATATTTTGGAAAAGTGGGACAAAAATAAATAAAGTAAATAAAAAGTAATCTAACTTGGGTCATAGAACAAGTTCCAAACAGAGTCAAAATACAACCAAATTCTGACTTTCTAGCTTCTAGACCTCTATCATTAGAGACTCTAAAAGATAATAACAGATTTCATAGTTTGAATCTGAAATAACCATAACTTTCTAAGTAAAGACTCAGTCTCTGTCAATATGAACAATATGGTGTAGTAGAAAAAAGTCTTTCCAACAAGAACAACCTGAATTTAAAATCTGTCTCCACTTTTGTGTCTTAAATTCTTATGGCTTTGTTTCCATAACTGCAATATAGAATAGGAATATTTATTCATGAGATTACAGGAATTACCAAAAAGGTTCTGACATAAAAGCATGTAATCAATAAACATAGTTATCATTATTAATGTTGTTAAAATTAGTTTAAATAACAAAAATTCTGAGATAGTCAAGTCTAAGAAACATAACTTTATTAAATAAGAGCTCTCCCAGAAGCCTCATGAGATCAGGAGCCACCATATCCACAAGAGCCAGTGAGGTTCCTGGGATGTAAGAGACACTTAATAAATGTTGTCTGCTAAATTCTCAGTATCTTTGACATGCCCTTATTATGGTTCCCAGTTTATAAGTATTATTTTATAAGTATAATGGCTCAAAAATTATTGAAATATAGGATAGCTACAGTGTGATAGAATCCCTTATGTATATTTTTATTTAAAGAAAAGCATGATTCTGTGATCCATACTGAAGGACATGTTGACATAGTGTGCTATATGTGAAACAGAGAAATCTATACAGAATGGGAATAGTCATTTTTTGATGTGAGCAGGATATGTCAAAATATTTTTGGAGTATTTTATAGAGAAGAAAAGATTTATTCTGCTTAATAATCTCATCTAATTAGTCATCAGACATGAATTTGGAATGACCTTTCTATTAATAACTATAAAGAAACCTCCAACTCTAATGGAAAACATTTTGGAAGAACATATTAAAAGAAGTGTTGAGATGCCTGGCTAGCTCAGTTGGTAGATCATGAGACTCTTAATTTCAGGGTTGTGAGTTTGAGCCCCTCACCGAGGGTAGAGATTACTTAAAAACAAAATTGGTTTTAAAAAAGATGTGTTTAGGGGGCCCCTGGGTGGCTCAGTTGGTTAAGAATCCGACTTCAGCTCAGGTCATGATCTGATGGTTTGTGAGCTAGAGCCCTGCAGTGGGCTCTGTGTTGACAGCTCAGAACCAGGAGCCTGCTTGGGATTTTGTGTCTCCCTCTGTCTCTGCCCCTCCCTCCCTTACATTCTTTCTCTCAAAAATAAACAAACATTAAAATTTTTTTTTTAAATTAAAAAGTGTGTTTATAGGGGTTACTTTTTAAATTATAGCACTCATTCAAAAAAGTTCTGGACACTTCTATTAAACAAATTTAAAAATTTAATAAAGTCGTTAATATGTTAATTAGTCTTATGTATTTCTAAGAAGGATCTCTTATATAGTACAATAACCAAATTTATTTGACCTCTGAACTCCCTCACCCCTCTGCATCCCACTCCCACACATAGACACACACAAATGGAAAATTAGTATTCTGAGGAACATACTTCAAAAAGGAATGACTTGGGGCACGTGGGTGGCTCAATCGGTTAATCGCCCGACTTTGGCTCAGATCATGATCTCATAGTTCATGTATTTGAGCTCGCGTCAGATTCTGTGCCAACAGCTCAGAGCCTAGAGCCTGCTCTTGATTTCTGTGTCTCCCTCTCTATCTGCCCCTCCTCTACTCATGCACTCTCTCTCTAAAATAAATAAAACATAAAAAAACAATAATTAAAAGGAATGATTTATAATCATTGCAAATTTATGCCATTATAATGAATAGTGAGCAATATTCTAATGGGATAGTCTAGACTCATAAGAATTAGGTAAATGAAATACTAAAACTCTTGAAATTCTTTCCAACTTCATGTCTAGTGAGGAAGCACTACAAAACTTTTTACCTATGGTTGGAAATTATACTATATGATCTGGTTAACTTGCTTATTCAGTGAATCTTCTCCATGGTATGGTTTGTTCCTGCTGGAGTAAAGAGAATTATCTCTGAAATTCTGTTTCAGTGTTCATGCTTGTGCTACCTGAGCCTCCAATTATGTAGTTTTAGAAGTCCAGAACTTAACCTACAGCAAATCTTCAAAGTTACTACATACACCAGTGACAGAAATGTCAGTACAATTTGTAGAAAACTTCATAAAAAAAGGCAAAGTTGCCTCTAATTAATTTCTCTAAGCAGTATAAATGTAGAATAAAAGAAAAGGAAGTATTTTCTTCTACATGTTTAGACTTTTGAAGAAAATGACAGGTGCTTCAAAACTAGTCTTTAGTAATGTAAGAACCCAATCATAGTTCTAACAGCTGGGTACTGAAATTACTAATCAACTAAACTGATAAATAAATTATTATTTTTAAATGTTTTACATTTATTTATTTTTAAAGTTTATTTATTTTTGAGAGATAGAGCACGGTGCAGGAGGGGCACAGAGCAAAAGAGACACAGAATCCCAAACAGACTCCAGGCTCCGAGCTGTCAGCACAGAGCCCAACGTGGGGCTCGAACTCACAAACTATGAGATCATGACCTGAGCCGAGTCAGATGCTTAGTCAACTGAGTCACTCAGGTGCCCCAATACATAAAATTTAAATATAAGTAACTTCTATTAGCAAGCAAAATGAAATTCCAATGAATCTAGGCTCAATCAGAATATTTTTTCTTTCAAAATTGCAGAATCACAATGAAGAAAATTTCACAAATTCTAAAGAAATAATAATGCCTTTATTTGAATTATCTGTCTGATGTTGGAATGGAGTGACGCCCTCTAGCGCCAGAACCATGTGAGACTTTAATTTTCCAGTATTCCAAAAAGTATGTCATTAAGAGAATATGGAGAGAAAGCCCTGGACCCTCTAAAACATCCAGAGGGTGAGGGGGAAAAAACTTCACATAAATATGGTGCTGTTCAAAATCCAGTTCATCTAGATACAGCTTTTTCATAACATTGTACCCACCGCCTCCATCACCAGTACCAACCCCTACCAACAGTATGAATAACAAATAGCTTTCCTTCAAAGCTGCTCTTGTGTTCATTTAATAGTTATCAAAGTTGAACATGTACCAGAATCACCTGGAAGACACATTAAAACACACATTTTGGAGCCCCCTCCCCTAGAGTTCTTAATTCAGTAGATCTTATGATTTCTAACAAGTTCCCAACTAATTCTAATGTGGCTGGTCAGGGAACACACACTTTGAGCAACCCATATAAAATGTTTTAATGATTTCCGTCAGTGAAATTACTCTCAGAAATGTAATGTAGACCCTATTATGATGCAAATATAGTTGTTCTGAGTAGTCTTATTTATCAAAATCAAAATAGGATAGTATGTCAGTGAGTGTGATTGGATAGAGGAATAACCACATTATAATGTACGCTACATGACTACAATACACATGGGTACGATAGGACTTATCCCTGACAGTTGAGATGGTGCTTGGAGTCCTGCTAGGTCAGTTTGGTTAATTAAATCAAATAACTCCCAGTGCATTCTATCTCCTATTTATACTCCTCACTATCCTCCTCCTTTCAGGTAATCGTATGTTTTTTCCTCTCTCCAAAATATACTTCTTGAATCCATATATGGACAACTTTTATATTTTAGAGCACAGCTATAAAATGGTCCCTTGTATTTGGAATTTTAAACTCTCTTTCCATTTTCCCCCACCCTGGATTTTTATTCACTAATTTTGCATGCAAATATGCAGATTTGGGAAATTGATTGCTTTTGTTAAAATATAATTATTTCTCCTATCATGTCTAACTGTCAAACCATGCTATTGTAAATTCTAAAGGCTAAGAATATGCAGAACTATATTTGCATTATAATAGGGTCCACATTAATAATAAGCTAATTCATTACTCTTTTAGTATCACCTTTACCTTTGAATTGTCACTTTAAAGCTTAGGTGTCACAGTGTGGTCCTCCCTGCCCAGCATGTTGGCATTTAAGAGATTTATCAGACACCTGAAACAAAGCAGTGGCCAGGGGCACAGAAAAGGGTGAAGATCATAAACTCAAAGAATAAATGGAAAGGTTCAATCCATGGTATGTGAATAATTCACAAATACCAAATTTGTATTTGAAGATTCTCCCGTCACCTCCCATTTTCCTTACTTAGGACTTTTTTCCCTACTCAGATCAGCTTATATAATGTATATCTAACAGAAATAATGTGAGAAAATATTAAGGATATTTTATTTCCTCAGGCAAGAGGAAATACATATATTCTATTAAAGTGAGGAATTATGACAAATGTAAAAGGTTAAGTGTCCCTCCCTACTAATGCCTCTAGAACATTTTTATTTCCTTCTGGTCCAATTTAAGTACATTACTTACTGTACATTAGAATCCCATAATATGGTAGGCAGAATAATGACCTGAGGGTCATTATTAGGACAAGATATCCTTGTCCTAACCCCTGGCATCTGTGAATATAATAGTTTACATGTTAAAAAGAAATTAAAGTTGCAGATGGAATTCAGATTACTAATTAGCTAATCCTAAAATAGAGAGTTGATCCTGGAATATCTGGGTGGATGCCATGTAATCCCAAGATCCCTTAGGAGGGGAAGAGTGGTCTGAAGAGACACCCAGAAGAAAGGCTGCCTAGGAAAGACTTGGCCTGAGTTACTGACTTTAAAGTGAACTATCAGCCAAGAAAAGCAAGCAACATCTAGAAACGGGAAATAGCAAAGGAAAAGATTTTCCATAGAGGCTCCAGGAAGGAATGCATCTTAGCCCACTGAGATCCCAGTCAGATTTATGACTGACAAAACTGCAAGAAAATAAATTTGTAAATGTGTGCTCTTAAGCCACTAAGCTTGTGGTAACTTGTCACAGCAGCAACGGAAACGTAATAAACCTGGGACTTTGAAAATCCTGATGCCCAGATCATAGCCCACATCAATTACATTAAAATCTCGGGGTGGGGGCAGTCAGGGGAAGAATGAGACATGGACATCAATAAGTTTTTTTTAAGCTCCCTAGAAGCTATGTGCAGCCATATTACAGAACTGCCACTCTGAGTTTATGTACCAGTCTTCATGAGAAACTACACTATCTTGGAATGAACACTTCATGGGTGATAAGGCTTGGCCCATATGATACCGTGCCACTCCAAACATGGTTCAAAGAGCCAAGCAACAACATCACCTTGGAATTTGCTAGAAATACATAGTCCCCAATCTGGCCCATTGACTCAGAATCTGCATTTTAATGCCAATTCTAGGAGGTATGTGTGCCCATTAAAATTGTAAGAAACAAAGTATGTGCCCTGACAATTGCCTTTCCAAACTAAAACATTTCTAGTACTTGAGATGATCTTGGAATCATTACTTAAATAAAATCTTGTAAAGTTTTCCCTCCTCCTTTCTTCTTCCTTTCCCCTTCTCCTCTCTCCCTCTTCCCTCCATTCTTCCCTTTATTTTTCCTGTCTCTTTTAATCTTTCTCTATTTCCTCCTCCTCAACTCTCTCCCCTTTAGCTGCTGCTCAGTGACCCAGACTTTTCATTTCTGACTTGCTGACTAACTGCCTGAATTAATGATAATTGTAACTACAACAATGATAAAAATAAGTTACTGAAATGCCAGCTATTATGAAATAAAAATACAATTTAAGTGCCAGGGGTAAAAACCTGTTTTAATTTAGTATCAATGCTGTATTCCATTTTATACCAGACTAATTTCTCTTGGACTCTAGAGATATAGATCAAAATTTATTAGTTTACTCTTAAAACTCCTAAATAATTCCAAACCTCCCTTGGGATTTTACTCCCATGAGGCAAGAGATTCAATTATCACCAATCTCTTGCTTGCATCAAATATAATTTCCTTTTATCATAAGTTTATAATTTTTAGCATTCAGGCTCTGTGGAAATAATCATCCTGTATTGGTAAAACTGTTTTCTATTCGGAACTTTTTGTCTCTAACCTGGGGTTGGAGAAACCAATGACAATGACAGAATAAGATTTGCAGGTGGGAAATGGGAGATTATAAACTGGGGTGCCAGTCTCCATCTTGTGGCTATGGAAACACCCCAGCCAACCAGGATTCTCTCCTATGCTGAGCATGGGACTTGTTTCTCAAAGCTTCTCAACACTGTGCTTTTGATAGCACCAGACCAATTTGGGCCTTTGATTTTTCTTAGCCTTAATTATTTCACTTAATCACTAGAACAAATCACTAGATGTTACTAGTCCCATTTTACAAATGAAAACCCTAAAGTCTAGAGGGTGTTAGTAACTTGTCCAAGGCCATGCTGTTGGTAACAGGTGGATATAGGATTTTTCATGGAGGTTTGTCTGGTTCCACGGCTCATACTATAAAAAAAACTATGTTGCCTGCAGCGGTGTGGCATGATTTATTGACCATGAGGATGACAGGAAACCATATATTAAAAAGATTTCTCTTGAGGAGTCTTAGAAACAACCCCAGTGGGTCAAACTGACCACTCAGCTCTTTTCCAAGTAGCCAAATGTCTGTAAAACTGTGCTATATAAGTTCAATGAGAAAGATCATTTACAGAACACAATCTCAGCTCTGGCAATCTGTCATTGCAAAGCATGGCAATGTACTGCTTCTGTGATACTCATTTACCATGTTAGTTTCAAACCACTAGCCTATTACACTGAAATCCAGTTATTTGCTGAAACAAAACGAATAATTTACAATTACACAGAGAATCTTTATAATGTGTTTACATATACTTTGCCTCCTGAATAACACTGCTGTTTTCAGAATCCAGTATGATTAAAGTGCTGGTTGAGGCATTACCCTAATAGGTGCCACTATCTGTTATCGTAAAAGGAAGGAAGGGAAAATTCACAGAGATAATCTGCCACCCTTCATATGCAACTATGGATAAACGTTTCTGCTTTGAGAACATTATCCAGCACTGGTCCCCAAAGATAGGTTTATCTGTTAGCTATTTGGCAATGCCCTCTGTCTCCCACCAAGGAGACATCTGAAAGGCTGTTTCTGCAAGAAATGCCAAACAAGCTTGCTAGTCTTACTTACAGCTATTAGGTGTTATAAGTCACACCCCTGACCATGTCTGTGCATGTGTGACAGTATCAGATGAGACAGAAAGATGCAGTCAGTCCAACATGACACTGATTTTTTAAATGCCCGCAAGCAGGGAAAACAGAAGTTAAAGAGCACTTCTAGTTATGTGATAATTAATTCAAAACAGTTTTATTGCAAGGACTGAAATTAAAATTCAGGAATGCCAAGCTTTGAATCAGGCCTAGGTTCAACCAACCATCAATTTTGTAACATTGAGCAAGTCTTTTAGTGGCTTTGTGCCTCAAATTTTCCTTCTGTAAAACTGAATAATATCTAAAACTCAAGATTATTATGACTTTTTAAAAAGAATATTAATTAATACAAAGTGCTTAGGATGCTAGTTTGAGCAGAGGAGACTCTCAGAAAACATTAGCCTTCTTAGCACTTCCTTTCCTGGGAGCCAGAATTTCAGATAACTTCTTTCTCACCCTCAGGTGCATAAGCCAGAGTGTGCAACATCATGTTGTTTCACCAAGTACCTCACAGAGCACATATTCCTATTTACATTTAAAGTTTAATGCTCACAGCTACAGCTATAAACAAGAGCTTCCTGCTGCCACATCGTATATATTATCATGGAATATATTCATTAAAGAATGATTTCCACTAAGTCCCTACTGTGTGATAGTGTCTGTGTAAAGTGATAGGAAACAAAAGAATAAGACGTATTCTCAGTTCTTGAGGCACTTAGAATACAGCAGGAAAAGTCATGTTAACTGAGCCATAGGCCCCATACAGCGACATGAGAAAGAATGTGTAGTGCAGAGGCATAATCAGGAAATGAGTCATGGGGAAGGCAAGATTTCAGAGGAGACTTGAATAATAAGATCTTAGCAGGAAGATCACACAGTAAGGGGCACATCAGGCAAATAACTTGGAGACAGACTATGAAGAAACTAGGATGCCAACATTTAGGTATTTAGCATTTTGATTGGCAGGAATGTAATAAGGTGTATAAAGCAGGAGAGTGACAGAAGTATATTGATAGAAATAACTGATGAAGTAGAGATTTAATTCTGCACTTAGCCAGTCATACCCAATTTTCTAGTCTGCTAATGTCAGTGTGCTGAGGCTGCCAGATCTTTTCCTATCCACTCATAAATGTATATGGGTTGCATATACATCATAAAGGTATTTCGATGCATTATTTGCATATGAAAACCCTTGCATAATGGGCAGGACTTCTGAAATGGCAGTGTAAGGAGTGAAGATACTTCCCAGCAATATAAACATTTCATTTTTGAAACAAACAGTCATCTAAAGCCCACAAGAAATTGTCCTAAGAGCATATGGCAAATGGAGAAACATTCACAAGCAACAGCTACTAAGTCTCAGTAAGAACACTGAGAGCCTGTAGTACGTGAATCATGGCTCACTACCATTCTCTACCCAACCAGCCCAGCATGATGGTAACTCCACTGCAGATGGTGCAGCCAAGAACACAGGACTCACCATCTGCCTTCCTTCTACCATTAGGCATTCAAGAGGAGTGCCCCTGGACCCACAATCAACCCTGGAGTTCAGGAAATCTATGCACACGCACGAGGATGCACCCATTTGGAATCAATCAGAGTAGGACATGGGCAGACTTGAAAATAACCTCCAAGCCACACACAGACCCATCAACACAGGGAACATAGCTCATTGGCATAAAGGTCTTAATTTGAACTTCTAACCAGATCTTGACAAATAAGTTTCTCTGACCCAAATGTGACTCCTAGAATACCAGATTTAAAAATAATTCAGGGGGCACCTGGGTGGCTTAGTTGGTTAAGCGTCTGGCTTCCGCTCAGGTCATGATCTCACAGTTCATGGGTTAGAGCCCCATGTTGGGCTCTGTGCTGCCGGCTAGTTCAGAGCCGGGGGCCTGCTTCGGATTCTGTGTCTCCCTGTCTCTCTGACCTTCCCCCGCTGGCGCTGTCTCTCTGCCTCTCAAAAATAAAAAAACATTTAAAATTTTAAAAATAAATAAGATCCTTACTGGCAGTGTGGATGAGTATGCATGACCAATGCTTTACTCTCTAGGACCAATTAGAGAGGTAACCAGCAAGTTCACGGTTCCAGGCTGAATATGTGTGTAAAATGCAAACACACTGAACAGTGGTAGTAAACTACAAACTACATGCATACCCAAGAGTACAGGGTAAAAATTTTACTACTTAAGGGCCCCTAAGCATAATCTGTCACCAATAAATGGCTGATGCTGATCGTGGCTGATATTCAAGTAACCAAACCAAAGACTGAAACCAAAAAAGAAAAAGACATTGAGCAGCGACATCAGAGGCTGTACACTGCAGGGTAAATACACTTAACAGAATTTAACACTAAACAAATTTAAAATATGACCAATCAAATAACAATAACCCTCCTTCCTTAGGAATGTGTATCCAGACACAGTTACTGAAATATAAGGTACAGCTTTCAAAGTTAAGAGAAATGCAAATAATGCATGCATGACTCACACAGGGAAAAGGAAATAGGAACTTTAAAGGGATCCATATTATAAACAAGATCAAAGAACTAAAGGGAATTATCCATAAAGAATTAAAGATAGTGATGCCTGGGTGGCTCACTGGGTTAAGCATCTGACTTTGGCTCAGGTCATGATCTCATGTCATGAGTTCAAGCCCCTCACAGGACTCTCTGCTGTCAGCACAGAGCCTACTTTAGATCCTCTGTTCCCCTCTCTTTATGCCCCTACCCACTTGCACAGCTGTGCTCTCTCTCTCTCTCAAAAATAATTTTTTAAAGAATTAAAAACCAGCAAAATAACATATAAAAAGATTATACATCAAGAGCAACTAGGATTTATCCCACGCATGTATGGTAAGTTTAACACCCATAATCAATAATCACACCATATCAAGTGAAAGAACAAAAACTATGTATCTCAGAAAATGTTGAAAAATCCAATATCCTTTCATGATTAAAATTAAAAAACTCAACAAAGAAAAAAAAGTCTCAAACTTTAAGAAGACATCTAAAAAAACCCTACAACTGCCATAAAACATAATGATGAAGGATTGAATGCTTTCTCCTCAAATCATGAAAAAGATAAGGATGTTAAATTTTATCATTTCTATTTAACATTGTACTGGAGGGTTCTAGACAGGATAGCTGGGCAGAAAAAATAAATAGAAAACATTCAGATTGGAAAGGAAGACATAAGTATTTGCAGATTACATATTTTATAAATAGAAAGTTCTAAGGAATGCACACACACACATGTTAATAAACAAGTACATCAGAGTTGTAGGATATGAGGTCAATAGGCAAATGTCAATTATATTTATAAACACTAGTAATGAACATTCCAAAAATGAAATTTGAAAAAAATTCTATTTGTAAGAACAAAATACTTGGCTATACATTCATAAAACAATCATAAAGCTTGTATATTGAAAACTATAAATATTGTTGAAAGGAATTAAAGATTTAAGGTAATTAAAAGGCATTTCCCATTCAGGTGTCAGAATATTCAATATTTTGGGATGCCTGGGTGGCTCAACTGGTTAAGCATCAAACTTCAGCTCAGGTTATGATCTCATGGTTCTTAACTTTGTGCCCCACCAGTTCCAGCCCCAGTTTGGGCTCTCTTCAGATCCTCTGTTTCCCTCTCTCTCTGCCATAAACATTTTTTTTAAAGACTCAATATTTTAAGATGGCAATAGTATTCAAATTGATCTATAGATTCAACTAAGTTGCTATTAAAATCCCATTTGGATTTTTTGCAGACATTGACAAATTTATCCTAAAACTCAAATTGAAATGTAAAAGAAAAGGAATAGCCAAATTATTCTCAAAAAGGGAGAACAAAATCAAAGGACTCACATTTCCCCAAATTTAAAACTTATGAATTTATAACAATAAAAATAATCTGGTACTGGCATGAAAATAGACTTACAGATTAATAGCTGTTTGATTTTAGACAAAAGTGCCAAAAACAATTGAAAGGGAAAAAATAGTTTTTCACAAATTGTGCAGGGACAACTGGATAGCCACCTACCAAAGAGTAAAGATGAAATCCTGACCTACATCATATATAAAAATTAACGTTAAGTGACATATAGATTGAGAAGTAATAGTTTAAACTATATAAATGTTAGAGGAAAACATAAGAGTCAATATCTTTAACCTTACATTAAGCAATGGTTTCTTAGTACAACAAAAGCACAACTGGTAAAGAGAATATATAGATACACTGTATTATAAGAAATTTAAAACCATTTGTTGCTGCAAACCATACCTTCAAAAAAGTGAAAACACAGTTCAGAGAATGGAAGAAACTATTCACAAATCATGTGTCTGTCAAGGATAGTATATCTTACAACAATGATAAATACACACTGAAAAATACTCCCAGAATCCAAATAGGCATTTCCTCAAATATACCAATGCCAACAAACACACAAAACAATGTTCAATAATGTTAGTCATCAGGGGGATGAAAATCAAAACCTCAGTAAGATTCCTTTTCACATAAACTAGGGTGGCTACACTTAAAATTGTTTTTTAAAAATGGGTTAATAGAAATGTGGAGAAATAACACATACTACATTGTTAATTGAAATGTCAAATGATGTGGCCACTTTGGGAAAGAGTTTGACAATGCCCAAAATTATTATAGAGACTATATGACCAAGCAGTTCCACCCTGGGATGTATAATCAAGAAAAATGAATCACTAGTCCATGCAAAAACTTATATATAAATGTTCATAGGAGACTTACATATAATAGCCAAAAACAACTCATGTGTCTATGGAAGTGGAACCAACCTATATATCCATGAATTGATAAATAGATAAATAAACAGTTGTATTTATTTAAGTTTAACATAATTCACAAATAAAGGTAGAACTTAATTAGCCCACAACAAAATTATATTGAAAGAAGCCAGTCACTAATAGCTACTAATTATATGATACTGTTTATATGAAAAGTCCAGAAAAAATAAATCTGTAGAAACAAAAAGATCAGTAATTGCTTTGGACTAGATGAGAGTGTTGTACAGGGAAGGGGATTATGGAGAAGACAGCTAATGGGTAGAGAATTTCTTTGGGGTAAAACAATAATGTCCTAAAATTAGGTTGTAGTGATGGCTGTATAATCGTGTCCATAAAGTAAAAATAGAATTTTATACTTTAAAATAGTATAATTTGTAACATTTTAATAGCTCAATAATTTGCTTATAATTTATGTAATATCAGATATGTTTCTAATTATGTATTTTATGCCTTTTATTTATGCCTGTTGTCATATATATGCAAATAAAGAATATATAAACCATATATATCTGTGCATATTCATTTATTTTCTATTGATTTTATCAATTTAACATATCTAAAGGTTATTTTCACCTAAACAACATTATGGTATAACATTGTTATGAAACTTTAAAACATAATACTCATTCTCCACTCCCATACAGAACATACAATTTAATTTCATTTTTTCTTTCAACACTGCAGTATTGTATACTGACTGATCACAGTTTATTTAACTATTCCCTTATTGGTGGACACTTAGTTGCTATCCACTTTTATAAAAACGAAAACATGGTAA
Source organism: Suricata suricatta (assembly GCF_006229205.1). Lineage (NCBI taxonomy): Eukaryota > Metazoa > Chordata > Mammalia > Carnivora > Herpestidae > Suricata > Suricata suricatta. The sequence continues at coordinate 96,926,596 of NC_043705.1, read as the reverse complement.
TGAATATTAGCATACAAATATATCTATTAAAATATTCCTAGAAGTGGAATTTCTGACAAAATTATGCATGTATTAAATTTAGGTAAGTGCTCCCAAAATTGATAGTTTATGCCAAATCTCAACACACTACTGACAATCTAAATTCCAAGCACTGGAATAGGTGTACAGTGTGTCATACATAGAAAGGGAACTGTGACTCAGCTATTCGGATTCATACCCAAACTCCACCACTGTTAAGCTGGGTGACTCTAACCTGAGTATCATAAAGATGTCATTAGGTTTCATAATATGGGGTCAACTTACATTTACAATGTTCAACTTAATTTATACATAATTTATTTTGAAACTGATTATGATGAAGTTTCCTATTTCTCCACACTTTACCAACAAGAGATGACACCATTTTGTTTAGTTTTTCCACTCCATTGATGAACAATAAAAAGTAATTGTATGTTTAGATAGTGGGTCCTGGAGTCAGAATACCTAATATCTATCACTATCAAGCTGTGTAAACTTGGTTTACAGTAATTACATAGTAATTACCAAACTACTTACTGTTTTTCTGTGTGGCAATGTCCTTATTGCTAAAGTGATGACACAATTTTATGGGTTTGTTATGACAAGAATATGGTTAATTAAGTGCCTAGAAAAGTGCTCCCAACACAGAATAAACATTTAATAATTTTTACTTTATTATTTCTCTGATCACTATCATCACCAGAGAAATTAAATATTTTTATTAGCCAATTTGCTTCTTCAGTGATATGTTGACTCATAAGTACTGTCCAATATTTATCTGGAATGTTTGCTACTTTCTTACTTAGTATTGCATATATTTTCTCCTGACAATTTTCTTGTCTCTTCACCTTGCTTATTTCATTTTTTTTTATGGTTTATTCATTTATTTGGAGACAGAGTGTAGGCACAAGAAGGGGGGCGAGGGAAGAGAATCCCAAGCAGGCTCCACACTGACAGTGTGGAGTCTGACACAGGGCTCAAAGCCACAAACCATGAGATCATGACCTGAGCCAAAATCAAGAGCCAGATGCTTCACCAACTAAGCTACCCACACACCCAACTTTACTTCACTTCTTCCTCTGTCCTCCACACTCACTTCAAATATCTGGCCTCCTACATGTTCTTGAATATATAAATTTTCATTGGATGTTCCCTTTGCCAAGAATGCTTTCCCCCAGATGCCGTCAACCTTTTCAAGCCTTCACTCATACACTTATATGTCACACCTCTTAGTGAGGCCTCTACTAATGACTTGCAATAATTTCAAACACTTCCAGTCCTGCCAAAGCCAAGGCGCATTGCCCTTCCTCTGTTTCATTTTTTCCAACAGTACTTAGAAGCTTTTCACAGATCATGTTTTTTCTTAGTTTCTATCTTTTCCACTAAAATTTAAAATTCATGAGAGCAGGTATTTTTGCCTATTTTATCCCATAGGAATCCTCAGAACCTACAATAGTACTCTATATGTGTTTGAGGTCAGAAAATGTTTGCCAAATTGAATCATTTATGATTACTTCTTCCAAATAAGTTTCCAATGTTTTATGTCATCAAATCTGAAAATCAATACCTTTAGTGAGCAAATAAATGTTTATTTTATGTTGGCAAGGCATTTCTACCCTAAGATTGAAAAAGCATTCTTTTTTATTATCTTATTTTATAACAATTAGCACTGTTGATTTACATTTAGATTCTTAGCTTCACCCAGAGAATTCTTTGAGAAAGGTAAAAAAAAAAAATCTAAAAGATTTCTTTTGAAAAATTAGTTGTCTAAAATGCTAATTACCAGTCTATTCTTTACCCACTGATAATCAACATGAACTTTATCATCTGCTGGATCTCATTTGTTCAGATTTCTGAAATATATTCTTTCATTCTACAGTAAATTGATTTAAATTAATTTTATACCTAAAATTACCATAAATTTATAGATGTATTTTACGGACAACTACCTTTCCTAGTTGAGTCTCCTGATTTCTAGAAAATCAATTCTTGGAACTTGACCTATGCAATCTTTCTAGAACTTCTCCTAGCTGATATTTAGTTTCCTGAATCTATATTCTATACCACATCAACCTTCTCTTACAACCCATCTTTTTAAAAAAATTTTTAAATGTTTTATTTATTTTTGAGAGAGAGAGAGAGATACAGCATGAGCAAGGGAGAGTCAGAGAGAGAGGGAGGCACAGAATCTGAAGACAGGCTCCAGGCTCTGAGCTAGCTGTCAGCACAGAGCCTGACACGGAGTTTGAACCCACAAACTGTGAGATCATGACCTGAGCTGAAGTTGGATGCTCAACCGACTGAGCCACCCAGGCACCACACAACCCATCTTTTTTTACTTAATATTTTGAGATTTTTTTTTTACTTAATCATTCACATTTATCTTCAGTTTGGTTCCAGTTTATTATATGGAACTTTTACTGATATTTTCAACACTTCATATTTCTTACATACAGAGGAATTCAAATGTGTACAAGTAGAATTTAAAGAACATTATAAAGCAAACACCTGTAATATTTTCACCCAGGAGAGGAAATGGAACATTTTTCCAAGCACTTTGAGAACTTGAAATTTTTTAGAAATACTTTTTGAAATAACTTTACTTATTGCATTTTCTATGGGTGCCTAAAACTCATCAATTTTTTCAAAAAAAATTAACTTGATTTCACTTCCAGAAGTGATACTTTTTAAAATGTGAAAGGTCATTTTCATGGATTCTTATTTTAAAGACAGATATTCCAGTCTGTCCCCTAGTTCTTGAAATATAAAAAGCATAATTTTATAATAGTTCTTTTTTCATAATTACAGAATCTGAAGTCATAGTGATAGTCATGTTATTCTCTGTGTGTGCTACTGTGGAAGATAATAAATTCTCAAAAATGTCTACGTCCTTCTCCTAAAACCTGTAAATGTATACCTTACATACATGACAACAGGAACTTTGTGGATGTGAGGTAATTCAGAAATTTGAGACAGGGAAATGATCCTGGATTAACCCAGGGGGCCCAGTGCAATCACAAGGGATTGTTACAATAGGAAAGCAGGACTGTGAGAGTCGGAAGAGGCTTAACGGAAGCAGAGCTTCAAGTGGTTTGAGAAAGGGGCCATAAATTAATGAATGCAGGCAGCCTCCAGTAGCTGGAAAAGACAAGCAAACAGATACTCCATTGGAGCCTCCTGAAGGAAGAGAGCCCCATCAATTCCTTTAGGTTTAGGACTCAACTGCCAGAACTGTTAGATAATGAATGTATGTTTCTAAGTCACTAAGGTCATGGTAGTTAGAAACAACGACACACTAATACAGTTATTTTGCTTATTTCTTACTTCCGTTACCTTTTCCCTATGTGTTTCTCATTGTGCTTTCCCTAGAAATATGTGTTTTTCCTATGAATTTTTGTGAGACTTCTTTATGGCCTACATTAAAAGTAAGTTGCTCTGAAAAGCATTTGCTACTATGGGGGAGTGGGGGTACTACCAAACCCAGTCTACTGTAAAGCATTTTCACGTTGTGAGTGTATTATTGGACATCAAATAAATCTTGCAGTTTCTATGTTCTTACTTTCTTTCACTTTTTTATATTATCATATATTTTTCTCTTACATATTTTTTATCTTCTCATATCTTTGGTTATTTGTAAGATAAAGCATCAGTACAAGAGTATCAACCTATGATACTCTTATCTACCTAGGAGTATGATACTCCTCAGAGCAGGCCACCTTCTACAATGAGATGCATGAAAGCTGTTAGTTAAGTGATAAGGCTTCTATGAGGTTGCCTGAGACAAGAGCAGGAGAGAGGTCAAGGCATTCACAGTTACTCTTACTTTTGTTATTTTTAATCTTGCTCCTACACTATGTCACTATTTTTTGTTATTGTTGTGTTTTTGCTGCTACTGCAATGCTATCAGTTTTTCATCTTCCCTGTATTGCTTAAGAAACCAAGGGTTTGAAGTAAGTAGTTTGATGTCATAGTCAAGAAAGAGGCACCTGGGTGGCTCCAGCTGAGCATCTGACTCTTGATTTCAGCTCAGGTCATAATCCCAGGGTCAAGGAATAGAACCCTGCTTTGGGCTCCAGGCTGAGCATGGAGCTTACTTGGGATTCTATCTCTTCCTCTGGCCTCACCCTAGCGCTCCCGCTCACTCTCTTTCTCTCAAATAAAAAAAAAAAAGAAAAAGAAACAAAGAGGGGCACCTGGGTGGCTCAGTCGGTTAAGCATCTTGCTTCAGCTCAGGGTATGATCTTACAGTTCATGGGTTTGAGCCCCACATCGAGCTCTGTACTGACAGCTCAGAGCCTGGAGCCTGCTTCAGATTGTGTGTCTCCCTCTCTCTCTGCCCCTCCCTCGCTCACTCTCTGTCTCTGTCTCTCAAAATAAAATGAAGACATAATAAATATTTAGAAAAAGAAACAAAGAAGGAAAATGACATGCTGTATAGGTTTTATAGATACCTGAGAATATCACATTAGAATTAAGCAAACACCATAGAATAGCAATATTTTGCTTTCTTTAAAATAAAATTAGGATGTTGTGCAATGGATTCCACACTCATATCTCCTTTAAAGGCAGATGCTAGCATGACTTGGAGTTTTTCCAGCTTTAAAGGCTATAAACTGTATCAAGAATCCTCCACCAAAGGCCATTACTTCCTCCCTACCATCTGTACAGCAGCAAGATGCCATAAAGAAATCAAGCCAAGGTATGGTAATTATGCTATGGATATATTGGTACCCTGAGGGACGTTAGTTAGTTACCATTATGAAATTTAATTCTTTACTATCAATAAATAGGTATACCATCCTATAAAATAAGCATTGCTAATTTTTTTTTGCAAAGTTGGTTTAACATTTAATTTTTTAAAAATAGTTTATTGTCAAATTAGTTTCCATACAACACCCAGTGCTCTGCCCCACAAGAGCCCTCCTCCATCACTACCACCTCTTTTCCCCCCATCTCCCTTCCCCTTCCTTTTCAATATGCAATAGTCTCTCAAGTTTTGCATCCCTCTCTCTTCCCAACTCTCTTTCCCTGTTCCCCTCCCCCTGGTCCTCCATTAGGTTTCTCCTGTTTTCCTGTTAGACCTATAGGTGCAAACATATGGTTTCTGTCCTTCTCTGCCTGATGGACATTTAGGCTCTTTCCATGTTTTGGCTATTGTTGACAGTGCTGCTATGACCATCGGGGCACATGTGCTCC
>NC_043705.1:96864873-96921282 GCF_006229205.1 Suricata suricatta | reverse complement strand
GGTTTGTTCATTTTAGCCACTCTGACTGGCATGAGGTGGTATCTCAGTGTGGTTTTGACTTATGTTTCCCTGATGATGAGTGATGTTGAGCATCGTTTCATGTGCCTGTAGGCCATCTGGATGTCCTCTTTGGAGAAGTGTCTGTTCAGTGCAGTCCCCATCAAAACTGCACCAACATTCTTCTCAAAGCTAGAACAAACTATCCTCCAATTCGTATGGAACCACAAAAGACCCCGAATAGCCAAAGTCATATTGAAAAAGAAAACCAAAATGGGAGGCATCACAATCCCAGACTTTAGCCTCTACTACAGAGCTGTCATCATCAAGACAGTATGGTATTGGCACAAAAACAGACACATAGACCAATGGAATAGAATAGAGAACCCAGAACTGGGCCCACAAATGTACAGCCAATTAATTTTTGACAAAGTAGGAAAGAGTATCCAATGGAAACAAGACTGCCCCTTTAGGTGCAGGTGGTGCTGGGACAATTGGACAGCAACATGCAGAAGAATGAAACTAGACCACTTTCTTACATCATTCACAAAAATTAACTCAAAATTGCTAAAGGACCTGAATGTGAGACAGGAAACCATCAAAACCCTTGAGGAGAAAGTAGGAAACAACCCCCTAGACCTCCACCGCAGCAATTTCCTACTCGACACATCCCCAAAGGCAAGGGAAATAAAAGCAAAACTGAACTCTTGGGACTTCATCAAGATAAAAATCTTCTGCACTGCAAAGGAAACAAGAAAATAGGCACCCGACATAATGGGAAAAGATAGTTGCAAATGACATATCAGATAAAGGGCTAGTATCTAAAATCTACAAGGAACTCACCAAACTTCACACCCACAAAACAAATAACCCAGTGAAGAAATGGGCAGAAGACATGCACTGCTATATTATATATATTTTATAGAAAGAAATGCCACTGATTAAATAACTATTCAACTTCTCGGTCATAGAATTGAATGTAATTATATATGTACCCTACTTACTTAATATTAATTATTTTTTTAATGTTTGTTTATTTTGAGAGAGAAAGAGCAGGAAAGGGCAGAGAGAGGGAGAGAGAGAATTCTAAGCTGCAACATGGGGCTCAACCTCACAAACTAGGATATCATGACCTGAGCCAAATCAAGAGCCAGACACTCAACCAAATGAGCCACCCAGGTGCCCCAATAATAATTAATTTTTTAACTCTACATAATGAAATAACTGAAGTTCTCTATGTGGAAACTGGAGTAGTCTATATTTAAAGTAGCTAAGTTTTATACCAAAACTTAAGACTCTTCTCAAAGATAACTGTATACCTTTATGATCGGTCTGCCTCTAATGCACATATGTGTGTCATATGGCCTATGTTATAAGTTAAGCCACTTCAAATAAGCTGGTTAGGCTGTACCAAGGGTTTTTTTCATGTTAATTCAGTTAAAAGATAGTAAGTATAAGGCACTTACCTAAAGTGTTCAAGATACACCAATGGACACAGATAACAAACGTCTTTTACCTCCTGTAACTTACAGTCTGACAAGCAAGTTATTATAGGTACCTGATACATAAAGGTAATAAAGGTTATGGTAGAGAAATTACAGTGTGATATGGAAGATCCTGGGTGGTAGAGTGTTGATGTTTTAAATAGCCAGACTTTCAGAGAAAGCATTATCTGAACAGAAAATTTAAAAAGTCATGGAGTTAGCCATGTGAGGATCGGAAGGAAGGACATTCCTTGTAGAGAGAGCAGACAATGCAAATGTCCTGAGGCAGAAGCATATCAGACATAACAGGAAGTAGTGAAGAGTATACCCCTTGGTGTACTGTACTTGGAATACAAGGAAAGAATAGGTTGAGATCCAAAGAGGATTAGAAGGACAGATCATGAAGGAACTTGTGGACTTCCATGTGGATATGGTCTGTACCATCAATGAGAGGGGGAGCCAAGGAATAATCTGAGTTGAACATTTAATTTAATCTGACTTGGATTTTGAAAGAATCCTTCTCACTAATGAGTGGAGAAGAACAATAATTAGCAAGGGATGGAAAAAAGTAGAACAGTAAGTGAGATACTGTATTACTCAGGTGAGAGATAATGGTGGCTTGGATGAGTGTGCTAGCTGGCCTTTGACAGATCAACAGGCCAGAATGAGATTCCTTAAAAAGCAAATGCTTTTACGTTCCAGTATATTGTGATATGGAACAGAACATTCTGTCAAATCATTTGTGTGTGAAACCCATTCTGCAGCTGTGGATCCTATTCTAGAATACTGTTATATTCTATAATCATCAACCTATAACACTAATGCTGCTAGAGAAATAGCTGGGCTCACAATAGGCAGAACAATTTTTAATCTGGCATATTATATCACCAAGGATATAAATTTATTTCTTTTAATAATTTTTAATGTTTAATTATTTTTGAGAGAGGGAGAGCAAGCACACAAGCTAGGGAGAGGCATGGATAGAGACAGACAAAGAGTCCAAACCATGCTTCAGGCTCTGAGCTGTCAGAGTCTGATGAAGAGCTTCAATCCATGGACCATGAGATCATGACCTGAGACAAAGTCGGCCACTTAACCAACTGAGCCACCCAGGAGCCCTGAGGGATATCAATTTATTCTACTTTGAGATAAAATTGACCACCTGACCTATCAAAGAAGTTATTTTCATTAAATAACCAATGTCTTCAATTTCAATGTCAAAAATAGATACCTAAAATTTTAATGTACTTCTAGTTGTGAGTTTTAAAATAAATGAGATATTTGCTTTTGTTTTTCATAGTAATTATGGTTAAGCACTTAAGAAGGAAAAAAGCAAAGCAGGGTTAATGATCTTCAGAAAACTTCTATTTTCTAGACCCAATTCAAAGTAGAAATATGAGAGTGACTGAGCATGATGACCTGAACTTGACTTAAAATTTAGAAAGAAGAGTATTGATCCTTTTTCCTTCTTTCAAAAACAACAGACAATTTATTGTTCTGCCTGTGGAGTAAACTCCATGGCAGAAAAGCAAGAAAAAAGGCTTTCACTGAAGCAAAGCAGGTAAAGGCTGTTTATCCACAGTAAAGATTTAGTTATGCCTTAAATTCATTACCAACTTTGGTGTTCATAGAACAGGGAATGAAATACAGACTCTGCCCCTTCTCTAGTCAGATGTGTCACTTTAGGAGCATTAAGTAATCTCACCCTTCTTTAAGTTCCTGATTTTTTAAACAAATATAAAGTTAATTACTCCCCATAAAGCTGTTTTTGAGGATTATACAAGGAAATGCATGAAAAAGCACATGACACGGTACCTGCCCTATGGTAAGCTTTTAACAAAAGGAGCTACTGTTATTAAATTTTGTGTAATAAATTACTCAAAGTGGGATAAATATCCATCAAACTGGTGACATGGACTCTTGAAAACAAAATATGATGTCTGGATTTTCATCTTTTCACATAATTGGTAAAGTAGTGTGCAAAGATAAGGAGATTTGCTCTCTGCTTCATACCAAAAACCAGGCCTGCAATATGTGAGTGAACTCATGAACCCTGCTACTATGCACATTTTTTAATTACAGTACAGTTGTTAAATTTGATGTGCATTATTTTGTGAGAGTATCCATTTGTTAATGAAACCCAGTAAATACTGTGTGAATGAGTAAAGAATAGCAATAAATATGGACAGAATATATAAATGAACTGCACTCATTCTTAATCCATAAATCCCAGGAGAGAAGGGAGGGAAATTTATTAATTTCATATCAAAAAACATCTTGTATATTTGAATAATGACTCAACCTAATACAGATGATTTTGCATATCACCTAAAAATTATATAAAAATCTCATAATCATCGAGGTGCCTGGGTGGCTGAGTAAGTTAGGTGTCCGACTTCAGCTCAGGTCATGATATCACGGTTCGTGGGTTCGAGCCCCACATCAGGCTCTGTGCTGACAGCTAGCTCAGAGCCTGGAGCCTGTCTTCAGATTCTGTGTCTCCCTCTCTCTTTGACCCTCCCCTGCTCATGCTGTCTCTGTCTCTCAAAAATAGGTAAAAAAAATTTTTTTAAATCTCATAATCATTATGGTCATTTCATCTTCCTTTACTACCTATTATTCATTCTCATTTTACACATCAAAATAATATTACATAAAAGTGAATCTGACTGTCTTCTATTCTTTGTTGTTGTTGTTGTTGTTGTATTAATCTTTAATTATGTATAAAGACTTCCAATCATGTCACCTGGGGACTTTTTACCCACTGCTCTGTTTGGCAGCCAATCTCTTGTCTCTCTCTTCAGCAATGGTGAGGCGGATGTCCTTTCCATGGGGAAGAGAAATCCATGGTTTGTTGCCTTTGCCAATAACAAAAATGTTGGAGAGCCGGGTGGCAAAGCTGTTGTCATTGGCATCTTTCACGTGAACTACATCAAAAGAACCAGGGTGTCTCTCTCTGTTGGTGATCACACCAATTCTTCCCAGGTTAGCACCTCCGGTCACCATACACAGATTACCAGTATCAAACTTGATGAAATCAGTAATCTTTCCAGTCTCCAGATCAATCTGAATGGTATCATTCACCTTGATGAGTGGATCAGGATAGCGTATGGTGTGAGCATCATGGGTCACCAGCTGAGGGATCCCTTTTGTTCCCACAAAGATCTTTCTCACTTTGCACAACTTATACTTGGCCTCCTCAGGCGTAACGCGATGAACAGCAAAGCGACCCTTGGTGTCATAGATCAGGCGGAAATTCTCCCCAGTCTTGTCAATGCTGATGACATCCATAAAACCAGCAGGGTAGGTTATATCAGTTCGGACCTTGCCATCAATCTTAATAAAACGCTGCATAGAGATCTTCTTTACTTCATCTCCTGTTAGGGCATACTTAGGTCTGTTTCTTAGGAAAATGATGAGAGGGAGACATTCTCTCAACTTATGGGGACCAGTAGATGGACGAGGGGCAAACACACCAGTCAGCTTATCCAGCATCCAATGCTTTGGAGCTGCTACCCACTTCAGATGCTTCTTGGGACCACGAGCCATGGCTGCACTAGACACAAAAAGAGCCTGACTGTCCTCTATTCTTACTTTTAAAAAAGGTAACTAAGACAACCCACAGTGTACATTGCATATAATTTCTGGAACAGGAGATATAATGCCTAATGTGGGAAACTGAACAGTTGGCATTCTATTAGGTGTTTTTTTTTTACCAGTTCCAACAATAATTTGATGAGGTTGCTATTATTTTCCACCTCAACTTGTGTTTACTAAAATGATTTTAAAAGGCAATAAAGTAGAAAATGTATTGACAACCAGACTAAGTGACTACATATTTTAATTCTCTGATGGAAGGGCAAAGAAATAATAAAGGCTCATCTTTTGGTGCATGCCAAAATAGACATATGAGAATGGAAATCTGAAAAAGGTTTTTCTTCACTTAACTAAGCTCTTTACCTACCCCTCTGTGATCACTCAACACTGTACCCCATGTGGTCACTCACAACAAGCAGGACACTGTGAAGCACCAAGATGCCACTTTTGTAATATTGGTGACCTAAAAAGGGCCCAGAAAAATACAGTAACAAAAAGGAAAGACAAGAATGGTATGATAATATTCATGATGCCAACTGTAGGGTCTGTACAAGTCACAGAACAAACATCAACTCAAAACATTAGGGAAGGCTTTATGGATGGGTGTAAGATTCAGTTTTGAGTCTTGAAGGATAAGAGAGATCTGGATATGTAGAAGAGAAAGAGGAGCTAGACTTGAAGCCAAACAAACCTGTGTTTGTCCAATAATTAAAAGATGCATAACCATTGGAAAACTAATAACCACTAGATTCCCCCATTGTATGTTGGAATGTACTAGAATCCTTCATGTAAGAATACTATCAGACTTCAAGGACATCATGCATGTAAAATGCTTCCCACAAAGCCTATCCTATAGTAACTTCTCAGTAGTGGTAGAGATTATTTTTTTCCTCCTACACAACCTAACGTTACCAATTAAATAAGGACAACAACACAGACCTCTGAAGACCATTGTATTGGAAAGTATCTAAAACAGTCACTAGCTATTAGGAGTCTGATACAAAATATTTGCACATGAATTTGGAGGTAGAATTAAGGTTAGTGTGTTTATAGAAGTGTCAACAAAAGATTATGAGAGAAAAACACAGATGCTGAATTCAAGTTCAAGGGAAAAAAAGAGTTTAGTACTGGAGGAGGTTGGTTAAATGTTTAAAAAGGGAGGCCTAGAGCCCTTTTGCATTAGTATTAGATTAGCAATGTGTTTAACCATTTGTAGCAATTGTATTATAATAATATAATGGCCCCCACATGAGGTGTAGACAAAGATTCTGAACATATAAGGCTGCACGCCAGAGTGTAATGAGGGCATTACTTCCTTTGGGTAAGATTCATTTCTCTTGCATGAAAACACCCAGTGCTTTTTGTTTTTCAATTCAACATTTCTAGTGGAAATAATTTATGGTAATACAGGCAGATAGCACAGAGCATGTAAGGAGCTGAAATAAATTTGAGTCTCAAATGAGAAACATTGGAGTGTTGACAATAGCAAGATGGTTCTTTGGAAACAGAGCAGTTCTCATTATTTTTCCACACTGATCAACAAGGGACTTAGCTGAAGGGGGTGGTTAAGTGGCTGAAGTTTTAGTTTTGACTTCCTTCGGCTCCACTGAGACAATTACTGCCAGGGCCAATTAGTCTTCCTGAATCCATAGATAAAATTCCATGCAGTTTATAGCATAAAGGATTATTAGAGCAAGTCTCAAATATCACAAGCCTGTCAGCTCTATAAGGGCATGAAAATGGTCCATGGCAATATTGGTTTGGGACTTGATTTCAATTTGACTTTTTTTTTCCTTTCCTGAAGTCACATAAAATAAAAAATTTGGGAATGACTTTTACAAATTACATATTTTGAGATACATGTTATTAATTATGTTTGAACTTTAGGTAACTGAGCTAAAATTATGTAAATATTATTTAGATAGAAATAAATCTTGACATTCAAGCTCAATTTTCACCTCCATGTAATCAATTTGTATTCTTCAACAAGAGATACTCTATTTAACACAGAAAAATGATTGGTTACAATGAATTTATGATGACTGAATACACAATTCTAAAATTATGCCAAATATAAAACATAATCTTTCTTCAAGAAATTTAATTTCAAATAGAGAGAAAAACATTTTTGTAGATGTTTCTGATTGTTCTAATCCTGACTTATGCAAGAGTTGGTTCCAAAAGGAGCAGCTAAGACTCAGAACACATACTATAGGTATCTTTACCCATCAAAGCAGACATTAGTTGATCATGGAACATTTAATTCTTATGAAACTGGATCTAGCCACGGAATCTGCTTCACCCCAGCACTCAAGTTACTGCCAACAACTCTTTCCTAAGCAACTATTTTCATTCCCTGCTTTTGCAAACGTAATCCTTATATCAGAGTAGAAGAAAAATTTAAAAAGGTCACTATAACAATGTTAATAATGTTTAAGTCCTTATAATTCTGAACAAAAGAATGAAATCAACTTGAACACCACTTATTTCCTCACACCAGGTTTGGGCATCTGGTTTTATAAAGATCTCCTTCCAAATGTGTCTCAGCTTAAGCATGTATTATTACTGCTTTGGAAAGATAGAATAATTTGACTCCATAATGTTTTATGATACTCGTTACCAATAGCTCAGTATGCACCTAAACAATCTCTGAGGAAAAACATACAATGTGCACAACTACTGCTTCTGTGAAAAATAAATACAATGCTAAAACGATTGTATGTCTGGGGGCAGGGGGGAGTCTGAAATGCCCCATATGTCTAATAACAAATGCTTCTGGATGGATTTTCTTCTTGCATCCCTCACAGCATCCTGTTTGCACTGAAATACAGACTGAAAGAGATTTCAGAGGGGACCACCTATGTCTACTAACAGTGTACAACCATTATCCATGCATAACCTGAACTTTTTTTTAAAAAAGTTATTTTTTCAGAGCAGTTTCAGGTACACAGAAAAATTAAGAGAAAGGTACAACCATTTCCCTAAGTCCTTTGTCCTCACACAGCTTTGCCATTACCAACACCCTCCACCAAGCATACATTTGTTACAATGGATGAACTGACACTGACATACCATAATCACTCCAAGTCCATAATTTACATGAGGATTCGCTCTTGGTGTTCTACAATGTATGGGTTTGGTGAAAAAGATATGCTACATGCATCTACCATAATAGTATCATACAGGGTATTTTCACTGTCTTGAATAATTAGAGGGCTATAAAAGATGAGTATTACAATGGATAGAGAAAGAAAAACAACATCAACATATTTCTCTGCCAAGGAATTCTTCCCTACCACTGAAAAATACCATGAAGATATGGCGGGATCAATAAAGATGGTGGTGATGAGATATCTGTGGAAGTAGAATCCCTTTGGCCTTGTTCTACTATCTCATGCAATAGGAGAATGTCTTTATATTGTAAAATAAATAAAAATGACAAGAACATGACAGATCAAACGGGTCAAGCCAGGGAAAAGAGAGTTGATTGCAAAAAAAAATTCTATTCATTGCATATTTTTTTAGCAATTACAAGGAATATACCACTGATATATTCTGGGGTTAGAATTCTGTAGATGTTCATTCACTCAAGATTTTTAAATGACCAGATCTTCTCTATCTTTACTTTTATTTGCTAGACCTTTAAGTAACTGAGAGCGATGTCATTTAATGGCCCATAACAATTCCACTCTCTTGTAGTTTTATTGACTACTTTTTCGTGTTTTCAAAGGCATTTTATTAGGTTCAAACAAAATAAAATTGTTATATTTTCCTGGGGATTTACATTCTTATCATGTTATGATTCTACTGATGCTTTTCTGGTAAATGTTCTTTCTGATATTAATACAGCTGTTCAAACATTATTTTATCTTTTCCCTATCATGTTTCTTTTCCATCCTCATATATTCAATATCCAGTGCTTCAGATGAATCTTTTATGAGCAATAGAGAATTTTTAATCCAGTATGAAATTTTTTTTATTTAGTTATTCATTCTCTTTACAATGTTGAGGTTATAGATAAACTAGGTTGTTTCTAAAGTGTTTTGTGAATTTTCATGTTGTTTGGCTTTCTGTATATTTTCCCCTTCATTCTAGCCTTTCTTTCATAAATTTTTTTAATTTGTTCAAACTTTTGCCCACTAGTAATTTAAAAGATTTAAAATATGATCTTTTTAACTGTTTAACTTTAAACATCTTGCAGGTACATTTCACAAATTCTAAAGTTAACCAGTATCTTTATCTTCCACATAAGACACATTTAAATGTTTAATTCTGTTTGCCTCTGTGCCAATTTATATATTTTTGCACAACATTTTACTTTATCATCACAAATTTCTGTGTGTACTTTTCCTCCTTGTAGCTCTAATTTGCATTCTAGTGTTATTTCCGTTCTGCCTGAAAATTTCTTTAGGGAGGATCTGTGTCTGTTAAATATTCTCAATATTCATCCAATAGCATCTGTAGTTCATTTTCATTCTTTTTATTTTTAAATTTATATTTTAGTTAATATACGGTACAATATTGGTTTCAGAAGTAGACTTCAGTAATTCATCACTGACGTGCAATACCCAGTGCTCATCACAAGTGCTCTTCCTAAAACCCATCACCTGTCTAGCTCATTTCCCACCCACCTCTTTCCATCAACCCTCAGTTTGTTCTCTATTATTAAGATCATTTGTGATTTGGGCACCTAAGTGGCTCAGATAAGTGTCCAACTTTTGATTTCACCTAAGGTCATGAGCTCACAGTTCATGAGACTGAGCCTCATATGGGGGTCTGTGCTGACAGTGTGGAACCTGCTTGGGATTCTCTCTCTCCCTCTTTTTCTCTCTGCCCCTTCCTCACTCATGCCCTCTCTCTCTCCCAAAATAATCAAACACTAAGGAAAAATGAGTCTCTCATGGTATGTTTCTTCTCTTCCCCCATCCTTTCTCATATATTCATCTGTCTTATTTCTTAAATTCCACCTCAGTGAATTCACATTGTTTTAACTTTCTCTGATTTACTTATTTCACTTAAAATAATACTTTCCAGCTTCATCAACACCAATGCAAATGGCGAGATCTCATTCTTTTTGATTGCTGAGCAATATTCCATCTCTCTCTCTCTCTCTCTCTCTCTCTCTCTCTCTCTCTCTCTCTCTCTCTCTCTCTCGCTCTCTCACACACACATGGCTTCTTTAACCGTTCATCACTCAATGGACATTTGGGCTCTTTCCATAGTTTGGCTACTGTTAATGCTGCTATAAACATTTGGATGCATGTACCCCTTCAAATCTGTATTTCGGCATCCTTTGGGGAAATACATAATTGTGCAATTGCTGGATCCTAGTTTTTTGAGGAGCCTCCACACTGTTCTCCAGAGCAGCTGCACCAGTTATTGTTCCCACTAACAGTGCCACAGGGTATCCCTTTCTCCTTATCCTCACCAACACCTGTTGTTTGTGTTCTTAGTTTTAGCCATTCTGATAGGTGTGAAGCAGTATCTCATGTGGTTTTGATTTGTAATTTCCTAATAATGAATGATGTTGAGCATCTTTTCATGCATCTGTTAGCCATCTGGATGTCTTCTTTGGAAAAGTGTCTATTCATATTTTCTGCCCATTTCTTAACTGGGTTGTTTCTCTTTTGGTATTGAGTTTGATAAATTCTTTACAAATTTTGGATTCTAACCATTTATCAGATATGTCATTTGCACATATCTTTTCCCATTCCATAAAGCTTTCTTTTAGTTTGGCTGATTGTTTCCTTTGCTGTGCAGAGTTTTCATCTTAAGTCCCAATAGTTCATGTTTGCTTTTGTTTCTTTTGCCTTTAGCAATGTGTCTCGTAAGAAGTTGCTCTGGCTGATGTCAAAGAGATTGATGCCTGTGCTCTCCTCTTGGATTTTGATGGTTTGGTGTCTCACATTTAGGTCTTTCATTCATTCTTAATTTATTCTAGTGTATGGTGTGAGAAAGTTGTCCAGTTTCATTCTTCCACATGTTGCTGTTCAGTTTTCCCAACACCCTTTGTTGAAGAGACTTTTTTCCACTGGATATTTTTTCCTTTGTTAAAGATTAGAATTTTTTAATCTATCTGTGTGAAGAATGCTGTTAGTATTTTGATAAGAATAGCATTAAACGTGTAGATTGTTTTGGGTAGTACAGGCATTTTAACAATGTTCTTTCAATCCATGAGCAATGTTTTTCCATTTCTTTGTGTCCTTTACAATATCTTTTATAAATATTCTGTTATAGTTTTCAGAGTATAAATCTTTTACCTCTTTAGTTAAGTTTATTCTTATGTATCTTTTTGTTTTTTGTTGCAATTTAAATGGTATTGATTTCTTGATTTCTTTTTCTGCTACTCCATTATTGGTGTATAGCATTGCAACAGAAATTTGCACAATGAATTTATATCTTGTGACTTGGCTGAAATGAAATCATGTATTAATTCTAGCGATTTTTGGTGGAGTCTTTCAGATTTTCTACATGGAGTATCATGTCATCTGCAAATAGTCAAAATTTGAATTCTTCATGCCGATTTCAATGCTATTTATGTTTTCTTCTGGCTGAAGCTAATATTTCCCCTTTGATATTATTAGCTGTGTGTCTCTCATATATGGCCTTTCTGATGTTGAGATATGTTCCATTTATCCCTACTTTGTTGAGGGTTTCTATCAAGTTTTAAGTATTTTATCAAATGCTTTTTCTGTATCTATTGAAAGGGTCATATAGCTCTTATCCTTTCTTTTATTAACATGGTATATCATGTTGATTGATTTGTCACTACTGAATCAGCCTGAAAGTCCAGGAATAAATCCCACTTGATCATGGTGAATAATTATTTTAATGTACTGTTGAATTAAATTTTCTAGTATCTTGTTGGGAATTTTTCCATTCAGTTTCATTGGCAATATTGACCTGTAATTCTCCTTTGTAGTGGGGTTTCTGTCTGGTTTTGGATAAAGATAATGATCGTTTCATAGAATAAGTTTGGAAGCTTTCCTACCACTTCTTTTTTACAATAGTCTGAGAAGAATAGTATTAACTTTTCTTTAAATGTCTGGTAGAATTCCCCTGGGAAGCCAGTTGGAAGATTTTTGATTATTGATTCAATATCTTTGCTAGTTATGGGTGTGTTCACATTTTTTATTTCTTCCTGTTTTAGGATTGCCCTCTGTGGTGGCATATAATTTTTCATAGTAATCTCATAAAATGTTTGTACTTCTGAGGTATTAGCTGTGATCTCTCCCCATTCATTTGTGATTTTATCTACTTGGGTTCCCTTTTCTTTTTGGTAAGTATAGCTAGGGGCTTATCAATTCTGTTTATTCTTTCAAGGAACAAGTGCTTATTTTTATTGGACTGTTATTCTGGTTTTTGTTTCTATATCATTTATTTCTGCTGTAACCTTTATTATTTTCCTTTCTCTGATGTCTTTAGGCTTTATTTGCTGTTCCTTTTCTAGCTTTTTAGGTGTAAAGTTAAGTTTTATATTTTGTACCTTTCCTGCTTCTTGAGACAGACATGAATTGCAATATACTTTCCTCTTAAAACTGCCTTTGCTGCATCCCAAAGGGTATGAACTGTTTTGATTTCATTTTCATTGGCTTCCATGTATTTTTTTATTTCTTCTTTAATCTCCTAATTAAGCCATTCATTCATTAGTAAGATATTCTTTAACCTCCATGTATTTGAGGACTTTCTAAATTTATCTGTGGTTGAATTCAAGTTTCATAGTGTTGTGATCTGAAAGTATGCATGGTATGATTTCCGTGTTTTTCTACCTGTTGAGGGCTCTGATTTATGACTAAGTATTTGATCTATTCTATAGAGTGTTCCATGTGCCCTTGAGAAAAATGTATATTCTACTCTTTTAGGGTGAAATGGTCTGAATATATCTGTTAGGTCCAGTGTGTCATTCAAAGCCATTGTCATTTTCATTTTTGAAAGATGACTTGTGTTAAGTCACACAATTCTAGATTGACAGATTCTTTCAAGACTTTGATTATATTATTTCAGTATTGAATTGCTTCCATTTTTTTCAGCTGGAAGCTGGAACTGCTGCACTGCCAGAAAGAGAGTAATTTCACATTATAAGTTTTTTATGGTCTCAGCGTTTTCTAGAATAAAGCTTCATAATTATAGTTAGGTGAAGGCTAAATAATTTTGTTACAGGCTTTTAAAACGATGTTTAATGGTTTATTATTATATACATAACTTCTGACTTAAAGTTCCTAAGTAAGATTCTAAGTTAGATCTTTTTTTAAAAAAATGTTAATAGACACAGACTATCTTAAAAACTTAGAATGTGTTTCATTCCATACAAAGCAAAGGGAGATTGTGGAAAGGAGAGATAGGAAACAAATATTTATTGGAATTACTTATTGAGCTAAATACAATGCTATGTGCCTTACACACAAAACCTCCTTAACAACAAATATGTGAAGTTGGTATTATCATTTATATTTTACAGATGATGAATATGGGATTCTAAAATCTAGATTTATTCTACTTATCTGTTCTTATTAGACTAGAGAGTGAGCACTTTGCAAGGAAGTGCATTGTCTTCCCATTCATCTCTGATGCTTTCTTCTAAGTCAAGGGAATTCAACTGGTGAAACACTTCTGGATTCTCTCTGCCCCTTTCCTGATCACTTCAGAGGAAGTGGAATGACTTATTTGGTTGATACATTTGGGAATAATAAACTGGACATGTTTGAATTCACTGCCTCTAGTCTTTCTTACATGGATATGAACTGCTATCCAGAAAGACCAGAATTTCTTTTCTTTTCCTCTGTGCTTTTAATTTTACCTGGACATTCTTTATCCAGATGGGGGCATATCCTTGTTTAACAATATCGAGGTATAATGAGTGGGGCTGGGTGACTCAGTCAGCTGTGCATCCAGCTTCAGCTCAGGTCAAGCCCTCACAGTTCGTGGGTTAGAGTCCCACATTGGGCTCTGAACAGACAGCCTGCTCAGAGCCTGGAGCCTGCTTTGGATTCAGTATCTTCTTCTCTTTCTGCCCCTTCCACACTTGCATTCTGTCTCTCTCCCTCTCAAAAATAAATAAGTGTTAATAAAATTTTTAAAAAGACATAATGGATAAGTTTGCAGAACTTGCTGGTCTAGTTAACAGACTTAATTGTTTTACACAGAGTTATTTTATTTAGTCTGTGTTAATAAAAATAGTTTTCATCTGCCATCTATTTTACAGCTTGTATTATTTCTCATTCAGAACCTGGGCAGTGGAAAGTGGTACCCCACAGAGACCACAATGCAGGATGTAGGACTTTGTACATAATGCATTCTTCATAAATATTAAGACATCAGGCAAATTAATTCAAAAATCTGTTGTTCCACTTCCCTTCTGAAAATTCTTTCCTTAAGAATTCTGTTATAATGTTAAAAAATAAACTATGCCCTACCCAAAATAGGATTACAGTAAATGTGCATTGAATATTAATGACTTTTTATGTTATTGCTCACTTTAGAATTATAATTTTTGTAGATAAAAAGAGTAAAAGGTCATGCCACTTTAATGATTAAATTTTTGGCATCAAGAAAAGGGCAGTGGGTAGAATTACTTGTGCTGCCAAAATAATGCCACACAGATCACCACTTAATCTGCTTAAGCATAAGGCTAGCTCTCCGTTTTTATTCAAAACTTGTCTGCCATCAATAATAGGCAATATTTCAATTTAAAGAGTGTCCGAGACTAGGAGGACACAAGAAGTTAATTAAATCAACAGAGCAGCCGGGTAGACGAGAACCAGTGTTAATACTTTGATTGCCAAATATTAATCAGCAGACTATGTTTTCAATAAATATTTGTTGAATAATAAATGAAAGAATAAAACTAATAAATAAAAGTCTGTTTCATAGAACCAAAAACTTCAGATGCATTGGATAAAATCTAGCTTTCAAGAATTGTTTTAGGAGTCAACTCTCTAATAGAAGCTTAATTTATAAAAGAGATCAATGTACTGCTCCACCCTCCTCTTCCAGGACACCCCTGAGCCTTCAATCCTGTTTTTGGAGGGAAATAAAATCTGAGACCCAGAGAGAAACCACCATGGACAGACATAATAACCAGTAAGCACGGTGCTGGAATTTGCTCTTCTCAGCCAGATCCAGGGCTCTTGCCCTCACTTCCATGACATTGCTGATAAAGTCATTCAAGAGCATTTTTTCTGACAATTTATTTTTTAGCATATGTAATTATTTTCCATCATTTACAATACAGTAGTTACAATGACACTCCAAACAGAAAAGCAAAGTAAAAAATCAAAACACCAACTTCTATTTCATATAATTAGACTTATACAGAAATTAGAAGGTTAAGTAACAACTAGTTAATCACCTAATTTCACAGCTATCTGAAGTGGCAATTGTAATATAGCAGCTTATCTATGATACATTCAAGATAAATGATACCATTTATAAGCTACAACACAGTCTGCTTAATACCTTTCCTTGAATTCCACCTCTATACTACGATATACTTGAGGTCTATGCAAAAAAGTAGCTACCTTTTATGTAGGAAATGGATGATTAAGTCTTTGGTGTTATAAAAGCAACTTCATTTAAACATAACCACCCCCACCACCAAAAAAAGAAGAGGAAAAAAAAAGTAAAGAAAATAATAAGAAAACCCCAAGACACACTTCCTAGGGGAAAAAAAAAACAGCATGTAATTTCTGTCCTTGATGAAATGTATTAAATAAGCAAACACCCCAACAAGGAAAACAAGTACTACAATGTAAAAATGTTAAAAAAAGAAAGCCCTCTCACATGCATAAATGAAAGATTGCACACAAAGGACTCACATCTTTCAAGCTTCAATAATAAATATTCTGCTACTATGTATTAAATACTGCATGGTTTGCCCAAGCTAAGATGAAACCACATCATGAATCAATAAGCATTTTGCATTTTCTTTCATTATCTACTCAAAGTCATGCCTACTGTACCTCTAAACATTTCATTAAATCCCATTATACAGCAAACACTCCCAAAATAAACTTACATTGTATTGCAGTTTCACCTAACAGTATATAAAATGCTGTGTTGTGACAGGTATCAACTATCCATTAGATACTGAATCAATTTTTCTTAAGCACTACTCACTGCTTGCTTTTCTTGAAGCTAGATCATTCTGAAAATTTCTTGTTAGACCTATGAGTGCAAACATATGGTTTCTGTCCTTCTCTGCCTGACTTATTTCGCTTAGCTTGACACCCTCAAGGTCCATCTACTTTCCTACAAATGGCCATATTTCATTCTTTCTTATTGCCATGTAGTACTCCATTGTGTATATATACCACATCTTCTTGATCCACTCATCAGGTGATGGACATTTAGGCTCCTTCCATGTTTTGGCTATTGTTGACATTGCTGCTATGAACATTGGGGTACATGTGCTCCTATGGCTCAGCACTTCTGTATCTCTTGGGTAAATACCTAGCAGGGCTATGGCTCTTTATGAATACTATTAAATGAATGGCTCTTTATGAATACTATTAAAATAGCATTGCAATGGACGTCAGGAAACTTTAAACCCTCCCTGGAATAATGACTTTGCTTTGTTCCTTTCATTCTTAGCTCGCTGAGCTAGAATAATTCCTTAAAATCCCAGACTTCAGAACAAGCAAACGCCCTTTGTAAACAAGGGTATAGAGCATGGTAAAGATTGACTTTTTTTCTATATAAACTCTAGAATTAAAGATATTTGCTATTTGGATTAGGACATTCAAATACTCTGGCCTTGATCTATTTGGAATATTAAAGAAAAGGCAAATGTTTTTTTCAGAAAAGAATGCATAAATTGCAGTAAAAACATACTTTCTTTAACAAGTGTTCTTCTACTAAACCATCATTTCCCCATCCCTATCCCAAGGATATAGGTATTTTTGAGGTTAGAGGATTGTGACTAGGGTGATTTGAGGGGACCTAAACATAACTTTAGAGTTTATAAAATACTGCAAATGAATTTCTTTTGTGGTAAACAAAGACCAAACTTTTGTTTGGTTTCAGTGACCTAGAGCATACCATATGAGCAATAAAAACCTCCTGCTTTCTACCAAATATTTGTCTCAAATTATGTTCCTTTAGATCTTAAGGGTCACAGTGTAAAGGAAAGAAGGGAGGGGAAAAAAGACTATATTCCCCAAATGGAGTCATTTGTGCTAAGCCCCACATCAGCAAACCTAGACTTACTATCTCACATAATTAACAGCCTTACCCTTTCCCAGAAAAGTAACATTTAACAGTCAGTCTAGAATTACCTGGTAAGCACACGGGAAGGAATATTCTTGATAGACTCCTGCCTTTTCCCAAGGGAGGTGACTTTGCTTGAAATAATCTACTTTTTGCTAGAAACCTTCCTTTTTTGCAACCCCCCTCTGCTTATAAAAGTCGGCTTTTTTTTTTAAAGCTCCTTTCTGTTACCTAGATGGGATAATGCTGAATTCATGAATCCTTGAATAAAGCCAATTAAAACTCCAAATTTACTCAGTGGATTTTTTTTTTTTTAACAGACAGCTATAGGGGAAGGAAATGGATCATGCATATTATAGCAATGTCCAAAGCAGTAACTTCTAGTAGAACACTGACAACTCCTGGAAATCTGGAGTTCTCTGGCAAACCACACTGAGACACCACCTCAGGCCAGTCAGAGTGGCTAAAATGAACAAATCAAGAGACTATAGATGCTGGCGAGGGTGTAGAAAGATGGGCACCCTCTGACACTGTGGGTGGGAATGTAAACTGGTGCAGCCGCTCTGGAAAACAGTGTGGAGGCTCCTCAGAAAACTATCAATAGAACTCCCTTATGACCCAGCCATAGCACTGCTAGGGATTTACCCAAGGGATACAGAAGTGCTGATGCATAGGGGCACATGCACCCCAATGTTCATAGCAGCAATGTCAACAATAGCAAAATCATGGAAAGAACCTAAATGTCCATCACCTGATGAATGGATCAAGAAGATGTGGTAAATATATACAATAGAGTACTATATGGCAATGAGAAAGAATGAAATATGGCCTTTTGTAGGAAAGTGGATGGACCTCGAGGGTGTCATGCTAAGTGAAATAAGTCAGGCGGAGAAGGACAGATACCATATGTTTGCACTCATAGGTCCAACAAGAGAACAGGAGAAACCTAATGGAGGACCAGGGGGAAGGGAAGGGGGAAAGAGAGTTGGGGAGAGAGAGGGATGCAAACCTGAGAGACTACTGAATACTGAAAACGAACCGAGGGTTGAAGGGGGTGGGGGGGAAAGTGGTGGTGGTGATGGAGGAGGGCACTTGTGGGGAAGAGCACTGGGTGTTATATGGAAACCAATTTGACAATAAACTATTTAAAAAAAGAAGCATTATACTAAATGATACATTAAAAAAAACCACAAGATTAAACCAGTCTCAATTTCTTGTAAGACTGAATTAATACCATGATTCGTATCACATTTGTGAAGCCAAGCTACTAAAATTCTCACCCTAGTTCAAAAGAATATATTTTGATCTTAATAATTTTTCACAATTCTTTTCTAGTTTTACCTCTGAGCTCATTTTATTTAAAAACAAAGCACAAATCAAGGGGGGCTCCAACTGGAAAAAAGATAGATTTTCTGGACATTGTCTCTCAATGAACAGGAATCTAAGGGTGACTAACCATTTTTCACCATTATCTCCAGGGTTAAGCACTACAACATGTTACCCTCTAGCATTCTTAGTGACTCTGACAATCTTCGCCCACCCCCATCACCATAGAAAGAACACATCTCATAATAAGCATCATGGGCAGTTTCAGGAATGACTGTAAGTGCAATCAGTCAGGACTTGGCCTTCAATTACAAATGTTTTCCCTGAGTAGTCTCAAATTATAATCTTCTATCTGCTCCATGTACCTTCTGTACCTGCCCATAAGTACTGGATATTTGCCAGGTTAATCTTGATTTTACTAAATTACTTGGCAGGAAGAGTGGTACTTGGGTCCTCCTCCAGTAACAGATCTGATGAATATTATACAAATTTTCTATCTCAACTGGAATATAAGACAAAGCCAAACATTTTAAGAAAATAAGAAAGCATTACTGTGATTAATAAATTTAAGGAAGATGGTAGAACATCCTATCTTTTCATGCATGACCCCAGATATAAAAGGAGAGTTATTAACCAAATGTGACTTGTCCTCATTACCCTGCCCCCTGAGTGGAATTGCCCCAAATACTCAATTCAAATTGAAGCACTTTTATGGTCTGCCTTTTTCCCTTAGCTATTTTACCATATAACAACTAGAAAGGATACTCTCCTTTTATTGCAAACTGTCTTTGCCTATTATCTGATGTAACTGTATATACCTATATATAAAAACGCTTTGCATAATACATTTCTTACATATAGTAAATAATTACTTTGCAAATTCTATTCTGATCTTTGCTTATTCTCTAAATTAGGTAACATTTTGCAAACCCACTTCTACACTGGAAAAGGCCAATAGAGAAAAGGCCAAATCCAGAGATTGTAATTTTAATATTGAATTTAATGTAATAAAATAGAGGGAAAAAAACTTTTAAATATTTTTTGAAAGGCATATGGACTGCTTCTTCTGTATACAAATAAATACAGCTTATTGTGGTAAGTGGAATAGTGCCTTGCCCCACCAAATATGTCCATATCTGAATCCCTAACACATGTAAATAAATTATGCTACATGACAAAGAGGATCTAAAGTTGCAGATGAAATTAAGGTTTCTAATAATTTGATCTTAAAATAGAATTATTCAGGTGGATGCTATGTGGAAACTGTGGAAGAGGGAGACAGAAGAATCAGTGTTGAAAACAAACAACATGAGAAAGATTGATTGAGTGGCCATTTCTGGCTTTAAAAATGGAAAGCAGCTACAAGCGAGGAATGCAGACTGCCCTTAAAAGTGGCAACAGGTAAGAAAACAGTTCCCTAAAGTCCCCAGAATGAACAGAGCCCGCTCCATCTCGATTTTAGCCCATGGTGACCCATTTCAGACTGTTGATTTCCAGAACAGTAAAATAATGTATGTGTATGGTTTTAAGCCACCACATTTGTGGTAGTTTGTCGCAGCACAAGAAGAAACAAATACACTCGAAGATAAGTTTTTCTAGGAATCATCTTTCTATCTTAAGGTTTGTAGATATTTAGTTAAAATGAGAAATTTTGATTGTTTGTATAAAACCAAGTACTTTTTTGCTTCAATTACAGTTTATTTTCTTAGCAGCATCTAACATCTCCTGAAAAGAGTACATCTGTTTATTGCAGTTTCTATTGGTATAACCTAAGTTTTAAGAGGACAGATGTTTAACTTGTTCTGGTCACTGGGTTCAGTGACTAGAACAGTGCCTATCACACGTTGGGTGTTCCATACATATTTGTTAAGTAAATGGATAAATGAATGATAGATATTCAACAGGGATGAAAATGTAAGTAATAAATATTAGCTATTGTTCTCAGTTGCCTCAAGTAGTATGAGTGAGAATAGATTCCTGATGAATTTTTCCTTAATTTACATTTCATATCATTTTATCTTCCTTGCTTGCAGAGTAAACTTGGAATGCATACTCATTGTTCATATTAACCCATGCTTATAGCGTCACTCAGTATATCTGAGTTGCTCCCATTTCTCTTATTATATCCAATAAGCCTCTTGGGGAATTTTTTATGTGAATACAGCTAGACATGTGTGTAATTAAGGTTTCATGAGGAAGAAAACAGTGAGCATCTGATGAGTGAGGATTTTCTACAGTTCATTTTTTCTTGTGGAATGTTTCCTACTTTAGTAAGTTCTGATTGCTACTACCTCTCTTGACTCATTAGGATCTCCTGGGAGATAACCTCTGAGCCCCTGGAATATGCTACTACTAAGAATGATTTTGTATGCCTAAGGCATTGGACCATGCTGTGCCAATTTGACCAGGTAAGTTTATCGTAACGATGTGGTTTAGGCTTATGCATCATTTTGCTCTAGTGGGGCCAGAAGCTGAGAAGCTGATATCAGACAGAAGGGTGCTGCGTGCCTAGATGACTGACCTTCAATAAAAAACATGGAAACCAAGGCTCGAGGGAGAGTCCTCAGTTGATAATAATGCCTTGCAAACACTGTCATACCTCACTGTCTGGAGAATTAATTGTATTGCCATGTCACTCCTTTGGGATGGAAAGTTTTGTCTTGCTTCTCCTACACTTTATATGCCTTCTCCCTTTTCTGGTTTTAATCTCTAAGGTTTCTCTGTAATAAATGATAAATATTAGAATAGCAGCTTTTCTGAGTCTTGTGAGTTCTTCCAGTGAATCTCTGAAGGTGGTCTTGTTAAGTTTCAACCCAATTCGTTAACTCATTTATCCCTAGGACAGCCCTGTGAAGTTGGTGTGATTTTTTATCTTTATTTTAAAAGTGAGAAAGCTGAGACAGATAAATTATCTGGCCAAAGGTAAAACCTATCTAAAGAATGGGGAAAAAATAACAAAATTTCTTTCTGCCTTTAAGATAACTGTAAAATCTAGAGAGTTTAATATGAGATGGAAGAGAACTATAAAGAAATTTCTCTTGCCTAGATTAATTGTTCCTATCCATTTTTACTGTACTTCTATAAATCTAAGATGTAGTAATCAACTAGTGTATTATTCATGTATAAAAGAGATATGTATCAAAGCATATAGCCTACAGCTTAATAAATCCTTAACAAAATCTACATAGAGACTGTATTATAAAATATTTTGTTCTAAATTACTCCTTTTCCATATTGGCAACTTTCCCTCTAGCAAGTATTGGTCAATGTTTGGTAACACAAAGCATTCTAGAGGATTTAATGAGATTTTTGGAAGGGCAGGAGGAACAGGTTTTAGACTAATCTTTCATAAACATCACCAGAATATCACAACAGACTTCACGCACCAAGAAGACTGCTGTTTTTGCCTAAGAGTCAGAAAACCAAGAAGCCATCACCATCTCTGAGAGATGCAATGCATCAATCTGTTTCAACTGTGAAAACAAGAGTCTGCCACCAGCAACATCAATTTCCACATTCTAACTCTCAGTAGTCACAGGAACTTGATACAAGAAATCTTCTATAGTTTCTTCAGAAAAAAAAATAGAGGGAGAGAGGAAGAGAGAGGTTTCTAAGACTGTGTTTGACAGGAGAAAAGTGATAGCAAAAGTGTGGTCTACACACCTCATGGTGTTCCATTTCTACTTTCCAAATCTCACATAGCACTTCTGATGTAAGAAACTCAATCACCTGATTGTGTAACCTGATTGCAGTCAAAGCTCTGCACCCTTACAGTACAGAGAGTAAACTAGAAGGAAGTGAGATAAAGATATTAAATGAGTCAAATCAGAGTGTATGTTATGTCTCCCTTCCATTACCCTTGAGGATTGGTCTTATTTTCCTGGGAAGAGGGGATAGCTAAATTTTATGGTCAACGTGTTAAATTACAAATGTTAAGACTCTAATGAGTACCCTCCCTCCCCATTAGAGCTGTAGCAAACTTCCCAATTTCCTCCTGCTACATTTTCAACTTTTCTGAACTATTTTCAGGTAATTATCTTCTTCCCTTAATCCAAAATTTTGCTTCAAATCTCTATGACCTTTTATGAAACCTTTCCTGGCCATCCCAAGAAACTGATATTTTTTATTTGAATCGCTAATTTCCCCACAATCTGTGGTGAACTGTCATATACTTAAAATCCTTGACTTGTTCTGTTCTAAAATCATTTCATATATGTAAAGCTTGGCCTCTCTATTTAGATCACAAAATAAAAAGGGGGTATGTGACATATGAATTCCCCCTCTCCAATCTCAGAGGTGCAGTTACTTAGATGCTAGATTAATAAACAGTGTTAATTTATCAGGATAAGGTAGCGCTCTGTAGAGATTATTATAATTCCTCCAACCCAATGTATGGATTAAATAAATACTTTAGGAAAGAAGACATGGCTTTCTGCCAGAGTGGTGCAGAATACTCCCGTTTATCTCCATAAGTCTGCTTAACCATTTAGCAACTTTCAGCTTCCTAATAGAACCAGAAATTCAGTTATTTACCTCAGATTCCTTTATCTTCTACAAAGGTAGAGAATAAATAAAATCTATGTCTGCTCTGTTATTCACTTTCTTTTTTCTCTAGCTGACAGCTTGCTTCCCTGCCACTTCCTTTTGATACAAAATAAATGTTATTATAATCACAATGTATGACAGTTGTAGACATTTTGCAAACACAGAAACATAGAAAAGAGAAGAAATTCACCCATAATCCAGAGATAAGCACTTTTAAAGTTTACTTCTTTACTGAGGGGGAGAGAGAGAGGGAGAGGGAGAGGGAGAGGGAGAGGGAGAGGGAGAGGGAGAGGGAGAGGGAGAGAGAGAGAGAGAGAGAGAGAGAGTGAGTTAGAGTTCAGTCCTGCAAGTGGGGGAGGGGCAGAGCCAGAAGGGGAGAGAGGGAGACAGAGGGAGTAAGAGGGAAGGAGAGAGAGAGAGAATCCCAAGCAGGTTCCACACTGCCAGCACAGAGCTCAATGCAGGGTTCAAATTCATGAAGTGAGATCATGACCTGAGCCAAAGTAGGATGCTTAACCAACTGGGACACCCAGACACCCCAGAGATAAGCATTTTTGCAGGTAAAAATACATCTATATCCTTTCAATGCTTAATTATCCGATCAATGATAATCATAAAGTCCATATGATATCACATGAAATTATTTTAAGTATATACTTTTTCTTAAATACAAAGAATTGAAAGTTTGCTTTTAAATTCTGAAAACTTTTAAATCCCAGAAAACACTTTTGGAATAATATGGAGCATTAAGTTATTTAGCATGCTAGCATTATATTTTACTTTAGTTAAGGGCATGCAGAATGCTTCTACTGTCATATACTGTGATTATTTTAATTGGTTTATTTAAGTCTTCAGATTGCTTGTTCTAATTAAATGTTACTAAGCCCCTACCAAATGTATGGACTGATAAGAAAAGGACATTGTTTCTTTCAAACCAAATATTTGAGTTTCACAGCTACATCTATGTATTCTGAAGAGATATTTTGGCTCTATTTTAATTTATAACCTCTTCTGAAAAGGTTTTTATTGGATCAATATTATTAGATTACTTGGTACCATTGTTTCTGAAACTAGGATTGAAACCATTGTTTTTCTTTTCTCTAGAGCCACCTTTATATCTGTGTCATTGTCCTCTCTTATTCCTCTTATTTCTAAGGGAATGGGTGATGCTTCTCTCCCTCTGAAAAAACCCGGGCTATTATTTCTAATCTGGACACAAATCAGACAGATTGAAACACTCAATATATGTTAACTGTGTTAACTGTTGTTATTTACTATTGTTGTTGTAATTTATTACAAAAAGGCTATTCAGAACATAGTCCTCAATGTTATTAATATAGTTTCATAAGCTCTGTTTATGATTTTCTTTTACCTCTTAAAATGCTGGCATATAATACTTGTGTTTTTAAATGGCTGTATCCTTTTATTCTCTCCAAAAACTTAGTTTGAATAATTATCACTAACTTTGATGATTCCTCATAGAAGCCACATGCCTACAATGAGATGCAACCATTGCTTTTCTCTCCTAAGGAAAAGATGAAGATTTACAGAATGACCTAAATTCTTATTTTAAAAAAAGTTCTCTTACTAGAGTCAGTAAAGGAGGTAAAAGTCCAGGGCTTTTTCTTTCAAATCAATGAACCTAAAAATTATGGCTATATCCAAAACTGGACTTGGATCATGGCATAAGTTGGAAGTGGGTAATACAATAAACTTTGTACACCAATAAACAGATAGAAGAAAAGGACATCAAAGACAAGATATTAGATACCGCTTGGTGCCACTGCCACACAGAAAGCACTGCATGGTTCCTGTTGTGGACCAGTTGTCTGAAAATCATGGACCAACATTAAGCATCAGTGGGTTGCATGAGGAGACAATCTTTGATCAACAGTCTTTTTTTTTTTTTCCATTCCACTCATCTTTTATAAAAACACCATTGTCTTTTGTTTTGTTTACTTTATTTTCTAACTTTTGAAACTTCAGCCTTCTGTGAAGTTTTATCATAAAAAGAAGCCTCTCTTTCAATTTCTCGATTATAAAAATTAGCAACTCTACAGCCGGTAGATCAAGAGAGAGGGCTTTGATTCTATTGATCAGAAGACTATCTAAGGCATTTCTCTTTTTTGTGAATCTAGAAAGTAACAAGAGCAGATGGGATGATACCACCAAAAAGGAAACAAATCATCTTTCAAGAATTATTCTCAACAAATGAAACCTAACGCAAAAGATAGCAAATATCCTGCATCCCTTTATAATTGTACATATATGACATATATATGCTGATAGAAAGCACAAAAGCGAAAGGTATTCAATTGTTTTCTCCCCCTGAACATGATGCAGAGAAAAGAAGACAAGTGAGCAAGAACTAGATGAGGAGACAGACATTTTATGTATCTTTGGAGCTACTTTTCACATTCATTGTTTTATACCAATTCAGTTGCACTTCACTATCAGAAATTAATTTTGTGTTCCTAATTTTTCAAATAATTGTACAGTAGGACAAGTGTTTTGTTTATTTTAAGTGATCTGTATACCAAATCTATATCTTGACCCCAAGATCAAGAGTTTCATGCTCCACTGATTGAACCAGCCAGGTGTCCCAACATTAGGACAAGTCTTAGAATTACTAATTATTTCTTTCACTTTGGATGAAAAAAAGGTGATATTACATGAAATTATATGATTTCACAACAACTCACTAGCTAAGTACTACTATTTTATTATATCTATTATTAAAATGAGAAAGGGAGATTTCAAGTAAATTATGTACCTTACTCAAAACATACAGCTATTAAAAGGGTAAAAATCCATATTTGTGAAAAACATCAGCATAAATTGATGTCAGGTTGATAGTATGCTAAATTGTCTGCCAGAGATTTATGCAAATTCTTTTTGAAGGAATATGCCTTAAAATAAGGCTTCAGGGACATCTGGGTGGCTCAGTCAGTTAAGACTCCGACTTGGGCTCAGGTCATCATCTTGTGGTTCCTGGGTTTTAGCCACATATCTGGCTCTGTGCTGACTGTTCAGAGCCTGGAGCCTGCTTTGGAACTGTGTCTCCGTCTCCGTCTCTCTCTCTCTCTCTCTCTGCCCCTCCCCAGCTCATGTTCTGTTTCTCTCTCTCTCAAAAATAAACATTAAAAAATTTAAAAAAAAAACAAGGCTTCAGAGAACTCTCATAAATAAAGCTTTCACAGAATAAGAACTGACAAAAAATAAGAATTAGAGAATGTACATGTAAACACGCTATTACAATTAAGGGTTCAAGAAGTAAATCAGCAAAACCAGACGTACCACAAATTCAGATATTGAATTTGTCTGAAGCATCATATTAAAAATTTAAAATTTGTAGTATGCTTAAAGTTATTAAAAGGAGATCAAAGTAAGTGTTTAAGGAGAGATTATGAAAATTGAGAAAGAATATTTTCAATGAATGTAGTATAATTTGTCAAAATTTAACATTAGAAATAGAATAGATGGGTCACACATTCACTACAACCAAAGAACACAGCAGTGAACTGGAAGACAGAGCTGAAGTAATTATCCACAAATCAATATAAAGAAATGAAAGATGGTCACCATATGTTATCTAAAGTTCTACAAGAATAAGATAGAACTCATAATGAAAGCAATATTTTTTGAACAGTAATAAATTAGAAGGTTCTGGATTTGGTAAAAAAAAAAAAAAAAAAAAAAAAAAAAAAGCAACTATATGTCCTGGATTGTCAATCCCAAGAAGAATAAACATTTTAAATTTTCACACCTACCCATATTGCAGTGAATTTTTGTAGAACACAAACATATAAATACATTCTTCAAAGGAAAAAGAAAAAAAAAGCAAAGGGAAAATATTTGACTGACTTAAACAACAGTAACAAAATCAAGAGAGTAAAGCATCATCTTCAAATTACTGATGAAAACAACTATCAGTATTCTATAAACTCAAGAATAAGGGTAAAATAAAAAGACAACTTCAAATAGCTAAAAGCAGAGCCTTTCCCATAAATATGTCTTTATTAAATGAACTTCTTAAAAAATATTCCAAAAGGAGGAATATGACAAGAAGAAAAAGAAAGTTCTGAAATGCAAGAAACAATAAGAAGAGATGAAATTTTTTAAGTATGAATACAAACGAATATGGGGTGTCTAATTTGGGGGCAGCAGATAGACCTAATAGTAATAGCACATGACCCAAGCCTGGATCAGACTCTGCTGGTACTAGTGACATGAGCAGAGAGGAAGGCAGAAAATGCTCAGTTTCTCCACTCATAAGATGAAGATGTTTATAACTCGTATGCCAAGGATAGTCCTGAAGATGAGAGAGACCATGAATCTGATTCCACTTAAAATCTAGAGAGATACTGCAGTTATTCCAATTAACCATGGGACTTTGGTTGACCTCTAAATGGGAAAAAATGACATTGAAGCTTTGAAAAATTTGACCCCTATGAATAACTTTTAAACAAATTCTTCAGCGAGGGAAAGATATTTTTATTTTTGAGTACTAAGGCATCTCAAAATGAAATAATAAAATGAAAATCCTCAGCATTTTAATCTGCAGTAGTCCTAAAGAGCGACTTAACAAATAAGCTAAGGAAGAAAAAAAAGGAGTGTAAAACCATCAATAGAATCAACACAAATTTCATGTTTCATCAGAGAAGCAAAATAACATAAAATGTTACATCTTCCATTTTCTCCCTTTCTGGATAAAACACATTCTGCACTTAAAACAGAATCACCACCATCTTGTAGAAAAATGAAAGTAATATTTCCCTAGTTTGTAAATAGCTTCTCAGATATCCTGATATTCTTGACAAAAGAGGCATACTGAGTCATCTGCTGTTGTTACATCGCATTCCATGGGAAGCCCGTAAACGGGGAGAGAGATTTCAAAATAGAAAACTGGAGCACTGAACAAAAGCATCAGAAAACATTAAGCTGTATCAGCCCCACTGCCTCAAGTATTTACACTGAGGAGGTGGCTGTGTGTTTCTATTGGACTAAAAATGGGGATGAAGCTGAGTGTTAGCTTTCTATTTTTTATTGTAAACCATACTATCTGTGGTTGAGAATTGAATCTTAAAATTAATGTGCTTGAGGAAGATGGAAAGATATGAGGCTTCAATACCTAACATACTGCAGAAACCTGGAATGTGTTAAAAATCACACGTTACTCTTACCATATGCCCTGTTTACATAATGTCAGGTGATATATCAGTTTTTCATATTTGAAATCACTCTTTCTCCCAGTAAGTTTTTAAAGGGAAAAAAAAGTGTTTATCTTTCAATTTTAGGGAAATTGTAACTCTAACTGGATGATGTTTGAAAACTTTACTGATAAAGATATTTATTGCATCTCCGTTTGTAAGAGCAAAAAGTGGAAACAAACAGGGGCACCTGCGTGGCTCCGTCGGTTAAGCATCCAGCTTCAGCTCAGGTCATGATCTCAAGGTTTTGGGTTCGAGCCCCGCGTCAGGTTCTGTGCTGACAGCTCAGAGCCTGGAGCCTGCTTCAGGTACTATGTCTCTTTCTCTCTCTCTGACCCTCCCCTGCTCACGTTGTCTCTGTCTTTCAAAAATAAATTTAAAAAAATAACTTTTTAAAAAAAAGTAGAAACAAACACAAAAGACGTAAGTGTCCATGAAAAGATATATACATACAATGAAATACCATAGTCTTTTAGAGATAATTTTATAAATTTTGATTTGAAATTATGTTCATAAATGAAAAAATAAATTGCAAAACGGCATTATATGAGTACCCCCAAAACTGGGTTTGTGTGCGTATGTTTGCTTTTGGTAATCACCTTCCATTCACCCTCTCTTTATCCTAAATTTTATCTGGAGTAGAAGGAGAGTGAGTGTCCCATACTCCTTTCCTACTTGGATTTATTAAGAAATGGGTACAGGGGCACCTGGGTGGCTCAGTTGGTTAAGTGTCTGACTTCTGCTCAGGTCATGATCTCACGGTCTCGTGGGTTCGAGCCCCGCATTGGGCTCTGTGCTGACAGCTAGCTCAGAGCCCGGAGCCTGCTTCGGATTCTGTATCTCCCTGTCTCTCTGACTCTCCCCTGATTGCACTGTCTCTCTCTCTCTCTCAAAAATAAATAAAAAAGCATTAAAAAAATAAAAAAAGAAATGGGTACATATTACAACTTAGACAAAATGGCCCAAGATGACTCAATTTCAGGATTTTCCTTGGGAATATCAGGCAGGAAGCCTTTGTTTTTTTTTAACCAGATGTAGGCTTGAATATATGTAGCCCTCGATGCTGCCAGAAGCCATTTCACACACATGGAATGAAAGGCTACAAAGAATGGGGACAACCAGAGTGCCCTAAAACATGAAAAAACGTTCTGGACAACCCACTTGAGGCACTGGAGTAAGCCCCACCTGAAGTTAGTCTCCATTCTCCACTGCCCTTGCAAACCCTGTTATGAGAAACTGGTGCTTCATTATAGCTGGTCCAGGGAGGGAGTTCAATCTCTCATTAGCCCCCTGCATATTAGGAGCCTGGTCAAGTGGAGCAGGACAGCCTCATACTGCTTCCACACGTCTCTCCTGAAATGTCGAAGTTGATGGTAACTCTGGAAGACTGAGAAAGTCCTGGCTTCCCACATCACCTTTTCTGATACCAATCCAGTGGGGAGGAGAACTTGTATCCTGTTACCACTGTGTGGGGTAGAAGTCCAGGTCTCCTATGTAGTTTTTATGCCAAGTAGAGTGAAAGTTGTGTCTCCTCATTCCATCCTCTCCAATAGCCCCCACTGGAAGGAGAAGCAGGTTTCATTACAGTTTAGTAAGGACTGCTCTAAGTGTCCCTCTTGGCCTTCACTGACAGCATTGGATGTGGGGCTGCAGAATTTGTGATATTTCTTTGAAGTAACGAAATTGTTGTCTAACCATTTTCTCTCATTTTAGGCTGCCCTTTCTCTAGTTTTGACAGGAGAGCAGACTTTTCTTGAGAGTTTTTGGCCTCCATTGGGATTTCTGGGTTGCTGGCTTTTTCAGCACCCCACTTTGTGACCTATGAATCAAAAGAAAAGCAGCAAAATTGTAGTTCCGTGCACTCAAGACTCCCTGTAGGTCAGCCTTCTTTCTACCATCCAGTCTTCTTACATTGTTTTACATATCAAGTCTAGGCATTTTAGCCCCACTTAGCTGGAAAATTAGGGAAACTGCATTTATGTCCTTGAGAGGAAGTCCTGCTTTTTTAAATTCTAATTTCTTTAAATTTGCTGGGTTCATTTTTATTGGCCAGAATATGGCAAATATTAATGACTTTGTATGTATAACTAAGTGCTATGTACATTCTTCAGCCATTTGCTAGAAAATTCCATATATGCCAATTAAGCCAATTTTACCTGTAGTTTTGTGTAGTAGGTCTGCTGTATCCTTAAAAAAAGTCTAATGGTAGGACTCACAGATTCCCTCAAGCAAACAATACAGCTTCTAAAAAGTTTATGGGTACTTTGGTAGATGGGCTAAGGTAGATAATTTTTAATCCTGAAGACATTTGTTGGAATGACTCTGGTCTAAGGAAGTGAACCTCATTAAATATACACAGGAGATGCATACAATTTTTTGAATCATATATGCTCTAGCTTGGAAGAAAAGGGACAGAAACAGTGCAAAACGAAAAGAAACATTAGGAACCTCAAGTTTTTACAAACCAGAAACAGGATGAGGAATCTACTCAGCTAAAATCCTAGGCTGCTTTTCATGGCAAAAGAAAGGTGACTTAGAATGCAGAAGCAATTGCTCACCAGGAGGAACCAAGAGCTCTGAGGGTGCAGGAGAGCGTTGTGAAGAATCATTTCTAGGAAGTAGTGAAATGGCATCTTAATCAAGGAACCTGCTACATGTATCTGAATATACTTTACAACTGCTATGGATCTGTGACTCCTTTGCATTCCTCATTTTCTCCCTTTTGGAAAGAAATGTCTTTATTGGTTTTCCTCTGCCTTAAGCATCACTGTATGTGGAGTGTATTGGGGCCGTTGACTCTATTCCTCTGGCCTACAGGCCCAGAGCAACTTTACTTGAGGAGCAACAAGTCAGGAAGTACATGTGAGGAGACTAATCTACACCAGGGCCTTAAGTGAGCTGACACTAGCGGTCTCTCTGATGCCATGATGGAATGAGACCTGCAGGGGGCCTAGGAGGGTGTGATCATATTTCACATGTGGGAAGAAATTAGACCATTTGGGGCAGAAGGCAGACTAAAAACCAGCATTCCGAAGGACCACCAAACTGTGTCATCTCTTTTTCCCTCACTTCCTCTCTCTCAGATCCCATTTTCTGGAAGAAGCTAGGTCACGAGTCTCATGGAAAGCCCTGCATGTAGCCTCCTGCCAATGGCCAGCTGAGTGAGCTTGGAAGTAGCTCTTCCAGATACTTCAGAAAGACTGCAGGTTCAGTCAACAGCATAATAGCCATCTCATAAGAGATACTGAGCAAGAAGCAGTACTTAGCTAAGCTGGTCCCAGAGAATCCTAAGAATTTTGTGAAATAATGCATTGTTTTTATCTACTAACTTTTAGGTAATGTGTTACAGAGCAATAGATGACTCATATGCCAAACTTCCTCAATTTGTGTAATCGGAAGAGTCTACAATGAAGAACGCATGACTTTTATCCACATACTTATTTCTAGGATATCATTTTTATAAATGTTTTCAAAATGTATTTGTAAATCTACCTCCCAAACTGTCATTACATCTATATATATGGTTACTTCCTTAACAAAAGGCTAGCTTTTCCTAATTTGGTGGCAGAATCCTTTGGGCAGTATATATGATTATAGTAACAGTCCCTGCGGTATTATAGCCTGTATGCCAAACAGTTCTATGCCTCCAGTGGGATTTTGGGGGAACTGGTTACTGACCAGAGGGAATGTTCTTTCAACTTACTGTTGCCATACAATGCAGAGCATGGATTTTAGTTTTAAACTTTTTGTTCATTAACTCTCAATTGTCATACGAGGCTCAATAGAAACCAGATAACTTATATGTAGGTGTTTTCTTGAGAAGTAATAATTTGGGGTTCATGTAAGGTGACCATTTAAAGCAGCCCTGTTGGATAACAAGGTGACTTGAATAAGGTTTGTTTGAAATAAATCTGTGGTTTCTAATCAGCACGCAGTTGCATTGTGACTTGGTTTACAGCACTTTTTTCCTTTTTTCTTTCTTTTCCTGTCCCAACAGTACCAGGGAATATGACATTGCACAGTTTATAAATAATTCTGATATCTTTAGAGGGTTTTAGAAAATGGTGGGGTTTGTTCTTCTGTTTGCGTCTAAAAGGGAGTAGATTGTTGTTGTTATGCCTCATGCACTTTTATTAAAACAGAAAGCTTAAACTAAATTATCTGGCAGATATGTTAACAGACTTTCTAAATGTTCTGCTTGTCAGCATATGTTTAATGGATATACACTACCCTCTGTAAAGATGCAATGATTATGTTTCTAGGGACAGAGGAATGAAAGCACTCTCTGTCAGCCATCTATAGCAAGAAAGTACTCCTCTAATTAAGCGTTTTACCACCTATCTAACAAGGGAATAAACTGTCAGATGTTTACTGATTTCGGTCCTACTTGTGCTTCTGTTTTTGCACTCTCCTTTTAATAGCAACACTTTTCGTGCCTCTCTGTATCTGTCTCCACATCTCTCTTTCATGGCATTTATATTCAGAATAGACATGAGTTGAGCTTAGAAATCGTTTAACATTTTTTTGCTGGATATCTTTCCAATGGTGTATATTCACTTATTGCTACATTGCTACATCTTACAGTCATAGACCAAGAAGCATCTGTTCGTTTTGACTTTCAGAAAGCAGAAGGGACAATTATCCCACACATTAGAAACATGAAATGGGGTGCTATACCTATTAGAAACATGAAACAAGGTGCTTGATATATACATATACATGTGTATATATTCATATATATATATACAACTATTGAATTACTATTAAATTTTATTATTAAAAAACTCTCTACACCACTAGGATAAACATCCTTCTCTTCTCTAGACTTCTGAACTCTGTTAGGAAATAAATACAGCTATCTTCATTTCTGTTACATATAGTATTCAATATGGAAAGTTGGCATGTAGATGTCAAAATAATTAAAGAATTCAGATATGGCACAGATTTGCTCATCCTTCCAAAGTAGTACTGAGAAATGATAGTCTTCATATAGAGAGAGAAGGCACTTCATCAAACTATATTTCAAGGTAACATTCTAGTTGTCATTCCATAGTTTCCTCTGTATGACAGACATTACTCTTTCAGATATTTTCTAAAACAAATAAAACTGACCATGACTAAGCACAGGTTAATAGCCAAATCTATTCTGTAAGACATCTTCATGTTCTGAGAAATAATGTAATAATATACTTGGTATATTCTATGTTTTTAATAACCATAGTAATATTAATAAGAAAAGAATTCTAAAAGTCAAGAAAATTTTACTACATATGCTATCACTCACTTCCTCTCAAATTATCTGTAGTAAAAGATGTGGGTTTTATTTTTAATTTCCAAATCATTTTAAATGGATTAAATTAAGAAATATGTTTCTCAAGTAATTCATAGTAAAGAAAAATACTAATAAAAATACAGAAAATGTAAGACTGTTGATCAGGTGTTTAGATATTAAGGCAATATTAAATTTATCTTAGGGTTTATAAACATGATCTCTCAAATTTTATATTCATTGCAACTTCTTAAAGAGAGTTCATGGATGGGCATTGGTCCACAGGAGTCACAATGAGTAGGGTGGCTATAAATGATCAAAAAGAGATGCAGCTGAAGCCTCACAACATTTTTTTTGTAACAAGGATAGGTTGTTTTCAACTTGTATCATAGGCCAATACACTTGAAGAATAAGACATAACCCCATGAGAACCATCAGCTTACTACGGGCAGGGAAATTTATGATCTTTTAGTACTGTGTGTGAAGTTTGAAAAATTTTCCCATGTAATTGTGGTGGATTTTTCCTTGCCCTTAGAATCACTGCAGTAATACACTTAGGAACCAACTTATCCACAATTACTGAGGTTCTATTCTGTATAAGGCCTTGCATCATACTTAAAAATATAAAAACATATCAGACAGGGACTTGGGTGCCAGCATAAAATGAGAGAGTGGCGATGCCACTGGGATTCATGCAGAGATAATAATATATGAAAAAGCATATTTTACATAAAGAGGGAAAATGGACTGAATACAGTGATAGAAATTTAAATATCACATATCATTTTCTAACATTAAATTTTTTTTAACATTTTACTTAGTTTTGAGAGACAGATTGTGTGCAAGTGGAGGAGGGGCCGGTAGAGAGAGAGAAAGACAAAGAGAGAGACAGAGACAGAGACAGAGACAGAGAGAATCTGAATCAGGTTCCAGGCCCTGAGCTGTCAGCCCAGAGCCTAACATGGGCTCAGACCCAGGAACTGTGAGATCGTGACCTGAGCCAAAGTCAGACGTTTAACCAACTGAGCCACCCAGGTGCCCTCTAGCATTTTTAATTTAGGCTTTTAACCTCAAATTTACAAAGTGGTTGTGAGGACAACACTACAGCTTTATCACGGATTGAACAAAAGTAAACATTGGGAGAGGGGAAGAAGTAGCATAAATACATTCCTTAAAAAAGAAAAAGACAATTATTTTATATTACATAACTATTTCATGTAATAATTTTATGTACTTACTTACATCATTATTTTATGTTACTCCCCAGATACATAACACCTAATCTTACTTTTAAGGACTTGTGCTGTTCTTCCATACATCCAAATTGATAGTGGAAAATGTAAAAATAACAAAAACCAGCTGGGAGAAACATGTGAGTTTATATTACTAAGGCTAGTAGTACAGAGAGGCCATTTACGTTCAATCAATAGCCCCCATACCTAATTTTATTTAAAATTTTCTTCTAGCAAGATTAACTCATTAGGACAAACTAATTTTATACCCACATAGCCTAGTACATTGTTAAAGCTATGGTTACCATTCTGTATATAAATAGCAAGAAGTTACTTCTTCAGCTCTCATTTTACAAAATTTTTCCAAAAAAGCTCTTTTCAGTAATATACATCTTTGCTTGGGGTAATATAACCTCAATGAAAACAACTCTGACCAAAAAAAAAAAAAAAATAGATGATACATGAGCTATTTGCAGTTTAAAGTAAAACTTAAAACATCTCAAAAAAATAATGAAGTCAGCAACCAATAGATTTTATTTCTTTAAGGCATGCATACATTCCAAATATTTTAAAGCCCATTCTACCTGCATTTCAAAACAAAAATCATTTTAAACTTCAGGGCATGTAATAGCAGAAGGGAGATTCCAGTTCTTACTTCTAAGGTCCTGCATGTTTCCCACATAATTTAAATAATACACATTCAAACTCCTGAAGATTCATCAGGGAATGAACTATTGGATATTGACATATTTGACACAGTTGTCTACCTCTGTTTGGTTCACAATGAAGCAACAACATGTTATCTAGTAAGTAATTAGATAACATTCCTGTAAAAAATACTTTTTTCAAATGCAACTTTATGTCAAAGCTTAGAATTCTAAAACTTCATGATTACTTTGGTCAAGTCATAGTTACATACAGCTACCGCACCTATTATCTCTGTGGAAAAAGGTCTAGGTTTAGTTCATATAGAAGCGTGATCTTTTCTCAGACACAAAACAAAATGCAACTTGTACCTGCCTAACAGTAAGCATGTGGATGATGGCTAGAACGCAGTATCAAAACTTCAAAAACTATCAAACTAGGCTTTACCACGAGAGTCAATCTCTACGAAAAGAGGGGAGTATTTACAAGAAGTGTTGGAGAATTTCTTAAGTCCAAGATTTCAGGTTAGTAACTAGTGAATGTATGAACTCTAGCTAGGAGCCTACTTTTTAACACTTAAGTAATTTCTTGATGCACCATAACAGTTTCTCAAGTGAAAATGTAAATTGTTATGTAAGTTTCATGTTTGTTGAGCCCACCTCATCATATGGCAATTGAACAGTTAATCATAAAGTGTAGTCTTTTCCCAAAGTCTGCCTTTGAATACTTTCCATGCATCAAGTCATTTAATGAGACCTAGATATTTGAAAAAATTAAAATATAAAAATGAAAACAACTCCTTAGCAGGGTTTTGTTAAACTACTTAAAAATGACTCACAACTATCACCTTAAATGCACTGGAATTCCACAATTCACCCTTTCTGCTTACTGTGTTTATGTCTGATACTTGAATAGGTCACCTGACCTCAAATGTCAACTTCAGTCCTGGTTACTCACCTAACATAAGTTAACCATCAGTATTTTCCTTTAAATTCTACAGTATTTTTAATGTTTTATTTGGCAATTCAGTAATAATTTCCATTCACAAAGAAGTACATAGGACCAGAGGTCTTATTTTATAGTTCTAATTATCTCTCACAGACCTAGCACAGCACTATGTCTACTATTAAAGCACTAGCATATATTTCAAGAATGGGAGGGAAAGAGAAATGAATGAATTTTTTGTTTTTTAATAATTTTTGGGGGGACACAGAAAAACAGACACGGAGCATGAGCAGGGAAGGGGCAGAGAGAGAGGGAGACACAGAATCTGAAGCAGGCTCCAGGCTTCGAGCTGTCAGCACAGAGCCTGATGCCAGGCTCGAACTCAACCAACTGTGAGATCATGATCTGAGCCAAAGTCGAAGGCTTAACTGACTGAGCCGCCCATGCACCCCTCTTGTTTATTAATTTTTTTGAGAAAGGAATTTTTACAAGAGAGAATTTAGGGAAGAATATAAGGAGAAAGAATAAATGAAGAAAGAAAGAAGAAAGGAGGGAAGATGCAAAGAAAAAACCAAAAAGTAAAACTGAACCTTAAAAACAATTAGAAAATGAATGTTAAGCAACTCTTACCACTGGAAGAGGATAGTGCCTCTTTATCACTAACATTATAAAATCTTTATGAGTACAAAATAGAGTTCTAAGAAGGCTCTTGTGTTGGTAATAGGAAATAATTAGCCCTAGGCTAAACATATCAAGTGCAAGACCCCAAATAACTGCTCTCTAGGCAAATTAATCCAAGTAGATTTACAAGAAAGCACAAATATGCAAAACCACCAGGGTAAGATTTACATTATCTGGCACCTGGTTGAAAATAGCCAGGTATTCCAAGGAGCAGGAAAAATGGCTTACACAATGAGGAGAAAAATTGTCAATCCAAAATCATCTGAAATTGACATTGATACTAGAATTATCAGAAAACAATTTATAAGTTATCATAATTTTTACCATATAGTAAGAAGGCTAAGTAGGAAAACAGGAAATTCTTTTTAAAGACCCAAATTATATTTCTAGAAATAAAAACCATAATATGTGAGAAGAAAATAGATGGTACTGAACTATTGGCAGATTAGACACTGCAGAGGATTAGTGAATTTGAAGACCTAGTAGTAGAGACTATTCAAAATGTAACACAAAGAGAAAACAATTTATAGAAAGTAGATCAGTGAGCAGTGAGGCAACTTCAAGAGGCCTCATATGTATTCTCCCAAGGAGAATAAAGGAAGGAGCAAAAAATACTTGAAAATATAGTAGCCCTAAACTTTCCAAAAAGTTCAATAAACCCCACAGACAAGAAACAAAGAAAAGTGCACTAAGGGATTTCATAAATTGTTCAATTTTTTATATAATTGAGAATCTTCTTTTCAAGAAATAAAGCAAATTAAGTATGGGGTAGGGTGAAGATAAGAATAATAGAATTGTTATACTGAATGTAAGTGAGAAGATCAAAGAATGATATATTTAATATACTGATGCAGTATATCTGTCAACTTAGAATTTTGTATACAATGAACATACCTTTCAAAAGTAAAGACTTTATCAAACTTACAAACTAAACATATTCATGAAAATTAAATCAGCCTTACAAGAAACATTAAAGGAAGTCCTTCAGGCAAAAGAAAAATTATACCAAATAGAAATATAAATACAGAAAAGGGTTATAAAACACTGGAAATAATAAATATAAAAAGTACATATATATACTTTAGTTTGATATTGAGAGCTCTTTAAAGAGTAAAAAACAAATGAAATA
The DNA here is from genome assembly GCF_006229205.1 of Suricata suricatta. Taxonomy (NCBI): domain Eukaryota; kingdom Metazoa; phylum Chordata; class Mammalia; order Carnivora; family Herpestidae; genus Suricata; species Suricata suricatta. Next base: position 96,883,018 of record NC_043705.1, on the reverse strand, counting down.
ATAATGCAGTATGAGGCTTATAACTGTATAAGTGAAATAACTAACAACAATAACTTAAAGTCTGAAGGGAGAAATTGAAGTATATTATTGTAGGATTCTTGTACCGTGCAATGTATATCATTTTGAAGGTAAATTATAATAAAATAAAATATATACTATAAGTCGAAAAGCAACTACTAAGTAACAAAACAAAGAGTTGTGGCTAATAAATCAACAATGGAGACAAATTGATAAGCTAAAGATATAGTTAAACCTAAAAGAAGGCAGCAAAAAGTACAATGGGAACAAAGAGTATATGAGACATATAGAAAACAAGAAGAGCAACATAAGCCTAACCATATCAATAATCACATTCCATGTAGATGGTTTCAATTAAAACTGAAATCTTATAAGACTGAAGAGATTCAACTATTTGCTGCCTGTAAACAAGTTTTAAATGTATATACACAAATTAGTTTAAAAGTAAAAGGATTTAAAGGGCACCTGGGTGGCTCAGTTGATTAAGCGTCCGACTTAGGTTCAGATCATGATCTTGCAGTTTGTGAGTTTGACCCCACATTGGACTCTGTGCTGACAACTCAGAGCCTGGAGCCTGCTTCAGATTCTGTGTCTCCCCCTCTCTCTACCCCTCCCATGTTCATGCTCTGTCTATCTCTCAATAATAAAGAAAAATGTTTTTAAAAAGTAAAAGGAATTTAAAAAATGATTTATCATCCTATAACTAATATACATTAGAAGTATTTTTATTACTATCAGATGAAGTATATTTCAGAGCAGAGAACAGTACCAGATACAAAGGCCATTTCAAAATAATAAAGGAGTCAATTTGTCAAGAGGGTATACACATCCTAAAAATGTCTGCACCTGATAACAGCTTCCCAACACTTGAACAGAAACTAATAAAATTTCGAGAAAAAGACAAAAGAGAACCAAAAAACAAACCTGTCATTATAGTAAAAGATTTCAATATCCCTTCTTAGTTAATGATAGAATATATACAAAAATTCAAAAAAAGATATAGATTTGAAACCACTTAAATATAAGTTGAAGGAAATAACAACCTACTTGTGAATTGTGGGAAGAAATCTGCACGCTTACACGAATGGGTTAACAAGGCTTAGGGCACAAAGCCTCCACCACAGGAAAAAAGCACCCGAAATTAGGTAGTGAGATATTGTAATGGCATCATAAGTAACTTGTTATATCACCTGCAGGAAATTACTTGCCATTTGGCATCAATATACTTTGATCACAAATTCCACTTTTCCCCCAGATCCTTTGCTTCTCACACAAGTTAATGATTACTGTCTGTTTTTTCCACATTCACATGTGTGTGATCTGGTGTTCCGCATGTTCAACATGTGGGTAATATTTTGTAATTTCAATAAATACGGAGACAAAACCCATTTGGGGCTTTTGTCTCCTCCTGGACATCAGCCTCTCTCGTATTCAATTATGCATCCACACTCGCTGGACAATAGAGAATTCCAGACTCAGTCTGTGACAGTAAATCTCATTCACTGAAGATCATGAATAGCAAACTTTGTTAATCTGGGTACTTTTCTAGTTTGGAGAAAAGAGAATACAATGTTAACTTATTGCTTCTGCAATGTTAATCTCTGTAGAAAAAATAAGTATGCATTACATGCTATAATAAAAATAGTAACTGAAGAAAACAGTAATAATTTGAGCAGTTAAGACAAAAGGTTTTTACAAGATAAACTGTTATAAATCTTATTTCTCATTTCATATCCTAGTTTTCCTAGAGTTTTCAACTTATTTTCCCTTATTTGTTCTATATAGAAAGTAAATTACATTTAAGGACATACAATTAACTATGCAATATTACCGAGACTTCTATCCTGGTCTCTAAATTTCTATGCCTTCCCCCACTGTCCTCCAATTATCCATGCCATGCCCTCATATGTTTCAATGAGTTGATCAATACAACACACATATTTGTAATATGACACAAAAGAGTATTCTAGGGTTAAGTTACTAAAGCATTCTCCTAGGAAAATGCAAGGTTTACAATTTGTGGCTTTGTTAACAGTAAGCTTGTGTACGTGTATATGTGCATGTTTAGGTGTATGTTTATGTCTTTGCATAGACCATATCTGGAAACACCACCAAAATCTCTTAACAAGTCCTAACCTCTTTCATTGACTTTGGGTACCGATATGGTGAGACTTTTTTTTGTCACTTTCCCTTTAGAAATGAGTCAATGCTACACTTAATTCCATAGCCAAATTAGATGTAGAACATTCTGAAATTAGGGGTTTCTGCTTTAAGAAAACAGTAAAGCTAAGCAATGTGTTATGTGTAATTTGGTTTGACAATTTAGATTTCGTTTTTACATACGAGAAAATTAAGTCTACAAAAGTGAGAAAAAAACCTCCCTTGCCCCGTCCTCAGTTGCTCAGTTTCTGTGTGCAGGGACAAAAACAACTTATCTAAGTCTCATTTTTTCAAATATAGTACTGAGATAATGATCCTTAATAATTTAATACCAGTAAGTGGTAATTAACATTATGGTAAAATAAAAGAAAAAAAAACTCATGTCTCTAATGCTTACTGTTCCTATATTTCCTCCGAGCCACTTATCTTCACCATTTGAGTTACTTCAACGGTGTTATGTTAATTAATCATAGTGATTATCACTGCTTAGTACATTTATATAGTCCTTGTCATCTTATGTTGTCTAGGAAAGTAGTATCATTGTCTCATTTATTTTTTCACTTCACATAAAATATAGAAAGCTTAAAACAGTACATTTCCTTACTTTTAGGCTATTTTGTCATATCTACATAATTTTTAAACCTCTAATATTTGTTAGGTGATACTACTTGCTTTAAACAGCCACAATCTTTTAAAGAAATTAAATATAGCCAGTTATTATACTTCTTAGCTCTAGAATTTCTATTTGGGTTTTCTTTATAGTTTCTATATCTTTATGTATATTCTTCCTCTATTACTGTATACATATTTTGCTTTAAGTACTCATTTGTAGAAGGTGCCCTAAAGTCCTGATCTGTTAAGTATAACCTATGGTATCTCAGAGTTATTCTCTACTAAATGCTTATTTTCTTGAGTATGGATCACATATTTCTGTATTTTCACAGTCCAGTGATTTCTTATATAATGGATTTTATAAATGATATTAGATAAAAGGGATTTAACACAGTCTAGATTAAGTTTTGAATTTATAGGCAGTTAACTTGGCTGTACTCAAATTTAAACCCCTAACTCATCTGAAGTGGTAAACTACTGAAAACTCTGCACAACCCTTTCAGTTTCTAGCTGCTTCATTTTGACCATGGTCTCTGGAGCCTCACCTGTACATGCATAGTTTAGTATTCATTCAACACTTGGGGTCAATGAAATGTCATTTTTAATATCAATCTTTCTGTCACTCTTCTTTGTGGACCTGGCCTCTAGGAGTAGCTGTATCCTCTTTCAATTTCAACACTTTCCTACCTCAAGCCAATAAGTTGCATCTTTTTGCTACTCTACCAGGACTGGAGAATTGCAGTCCATCTTTTCATATATATTTTCCTTTCATTTCTCCCAACTTTTGGTCACTTTTTAGCACCTTCCAATAGGTGTGTCATATATTTTGTTTTTATTTCTACCTTTTTTTTTTTGGCAGTAAGTTTGACCAAGTTACTTCTCTATTTCCAGAAGGCAAAAAATTACCTTTCTATTCCTAGAAGCCAGAAGTTTATCTCATTTATATTAGAATTAAACTGAAAAGTCAACCTTTTCCAAATCTTATGTGACTTGCTATGTATATAACTATAGGGTATAAGTTTTTATATAAGTTATTATTTTTATCTATTTATGTGAAATGTTAAATGTTTTCAAGATAGAGTATATTAATATTTATGAAATGCATATAATGTCATGGTTTTATTATTTCTTTACATTTCCAAGAGGACAGCTAAGTATTTTGTTAAAATCTGTGACAGAGTTCCAATCTCAGAGATATGGATTTTATTGTTCATTAATATTTCTATAAGAACAAAGTAGTCAAAATCAGACCATCTGAGTAGATTTTAGTTTCTAGTGAAAATGGGGATTTTCATATAGTCCATTGGTTTTAGGTCACTTTGCTTCTTTTATTCTTGGCTATAAAGTTAGCGTTACTGTAGACATGTTAAACTCTTTACCTAGATTCCAGACTTTCAGAAATCCCAAAGGAAGAGAAAAATGTAAGAAATAGAGATGAAAATAAGTTTTTAATAACAGCTGTATCAAAAGACATGAAGCAAAGAAAATAAAGAAAATGTCTCCTTGTTTTAATTTTTGGTAGTAATTTCATAATTTTATTTTCATACTCTTCAAAAAATTGTCAATATAAGATTTCATTAGGGCAAAAATACAAAATAAATATTTATACATACTTTTAAAATAATAAAACATATTATATAATTTTAGTTCTCATGGATTTGAATTAGTTTCTTCTGTATAAATTTGCAATGTTGGTCATAAGGTTATATGAGGCCAGAAAAAGTTCAGCTAGACTTCCCACAAAATTTTAATTAATTTTCATGTACTACTATTCACAAATCTGAACATATTTCAGTGGAGCTATTCTGTTACCAATGACCACATAGAAATTGAAGATATTACTAAAATAAATGAGCAAACATAGGAGTTTCAATTCAGAAACAATTTGAGTTTATTAAGTATATTTCAAGTATCTTTGGTTGCTTTTGACTATTAAGTATACTCATTTTTAGAGAATAATAGCACACGTATTTATATGTGCCTATGGAATAATGAGTGATGATAAAATGATTTACAGTGAAGGAATTTAGATTGTAATTAAGAAAAGTTGTTGCTCTGTAATTTCACAATTAGTTGAAGAGACAGTTCTATAATTGCAGTGTTCAGAAGATAAAGAGATATTTTATCAGGGAGAAGAAAATGTTGTTTACTACAAAACAGTTATCTTAGAAGAAAATTAAATTTGATAAAAATTCAATTTGCCTTGATGAAACTTACCAGAAACTCAGTGATAACTGCTTGTAGTGGCAGTGGAGATATGAAAAAATATTTAAGATTTTGGTATTGACAATATATCGCAAAGGTAGGGAAGAGGGTTGGGGTATAGCTTTGTGAAAGGCACTTCTACAAGAGAACAAAATGTTTAGAAGAAGTATCCGCTCTTCTAATATTGACAATGAAATGCTGTAAGCACTATAAACAAAGTTTAAATATTGAGGAATGAATTAAATTATGTATAGGCCAGTTTTGGTTTATTGAAACTGGAACACTTTTCATAAAGAAAAAAACACATGGCCTTAAAAATGTACTCCTTGAACTTTTTTGGGATGTTCCAAGTAGTGTCTTCTGGCTACTCTTCAATATTTTAGCTACTCTCCATGACAAAAAAGAATTTGCGTTACATGATGTGAATAATACGTTATAATGGAAATTGCATGTTTTATCTTATTAACAATTAACTCACTTTGATTAGAGGAATTTTAGTCATTTCATCTAGTTCAAGGCAGTAAGTATAAATCTTCCATACCTCTAAAAACTCAAAATTCTAAGATAATTTTCAACATAAAAGTTTTATATGTAGTTTCATCTTTGCATACAATTAGGTCATGGATGAACGGTTACTGAAATCCAGCATGATATATGTAAAGGTGATAGGACTTTATGGTTGCTAGTTAAGAGCGTATGTATCAAGTTAGATTACTGGGTCCTAAATCCCAAAATATGTTGGCACTGCCATGTGGGTAGAAAAAATTTAGCCATAAAGTGGTGGTTTATAAAGATATTCTTGGATGTCAAAAAAATCCCTGTTCTAATACCAAGAAACTGTGGAATCTCAGATAATTGATTTCACTTTTGAAAGTCTCAATTATCATGTTTGTAAAATGGACATTACAGAAGTATTCATATGTTAAGGTTGTTATAAGGACTAAAAATGCGAATCCTAAAATACTGAGTAGCAAATTTACTCCCAGGAAATTTATTACTTTCCAATAAATTGTAGTTAATAGTAATTCATTTGATCCAAGTCCCCATTAACAGCAATATATTTAATAAATATCATGATTTGTTCAGGTTTTATGATACATTGTATTGGTGACTTGGAACCAAATTTGAATTTAAATAGGTCTCTTTTGAATCCTGTCCGTATTTTCTACTCAGTAATTTCCAAAACAGTCTGATTATAGAATGTCCCATCCCATAAATAAAGCAGCCAACAGCAAGAAGAGTATTTGGTATTAAATGTAAGATATTTATGTTTTCAGTCTAGTATGTCAACATTTTAATTGTCTTACCATCTGGAAATAAGTTCTTTTATTTTTTATTAAACTGCTCTAATTTTAATTACATGAGAAATGTTCTATTTTACAGTTTCTGGTTTCTTCATATCAGTGTACCTAAAAATGTATATGGCAGATTTCTTGCGAAAAATAATAATTTGATGAAAGGATATGTCAAATTAATAAGGAAGTAAATCTCTCTTCTCTTAAATTGGCCAACATAAAAGATAGATTAATAATCTTGCCAATGCTACAAACAAAAGAAACCATGATGTATTACAAAGCTAAAATAAAAATAATGTAACACGAAGGGAAGACTGAATCTGGAAAACTTGTGGAAGCACAGTTTTGGAGTTATGGACAAGAAAACAATTAACTATATCACTAATGGATACACTTAAGACAAAATTTAAAGATTTGATCATCAAAGATTTCTGAAATATACTTTTTATACGCTATCTCTGAACCATTCACTTTCAATTTTCCAAAATATCATTTCAAACCTTAGTAGGGCAATTATGTTCCCTCTGAACATACTTTAAATAGATATGTAATTACTGAAATACACAATTTTATTCCTAATTTGCCATAATTTTGAGTGAAATCAGGGAGACATATGACACACTTTAAGATAATTCCTTCTGTCCTATAGCATATACACACATATACATGTATCTGTACCTACAGATGTCAAAATTTATATCCAGGTACACATCTATCTCCTCACTGGACTTTTGTAAGTCTCAGAACAGCTCTGAGGGCATTTACCACTCAGGAAAGCTTTGTCAAGAGACAAAGCTTTAAGTAGTGCAAGATGGAGAGACTCCCACAAAAAGTAGTCCTTGAATAACTAGGTCTTCTGAGAGAAATTGGACTAGATAAAACAATGCTAGCAAGACATACAAAGCAGAAATTTCTGTTTTGGTACCAGCAGCATCTGGGAAAAGGAAAAGCTTCCCTAAGAATTCATATCCTGCTCAGTTACAATTCATCTTTCTCATTTCTTTGTTATTTCTAGGCTTTACCCTTATTGTCTTAAAAACACTAAGGTAGATTTACAAGTATCTTTTTAAATATAATAGTTCCTTTTGGAAATTAACAGAATGTATAGACAAAATACACACACAGGTCAACAAGATTATTACTACTACTGATTCTCATCAGAAACAATGTAAGGGAAAAAAGTGATATATTTGAAGGATAGAAATGTATAGATACAGAAATATGGAAGATTAGAACATTATCAAACAAAATTTAGTAACGAGTTTTTTTTAGATATTTATAAGGCACATTCGATGACATCAGAATATACTTCCTTATCAAATACACTATAGAATCAAAAAATAGTCCCACACTTATACGGACAACTGATTTTTATCAAAGGCACTAGGTAATTTAATGGAGAAAGTAAAGCTATTTCAACAAATGGAGGTAGAATATTTTAAGATGTTTAAATTAGAAAGTCAAATTAACTCAAGTGGACCTGTGCAAATGTGCACCTAAATCTAAAAACTCAACCAAACTATAAAATGTTTTGATCAAACATAGGATAAAACCTTTGTGACTCTAAGTTAGGAAAAAAGAAGAAAAGAACCCCTCAGTAAAGAAGACCATCAATACAATTAACAGCAAACTTCTAATTTGATGTAATGAAGGCCAGAAAGTAGTGCCGAAAAGAAAAAAAAAAACCAAGAATTCTACATCCAGGAACATTATCCTTCTAAAAAACAAGGCATTGTTAGCAGACTTGATGTATAGGAAATCCTAAAGGAACTGTGAGATAGTCTAGATAATAATCTATTACAGTTATTCTTATTCCCGATTTTTATTCCCCACCCCCTCTGAGGTGGTCAGTAATGTGTCTGGACTTTTATTAATGAAATATAACTTTCTCACAATGTGTGTTATTGAAAGTCTCTACTCAGTTTATTGTTTGCTGTTATTTTAAACCTGGCATTCAAGGAACAACCTGTTTGTCTGCATTTCAGGTCCAGAACTAAATGGAGGCCAGGAAGGCAGCTAGGGAGAGAAATGTGACAACGGACTAGCTTTCAGCGTTGTGCAGTACAGCAGTGGTTGATGAGTCTGTGTAGGCTGGGTGGCACACAAGAAACTTAGGCACCTTCCAATCTGTCCCCAGACTTTTTGCTAAATCCTTTCATGTGCCCTCTTCATGTGTGTGCAGACTTTTCCTGCTGGCCAGTAATGGGTAGATACTTTGAACTATAGCCCCTGTTGGGTGCGAATGTGCACAGTCTCTGTTCATATCCAGGCATATTGGTATATCAAGATTGTCTAGGACTATTCAACCCTCCATGTATTTCTATTAGACCCTAGTGTGTGGCTCTGGTGCTTACCCACCTGGGACCCGACTGTAATCTCAGTCTGGAAGGTCTTCAGGCCTTTGCTTTCCTCTCCCCGGGGGCGGGGCGGGGGAGGGGTGTTTGTTTTGTTTTTGTTTTGCCTTCCACTCCAAATTAACTGATCCCTCTCCAGCACCAAATGCTGCCAGTTTTCTCAGATTGGCCCACAACTCTCATTTAAAAAATGCAGTTCCATTTGCTCTACGCCTTTGGCTGAAGCCCAGAGCATGGAAACGGCTCTTTTGGTAGTTTTGTCCAATTATATACTTACTTTTGGGGTGGGAGAGAAAATTTGCCATTCTCCTAACTCTGACATGACTGAAGTAGCCTGTCTTCGTTTGATTATTTGGGATGGATTTTCTTCCTACAAATTGGACTCAATGCTGCCTAATGTGCCAAACTGACATGATTTTTGTAGAAATCAAATGATACATTTATAGTTATAATAACTAGCATTTGATGGGCTCTTTAATATCAAAAGTAGTATAAGCATTTCAAATAGGTTACCTTAATCTTCAAAAATCCAGATTGCTTATGGTATTATTAATTTTAGAAAATAGAAAATGGAAATAATTGAGAGATTAAGTTGTCTGAGGACATGAAAGTAGTGAGCAGAAAAGAATCTACACAAAGCCTAAAATTTTAGCTCCTGCATTCTGTTATCTACATTCTTAAGTATATTGTCTAAATCTTCCATACTCTATCCCACCTCCCAAATAGATATTTACAAGAGAATTTAGTCGCTGATTTATCTAATGGCTCTTTGTTATCTTTTATCAGGTGTCTCCCAGTGGATAATCTGTAGATGCAAATAGAATCAGAATTTATAGAGCAGAGGCCAGCAAGCCAGAGAGATCTTGATTAGGAAACTGAAGAGCCATGGCATAGAAGTCATAGCACAATCAGGCACCTGGCCCATCTAGTTGTCATTTTGATAAAGTGATTTTTTTCCCCTTTGGGGATGGTCAGCTTTTATCCGTTCATCTCCAGTCAGCTCTTTGGAACTTCTGATAGGCAGAGCCTTTGGTGTATTGAGTAGCAAAGCATATTTTTCTTTCCATGCCACTGGATCTTTGGGATTAAGAACATATCCTAGAGTGTTTTATTTTCTTTTTGTTATTTTGTGTATATGGAAAGGATATCCATGGGAGGGATGCAAATAACAGCTGTAATGTAAGGTCTGGATGATGACATCAAAATATGTCTCATTAAAAATAGACAAAACACATTGAACTCTCTTCCTACTTCATCAGCTTATGTCATGGCTCATCCCTCTTGGTGGCCACATGAAACCCATACTTTATTCATTTGCACAAATATACTCTGGATCTGTAGCAACAACAAGTGCATACCCTGTATTAGTCTGTCTCCATTATGTCAACATTAAACAAGCATTATGTTCAGCATAAAGAAAAAGGACTGCTTTATTTCAAATGCCACAGATCCTCTGTTTTTGAAGAAAATGTCAGCTGGTGGGGGAAATGCACCAGGATTAAAATTGGATGTGACTGAGTTGCAAAGCACTTTTTGTTTTTTTGCCTAAAGTACTTGGGCTTGATAATAGGGATGCTCAAAAGGGTGCTTCACTACAGTCAGGCAAATTCAAATTCAGACCTTCCATTTTGGGGTGCCTGGGTGGCTCAGGTCAGATCTCACCTTCGTGGGTTCGAGTCCCGCATCAGGCTCTGTGCTGACAGCTAGCTCGGAGCCTGGAGCCTGCTTCTGGTTCTGTGTCTCCTCTCTCTGCCCCTCTCCCTCTCATGCTCTGTCTCTCTCTGTATCAAAAATAAATAAAAACTGTCGGGTCTCCGGGGAGTGAACCAGTAAACACGATTTGCATCTGGAGGCTGGAGATTGCCATTTCCTGGTCAAAATAATTTTTGGCGACTGTCTTGCTACACCAGACGTGGATTTGGCCAAGGTGCACAAAAGATCAAAACCACATTCGGGTATGCAGCGCTAAGCTTCCCCTCCCCAACGTTGCAGACGCAAGTCTGCGCGCTTCCCTTTGAAGCTGTGTCCGGAGTTTGCAGTTTTGGTTTTTCCTTTTCTCTAATATTCATGTGACTCTGTTACCTGGTAACCGATCCGGGTCAGTTCTCCGCCCCAAATTCTATATAAGAGTGAATTATTTTCTTAGGAGAAGAAGAAGAATAAAGGAGAGAGAGGCTTGATCAGAAACCGTGTGCTGTCTTCACTCTCTGTGTCTCTCCCTCCCTCAGGAAATGACCAGCACGGAGGTGCGGAGGTGCGCTCAAAGCCAGGGACGAGCGCGCCTTGACCTGGTGAACTAGGGCACCGAGGCACCCACAAGTGCCGCTCCAGCCTGGGGTGGAAGCGGAGGGCGGACGAGCAGCCCCGGCCCCGGGATAAGACAAAAAACATTTAAAAAAAAAATTTTTTTTTTAAATTCAGACTTTCCACTTATTGGTGCTGCAATATTTCACTAATCCTATCATTTCCCTGAACTTTAATTTCTATAGTGTCTATAATAACATTTCTCTAACTACCTCATAAAATGAAAAATAATATGATATAATATGCATTATTTCTAATAGTAAATGCAGAATTGCCATATAATTACTGGTTCACCTTATTGTGCTAGTGAAAGCTATTCATAGGCAAAGCTTATGCATATTTTTACCATAGACCCTAACAATTATGCTTGCCATCAATGTACATTGCATTAACATCATTCTTCAATGATCTTATTCTCACACTGAGACATCCCTAATGGTTTCAAGTATTATTTTTAAGAGTGCCAACTAAAAGTAAATTTGAATCATTTCATAGATAAGTTTTTTACTGGCGACCCACAATTAAAACATTTTGTAGTGGAAGATACCACAGGCACATCCAATATATGAGGATACAAAGAAAAAACTCCATGAATGGGAAAAGTAAATCAGCTAACTGTGAACGGTTGCATGTTGCAGGAGAAAGAGGGAGAGTTTTAGAGTTAGACCAGAGCAAATGCAAACCATGATTCTGCTCATTTATTCCTATTAGAACACAGCCAAAACACTTAGTAAAGAGGACAGAAATATCCAGCATCTCTTGAGTGTTTGCTATGTACAACGCACTATATTAAACATATTTTCAGAAAAACACAAGCAGCTAATTCAATTAATATGCCCATTTTATAGAAGAAGAAACTAAGGCTTTCAAAGTTTGGGTGACCACCCCAAATCACAAAGATGGTTGATGAGAGCAGTGTTTATACTCAATTATTTGGTTCTAAAGCCTATACATTTAATAACTGCATTAAAATGCCTTCTCACCTTTTTGAGTATACACACGCAAACACACATGTGTTTTTGTCATACGTAATTACAAACATTTATCATATGGGGCATGCCCCATTTTATCGTACTTTGCAGATAATGTTTTTTACACATTGAAGGTTGTGGCAAGCCTGCATTAATCAAGTCTCTTGGCACCATTTTTCCAAAAGCATTTTCTTACTTCATTCTGTGTCACGTTTTGATAATTCTTGCAATATATGCAACTTTTTCATTATATTCGTTATGGTAAACTGTAACTAGTGATTGTGCCATGGTGAAAACTCAGAGGATAGCCCTTTTTAGCAGTAAAACGCCTTTTACATGAAGATAGGTTTACTGCTTTTTTAGACATAATACATTTGCACACCTAATAAACCATCGTACAGTGTAAACATAACTTGTATGTGCACTGGAATGCTAAAAAATTCATTTGACTCATTTTAGTGTGATGTTTACTTTATTGAAGTGGTATGGACTAAACCCACAATATTTCTGAGGTATGCCTGTATGTATATCTTATATAACTATTACATATATATTTGCTAACTCTCATAGGCATCAATAAATAGATATTTTTGTTTAACTCCTCCAAAAACTTATCAAAGATTTTAACAAATTTGTTACTTATTATTTCAGGTATTGAACTATGACTTTTCTTATTTAACTCACTTAATCTCTATGAAAAACATTTAAAGCAAATATAATTATCTATTAAATAAATTTAAAAAACAGAGTAGAGGCAATTGAATGACTTGCTCTGGATTACAGAGCCACTAAGTAGAAAACCTGGGATTTAGAGTTGGTCCTCCAGCTCCAATGTACAGCTCTTCTCACTAGACCACACAGGAGATTAACCTAGGCCCCAAATTTAAATTTATCTTTGACAAATGTTTTGTTAACAACATATTTGTTTTTTGCCTCCACGTGTTTTAGAAATAGCTTTTTCCATTATTCTTTGAACATGTGCCAGGCATATGATTAAAACATGCCAGGACAGGTGGAAAACTACCTTAGTTCTCAGCAAGCATTTTTCTATAAATCCATAAACATTTTTAATTAGGGATACGGCAACACTTGATATATGTTCCAGTTTTCAAGTGTCTATTACTGAAGACATCCTGTAATCATCATTTTCTCACCTTATTATTGCATAAAAGGACATGTGTGTAATACAAATGAAGCTGCCAAAACCTGATTGCTGATGCAACATCAAAGTAAATTGATGTAGTCCTGGGAGAAGGGAGAAAATACAGAAAACTGTGTGTCACAATCTATTCTGAACTACTCTGCTCATCTGGAAGTCATTACTGTTTTGATTTGTGAAGGTAAATTGACCCAGGCAAGAAATCACAAGCTCAAGTAAACATTTGCATTTCATCCTAGAATAACTCTGGCTTTTTTCTGCATTGGTGAATATGCCCTTAAAAACAATAAGTTTTTGAAGTGGTTAAGAAATCAGACCAACCTTGGTTCAAATATGATGCCTGTTCCTACTTGGCTGAAAAAGCATGGGTGAGCTGCTTAATTTTCTGAGTCTCATTTGTAAGCGGGAACGTTGAAATAGTGAGAATCACATGAGACACAGTATGTGAAGGTGAGCGTGGTGCCTGTTAGGTGTTACTGTTTCTAAATTTGTCTGGGACAAACTTTCCTTAATTTCTCTCAGCCTGCTAAAAGCAGCAAGGTATTAATTGTTGATAGGACAAACCCAACTTCCTGGTAATGGCGGGGTACCTTAGTGAGGAAAGAACTCTAAAACTTCTTTTTAGCCTTTCTATTTTCACGCTGATATTTTCAAAGTTTATTATTTTCATCTTGATATGTGTCAGATCTTTATAGTATACCTGGGGATGGAAGTTGTAGAGGGAAATGATTAAGCACTGTCCCGGCTTTCCTGATATAGTTTACGGCATGAAACAGTTATGACACAACAAAAGTGCACTGTGCTTAAACTCTAAGGAATACAAAAGTAACAGAAGAGTTAGGACATTCAGGGAAGAAAATGTAGGTCAGCTTAGAAGCATCAGGTAACAGAGTACAAACTGGTTTTTGACAGGTTGGAAAGGAATTATCAGCAAGATATTAAAATCGAGGCAATCAGGTAGAACTTAAAGCTGTGAGGAAGTGACAGACAATAGGCAACAAATGAGGATTAGGTTATAATTGCCGAAAAACAGGGCAGTGCATAGACTTCAGATCCTTTTAAGTATTCCTTTATTTCTTCGATTACACACTCACCAAGGGCACACAAAACTCTAGGTTAGGAAAGATGATCACTCTCTGGATGGGAGGTAATATTCGACCCTTTTTACTGAATTTTGATCACTAAGCAGTCTGTTTCAAAGACTCTGAAGAACTGGGGGGCACCTGTTTGACTCTGTTGGTTAAAGTCCGACTGGCTCAGGTCATGATCTCATGGTTCACGAGTTTGAGCCCCACAGTGGGCTCTTTGCTGACATTTCAGAACCTAAAGGCTGTTTTGGATTCTGTGTGTGCCTCGCTCTCTGCCTCTCTCTCCCTCCCTTCCTTTCTCAAAAATAAACACCTAAAAATAAGAAAAATAAAGATTCTGTAGAACTAGAATCCAGACACTAAAATGCCTCCTGGAAACTTACTCCTTGGTTTTAGGTTGTGTAGCTTAGTAGCAATTTGTCAATTTCATCTAGATTATAGAATTCGTTGGTCTATATTTGTTCGCAACATTGTTATAATATTTATTTCTGTAAAGTTTTTAGTAACATCCCTAATTTAATTTCTGATTTTGGCAATTTGAGTCTTCTCTTTCTTCCTCAATTTAGCTACAAGGTTTTCAGTTTTGTTAATCTTTTCAACCAGCTTACTTCATTGAATTTTGTCTATTATTTTTATCTTCTAGTTCATTATTTTAACTCTAATCATTATTTAATTCCTTCAACTTCTGGGTTTAGTTTTCACTTCTTTTTCCAATGTCTTCAAGCTGATAATTCAGTTTTTGAGAGCTTTATTTTATCTTTAACTATTTATGATTTATTGATTTCCCTCTAAGTCCTGCATTGGCTGCAACCCACATGTTTTAATATGTTGTACCTTTATTTTCATTAGCCTTCACGAATTTTCTAATTTCCCTTATGATTTTCTCTTTGATCCATTATTTATGAATGTGTTTAATTTCCACATTTGTAGGTTTTCCAGGTTTCCTTCAGATAATTGATTTCTAGTATCATTCCATAGTGACCCCCAAAATATGTTCAATATATTTTATACTTAAGAGTTATTTCTAGCCTACCATAGGATCAATCCTAGATAATGTTCCATGTGCACTTAAGAATGTGTATTCACTTTGGATGCCTGGGCAGCCCAGTCAGTTAAGCATCCGACTCTTGATTTTGGCTCAGGTCATGATCTCATGGTTTGTGAGTTCTAGCCCTGGGCTGAGCTCCATGCTGGCAGCTCTCTCTGCTCTCTCTAAATTAAATTTAAAACATTTTATATGAAAAATAAATGTGTATTCCCATTTGATGAAGTGCTAAATATGTCTGTTAAGTCTATCTAGTTTGTGCACAAAATTGTTCATGACCTCCATTTTTTCATTGGTGATCATTCTAGGTATATTATCTGTTACTGAAAGTGGAGTTCTTAAATCTGACTCTTGCTATCTCTCTCTATTCTGTTCCATGTATTTGCTTTTGTATCATGTATTTTGAGACTCCATGGTCTATTGCATAAATGGTTTTGCTATAACCTGATCATTTTACCCACTTTTCACTATATTGTTTTTTATCTTTAAAATTAAAGAAAATAATGTTACTAAAGTCGATTTTGCCTGCTGTTACTATAGGCACTCCAGTTGCATGGGGTCTTTCCCTAAAATTGATTTCTTTTTTTCTAAAAGTGTGGTTGCAGATAACACATAGTTGCATCAATTTACTTTTTTAAACCAGTTCAATTTGCTGTGTTGATTAGTCTACTCACATTTAATGCTTCTTGTATAGTTGAGTTTTAGTCTTTTTAATGTTTCATTGTTTTGTTCTTCTATTTCTTCTGTATTACTTTATTTTGCATTAAGTATTTTCAAGTCTAACATTGTAATTCATTAATGATTTTTTTTCTCCACTAGCCTTTTTGGTTACTTTCTAGGGGGTTCTGTAGGGCTTAGCATATACAGCTAATCTCATCGGCCTCCTTATCATATTGACTCTATCAACATCACTCATGAGAAAATTGTGTAAGTATATGTACATATGTGTGTATAGGTATGTACATATGTATAGGTATGTATGTGTGAGTATAGGTATGTATGTGTGAGTATAAAATTATATGTATATATATTTTTTTAACCAAGGCTTAACCTATATTGATACATCATAATCACTCCAAGTCTATAGTTCACCTTAAGTCTCATTCAGTGTGTTACATTTTAGGAGTTTGGACAAAAGTATGATGGCATACATCCATCATTAAATACCACATTGCCTAAGTAGGAAGAGCTATTATCTTTCAGAGTATCCATGGGCTTTAAGTTCCCTACAGTTGTTTCAAATAAAATGAGTTCATATTGTGAGAGCTTTGTTGTAGTCCCTATGGACTACCTCTTCTTGAGCAAATTATCTGAGGCACTAATACTGAGCTTTGAGAGGAACGGTTACCTCTAAGTCTTCCTGATTTGTACCTTCTTGCATGGAACGTCAGCTTTGGGATTGAGCTGGGGCAAGGCTGTCTGGGTTTCAGTATTCTTAGCCTTCCGTGCCTGAGGTAGAGCCCATGCCCTGCGCGTAAACATGGCAGAGGAAGGGCCCTCTTGCACTCTCAATTGCATTCTCTGAGTGTAGCCTCTTCAACCAGGAGTTAGAGGAGATGGGAAGTGCTGAAAGTCTGCTCCTCATAGGGAGATATGGTAAGCCTCGACTGAAAGATCAGGAGACTTACAGCCCCATCTTAACCACATCTCCCTATAGACTTAGGTGGAGTAGAGCTTCCAACAGACAGGTGATGGGAGAGGTAGAAAATGGATCACAGCTCACAAGCCAGACTCTTGCTTTCATACTTTTAATGTACTTATATATTTTTTATATTTGCAAATATATTTTCATTTCTGCATGAACATAGTACAATTTCCTAAGACTTTAAATGTTTGTGTTTTGCATTTTTACCAGGTTTCTTGTTTTTCTACAGAGTAGGTACACTGTCATCCCACAAGTGAAGCTGCCTTCTTTCTGTTTAAACTCCTGTCTATATTTTTGATTGATTTTTTTCTAATTTAGTATAGAATTTATATATATGTGGAGCCGGAGGCTCAGTATCACAGGTCAAACTTTTTGTACCTCAGAGTCAATTCTCATAGGCATTCCATGCCATAATATGCATATGTTAATTATTCCTCCCAAGAGAGGGTATCAAAATATTGTCATCTCCCACAGGTTAATAAAATTAGTTGATGTGGGAATTAGAGCTAAAGCTCAGCAAGTTTGACTCCTGGTCAAGCCATTATTCCTTCAACCAAGGAGCAATCTTTTTATGCCAGCATTGGGAAGGCTCTAACAACTATTTATCTAAGGACTTTAAATTATCTACATATTAAATATCCAGTCAATTAATCAAGCACAAATCCCACACAAAGGTAAAGGTAGTTCAAGTCTCTTCCTGAAACACTGCACAGTCACCTCCATTACTCTGCTCCCCCAGGTTTCCTGGTGAGCGGTCTCTCCACCCATGTCTGCAACAGACAGTGAGGCAGGAGGGATTCATGGATCCTTTAAAGCCTGGTTCTACCTATCAATTGAACAGCATATACAAGGTCCTAATAGAGCTCCTAATCTGCTGATTTCCTAACATTTGAAATCCTTTCCCTCATCTTTACTGCAACATTCCTTTAGGAAAGGGAAATAAGAGTCCCTTTGATAAAATAAATAAATAAAAATAAAAAACATAGAAATATGCAAAGCCCCTGTTATTTTGTATTAAAAACTGGTTAAGACAGACAAATCTTGGGTTTTTCCCTTATTATTTTCTTTACTTTTCTTTTCTTTTTTTTTTTTTTTTTGGTGGTGGGGGTGGTTATGTTTAAATGAAGTTGCTTTTACAACACCAAAGACTTAATCATCCATTTCCTATATAAAAGGTAGCTACTTTTTTGCATGGACCTCAAGTATATTGTAGTATAGAGGTGGAATTTAAGGAAAGGTATTAAGCAGGCTGTGTTTTAGCTTATGGGCAAGTAATAAATTGTATCATG